>NC_057804.1:338798413-339100854 GCF_018294505.1 Triticum aestivum
TCGATCTGATCATAATCTGTCAATTGGTTTCTCTCTCAAGCATTGTGTCTTGGTGCCTCGCTCGGTAGCCCCCTTGATATGTAGATTTCTCGCGCGCACACAACTATAGTGACGATGACGTTGAACCCAGTGTGCCTTGTTTTTACCGGCCTCATGTGATAGTTTTCACCCTGTTTTCTGTTAATTAACAAGGCAACCTTTTCTTTGTTACTACTAGTGAATCTGAAATCATTCGGGGTAGACATAAAATATATCACTTCAACCCAATTATCACAGCAACTATTTTAAAAGAAATTAGCTAGCTGCTCGTGCGTTGTACGGGACATCAAGATGCATTTGTATGAGTAGTTTATCTTGTGAGAGAAAAGGCTGAACGAGGGAAGGCCTTATTTGCGAACGTGGAGAGACGTATTTTTGCAAAATTGCCATAGTTCCTTTCCTATCCGTTAGATATAAATCCGACGGCCTATATTGCAGGATGGCACGCACACCATCATCACCAACTCTGTTTTCTACTCCCTCCGTCCGAAAATACTTGTCATCAAAATGGATAAAAATAGATGTATCTAAAACTAAAATACGTCTAGATACATTTCCTTTTATCCATTTTGATGACAAGTATTTCTGGATGGAGGGAGTATTTGTCTTTTTAGAGATTTCAACAAGTGACTATGACCGAACCTTACCAACATACTCAAAAATGTAGTCCATAATTTTGATGTTACCCTCTTTTCTTGGCGGTGCAGTGCCATCTGGATACCTCATATATAAATCAAGGACAAATCTGACCCCTTCCTGAAAAGACATACGTAGCAAAATGAGTGAATCTACACTCTAAAGTATGTCTACATACACATCCGTATGTGGTAGTCCATTTGAAATCTGAAAAAGACAAATATTTAGGAACGAATGGAGTATATATAAGAGTAGACATGGAGATATATCTCCAGCATGGTCTACAACAAAAATGTGCTGGGCTGGTTAGCGCCGGATGCTCGCAACGCGATGACATGAGTTCGAATTCTGTCTTTTAACTTTAGATTTGTATATTATATATTACTCTACTTATTTAATATATACTTCTTTCGCTACTGTACTGACAGTGGAACCCACAGAGTACTTAGAATATTAAGGATGGATTTGTTTCTTTTTAACTTTCTGTACGAAGCTGTAGCCACCCTGCAAGTCACGTGTACACTGTACATGCAATTAAATTTTTATAGAGGGACAATCATACAGGAAATTAACTCAAATGGATTGGATGTCACTCTATTATTTCCAGCATAAAGAGCATCTCCAACGGCAGCCGGCAAATTTCCTTCCGCTTCCTTCCGCGGAGGACGACATCAAATGCCAGCGGCATACATTTTTACAACTCTAACCAACCAGATGAAATTCGTGCAAACACGGACTAATTTCATATAAGCATGAAGGATTTCGTATAAAAAAGCCGAATCTTCATATAAACATGATGGATTTCATTACATTTACATGAACTAAGAGGTGCCAATCCGGCTCTCTTGTATAATTAATACTCCCTCCGTCCGGAAATACTTGTCCTAAAAATGGATATATCTAGACTTATTTTAGTTCTAAATGGTCGCCCGTGGATCCCTTTGTCTTCCTCATGTCCGTCAGACACTTGCGGGGTTGACGAAGGTCCTCGGAAGAGACGAAGCAGCAAAGAAACCACCTGAATCCGCGGTCGTCACCTCGGCGGTGGCCTTCATGGGTCCCAAGTGGCGGCGGCCTCCCGTGTTCTACTTCTCCTTGACGATGG
This sequence comes from Triticum aestivum, assembly GCF_018294505.1. NCBI lineage: Eukaryota > Viridiplantae > Streptophyta > Magnoliopsida > Poales > Poaceae > Triticum > Triticum aestivum. Next base: position 338,800,194 of record NC_057804.1, read on the forward strand.
CGGCAGACAGGGAGAAGCTGGCCACCGACTCGTCGCTCTCCATGCACCCGGCTTCTGTCTCTGCGTGCATGGCGCTGCCACAGGCACGGGAGGCGCGCCCATAGACACGGGAGGGGCGGCCACCGCAGACACTGGTGGCACGGTACGACACGGCAGCAATGGTGCCCGTATCGGCGTGCTCGCTGCCGTGCCGGCATGGAGCAACTCGCCACTCCTCATCGAGCTGAACTGGAGCGGCGAGTTGCTGAACCACGCGCCTGCTTGGGGCGGCAACTGGCTCCGTCGGGCCAAGCGAGGTTGGTGAAGCACCGAGCGGCCTCGCCCATATCCGGAGGGCTCGGTGGGCCACCCAGCCGGGTAATATGCCGGAGAACGGCTCATCGGAAGCAATCGGAAGGGTGTAGAAAATGGTGAAGGAGGAGATGGGGGAGCGGCGGAGGGGTGCGATTCTTTCCCGCTGTCTGTCTGGCCTCGCGTAAATAGAGGGCGGACGGTATGAGCTTGGCCGACGTCTGGCCTCGTTTAAACTGAGGGCGGACGGGAGGAGCTCGGCCGGTGTTGCGTTTAATTCCGGCCCGCTCATGAACGGACGTGTGGACGGAGTAGGATTCTCGGTTTGCATGTGGGTTTAATGGAGGGGTTTAATGGAGGCGTCGGGCGTGCAGCGGGCGGCGCAGTACAATTCGATTTGACAGCATTAATGAGCCGTCAAATCACAAAGGCCCTCGCCTCTCGTGAAACCGACCGAGCTAGACTATCCCGCCCTCTAGCCTTTTAAAAATGTATATACTCCACTTTTGTACAGTAGTAGTATCGATGGATTGCGCCATGGAGCAAAACTTGAAATTAAAAAAAAGGTGGTACATATAAAGAGCGCTCGTGAACTATGTGTCATACATGGCAATAAATAAAGTACTACATGATAGTTATATGATACATGGCGCAGGAGTACTAAGTATTATTAATACAGTTTTGCTAGAACTCATCTAGATGAGATATAATTTGGTCTCATTCATCTTTTATAGCCATTGGATGTGATGTTATAAGATGCGTCTGTGCTGAAGTGGGTTGTATTTGTTCTTGTGCAACGAACTGACCACTGCATGTCATGTTTGATAGTCTCAAGTCATTAAAAGCGTACAAGCCCCACATCTCTTCTTGGTTGATTCCTCTATTTATGTCAAAAAATAAGAAACTACATGAGAGTTAATGCACCACGCCTATGTGTTTAGACTAGCCACAATGGTGAGTAACATACACTAGTAACGTACACATATCCCTAGACTATGTTACTACCTTCATAGTGGGAGTACTACCTCCGTCCTGGTTTATAGGTCCCTTTTATAGTTTGTGCCAAATTTTGACTAAAGATTTAACTAACAAAATGTTAATGCATGTCAAGAAAAATTATCTCATTGGATTCGTATTTGAACATAGTTTTGAAAAATATAATGTTTGGTGACATGCGTGAACATTTTCTTAGTTTAATCTATGGTCAAAATTTGGCACGAAATACAATGGGGACCAATAAACCCGGACAGAGGTAGTAGTAACATAAGTGTGGTAACATGCAAAGCTTCATTTATTAGGTTATAGACTCATATTGCATTGGGACATGTGATGTTACAGTAACTAGCTAAGTTATTATAACTACCTCTGTCCTCATTAAGTCACTACCACATAAGCAAATTTGCTGAGTTGGACTCGATGTTACTGCTGAAGTTACTCCCACTGTGGCTAGTCTTACTAGTATTTGGTTTTCGTAAGATGACTTATAGTACTCACCTAGACGGAGTGAGTATTCGATTTGACAGCGGGCGGCGCAGTTCCCGATACGCCTTTAATGCAGACGAGGGAGGGAGTAGCGGTTCCCGATATGTTCAACGGCCAATGCATCCTCCTTCAATTAATGCATGAGGGAAGTAATGGGAGGAGGTCCGGGAAAAGAGGCTGCACGATGTGAATGCAATGCAGTTTGCCCTCATTGCCCTCATATAAAGGCGCCCCTCCTCCATTCCAATGCATCTACCACATCATACGCACCTAAGCACTTGCCTAAGCACCTACACTAAGCGCAAAAGAGCTCGCTCCAGACCCATGGTGGCGATGCACGTGAGCGGCCAGCGGCTGCGCCAGATGGTCCACGACGCCGGCCTACGGCATGGCGCTGAGGATCGTCTCCAGACGATGTTGGAGACCGGCTGGTGGATGGCCACCGTCGATGCCAACTACGACTCTCAGTTGGACTAGATGATCGTTGCCACCAGCAACAAGTTCACCGTCCTCAAGAAGCTCGCGGACAACATCGCCGTACTCCTCCAGCCCGCGCGCCCGGGCTCCCCATTGCCTGCCACCCTAATCGGCCTCCATGGCCAGAACCTCTTTCAAGCACTGGTGGCCCTGCGACTGCCCGCCGATTCCATGAAGAATGTCCACCTGGAGGTCGCGCTCGCCGTGAGGCGCCTCGCCCTGCAAGAATTCGTCGACCTACACATCCACGCATACGAGCAAATCGTGTACATAGGTATCTACAAGGCCAGTGAGGATGCTACGACGTTGGCCTTCCTCAACCGGCTGGAAGCCTTGGATGCCTTTGTTGAGAAGCACCTCGACCTCGCCACAAAAGCCGCCGCTCCTTAGCCGCCGGTCAGTGGCCCGGTGCACTAAGTTGAGGAGGAGGAGGTCGTACGTTCGTGGATCCATCTTTCTTCTTGCCTTCTGTAACCACCACTGCGATCGCATCATCGTGGACTTAATTCTTATTGTGTTGTTGCATTCTCGTTCCAGTCAATACAGACATGTGCGATCCCTTTGCTTAATTATATGCATCACTGTAACTAGTACTCCATCCGTCAATTTATAAGTTGTGCTTACCTTTTCCATCAACTTCGTGCAACGCGAGGGCATCTTGCTAGAAACACTAGAATATGTCTATATAATCCGTATGTGATAGTCCATTTGAAATCTCAAAAAAGTCAAATATTTAGGTACGGAGGGAGTAATATATTAGGAGTATATCAAAACAATAGTGATTTCTTTCAAGTTTGTGAACACATACTACTATTCTACTACTTTGGATCCGTCGCAACGCACGGGCACATTGCTAGTAAAAGGAAAAGGCCTGCCACATTCGCATCGCACCCCCACACGCCCGGGAATCGGGAGGACAACACGGCCCGTCCGGCACGACACATAGCTTAGGGAAGGCGTGTTGCCTAGCAGTGGCGGAGCTTGAAGCAAAACGTTGGGCGTGCCAGTCTAGCCAGGCTATAGAAATTACCCTTGCGTTGACGTTCCATGCCTCAAAACTGGATGTACAACTACGAAAATCCTGCTAGGTTGGGCGGGCCAGGGTACGTGTTGGCCCTCACGTAGCTCCGCCCCTGTGCCTAGCATTTTCACTTTCATGTGGGACCACCCGTTGAGCAAACCGACACCCCGCCCGCCGCCGGGTTGGAAAACAGAAACAAGGGAAAGATCTAGCTGTAGCACGGAAGCCAAGAAATTTTGTGTCAGACGGGGCTCGTTGATAGAGTAGGAGCATTCCGTACTAGTACTACTCCTACTAGTACTTACCAAGTTTGTACTCCTAATACTATTATATTACTAGTACTACCGCTATACAACTAGTAGATACGTGCACAACACAACATCGTAGGAACAAAAAACGGGAAGATCTTGTTTTGGGTGATTTATCTTTTTTTCAATCAACGTAGTTGAATAATATGATGTGGGGGGCACCCATGGATCTTATGTGGCTTGGTTGCATGGCTACGGAAGGTTAGAGAAAAATAAATATATAGTGTGTTTAGAGTGCACTCCACTAAATAGATATACTTTGGATCCATTGCAACGGACCGGCACATCTATATCTATACCCCCTATATAGTGTGTGAAAAACTTTGAAAGTTGGTCGTTGGATGAAGCCAATCCGACGGTACAAAGATGGCAAATCTGATCACTACTGGCCATTGGATATCATCCACCAGATTCTGCCACATGTATAATCTAGAAGACTCCATCGTTGAACTTAATTCATGACTAACTTTGCCACAAGTAAGCTCAGGCAAAGTTATTAATAAGTTCTTCAAAATGAGAGCCACAAGTTGGCAAGCCTAATGGAATCTTGCCACATTTTTTGTGTGTATGTCATGTGGGGCCAGTGTGGCTTGCCTAAGCTATGGCTTGAACCAAACACTCACCTAAGTTAATCAAACTTGCCTAACCTTAAATTCCACCAAATTTTGCCACAAGTTGGCAAGCCTAAGGGAATCTTGCCACATTTTTTGTGTGTATGTCATGTGGGGCCAGTGTGGCTTGCCTAAGGTGTGTCTTGAACCAAACAGTCACCTAAGTTAATCAAACTTGCCTAACCTTACATTCCACCAAATTTTGCCACATGTTAGAATCCAGAAAACTCCACATGTAGAAGCATAATGAACAAACCACCAGAATCTCATGCGTGCAATGCACGTGTACCTTACTACTAGTACTAGTAGTAGTAAGAAACAAATTCCAGTTTTGGCACGACCTCGTACTGCGGGAGCACCACAAGGCCTACCGCAGGAGTTACATTTTCCTCTCAGGGCCCACGGGACCGAACTTTAGTGGCTTAGTGCCCTGCCTATGAGTCAATGACATGTGGGCCTTAAATGCGGCTGGCCCACATGCCATTCTCATGGTGGTGGCATGGTTCGCGACTCACTCGTTCGAGATGAACAGGCCGGTGGTGGCATGGCCGTGGCGAGGGTACCACAGCTGGGCGTCGGGGCGTTACGAGGCGTAGATGGCCACACCGGCGGGTACTACCTGTAGTACATAAGTACTCCAGCTGAGGATTGATGCCCAGGACGAAATGTGTCACAGCCGCTGGATGAAAATTCGATGGTGCGGGAGTACAGATCGGAGCACGGCAGTGGAGCAGGCAAACCGCGTCCAATCGGGTGTGTCTATGGTAGAAAGTTGATGGTTGCCGCAGTTCAGCTGGCCCGCATGTCATGCACACAAAGGCAGAGGCGCGGTGGGGCCGAGAGGGATGAGGGGCACGAACAATCCTACCATTCTGTCACTGACATGTGGGACCCATAAGGGTGGGTCCTACCTGCCAGCGAAGGAAAGGCAGGGCAAGGCAGTGATAGCCACGTCAGAGGATCCATGTCCACGTCGGGGGACGTCGTGCCATGGGTTGGAGCGGCGTCATGGGAATCACGTGTGGGTGTGGCAGTGGTGGAAACAAGAAACATGATGGTCGTCGTGGTTCAACTTCCATGGACAAGCTGTCGTGTCTGCTGACACATGTATATCAAAACTAGAGTGTTTATATTTCAAGCACGTGAACAAGTATTATTCTACTAGTTTGGATCCATTGCAACGCACGTGCCAGCACATTGGTAGTAGTAGTGTCTGTCGGGGATATACCCCACGGTGTAAACCGGCCGGAAGTTAACCCGGCCGAACTTGGCGGTTTATTTGAGGTCCTGCTGGCACTTGGCGATATTCATCTGGTGACCCGCCCAGACCTGGCAATTTACCAGCAACCCGCCAGGACGTTGTAACTCACTGGTGACCCAGCGGACGGGTCAGAGGAGCGACAAGACCCGGTGGCCCGTCTGGCGGTTCATGAAGGCCGGTTCAACCATTGTGGGCCGGTTTAAGAGGAAAGGCATGAGGAATATTTACCTTACAAGGAGTTAAGACCAGGACTTGTATCCGGTTTGCATTAGAGATAGACTAGTCCTAATCCTAATAGGACTCTACATGTAACCCGCCCCTTCAACATATATAAGGAGGGGCAGGGCTCCCCAAAGAGGGAGAAGCTACAAGAGGCAAGAAACAATCTCTAGGGCTAGACACAATTAGAGGAGAGCCGGTTTACGGCGACTCCCTCGTGATGATAATGAGATCTAGCCTCAAACAGCATGTAGGGTTTTTCCCGGATGATGTTTCCCGGGGCCCGAAGCTGTCTAAACCCTTGTCTTGTGTTGCGTCTCTCGATTCCGCTCAACCCCTCTCAAGCTACCACATAGATGCATTGGCCTCGCGACTAAGTCCTCACACTAAGGACATCTGACGTGTTAATTCCACGACAGTTGGCGCCCACCGTGGGGCTCGCGCACGGTGGTGTTGAGATCTTGGAGGGATCTCATCAGGGATTGAGAAGTTCATGATTTGCTAGATGGAAAAGAACCGGCGCAGCAGTTTACATTGTCGACGAACAGTCAAACGGTATATTCAAGATTCAAGATCAAGAGAACATTAGGGCTAGATCGTTGCTACCGCCATAACTCGTCGAGATCAAGAGAAGTAATTATTCTCGTCGAAACCAAAACTACTGCTACAAGAGCTATCAGCGGAGAATCGGCGAGCGGGTCCGATGACTACTGTGTCGGGCGGCTGTCCGATCGGCCACGTACGAGTAATTGCCATCCACGAAGATTTCAATATCCCAAGAAAGTCCGACACGGTTCGTGGAATACGATTGAAAGTGGCCAAAGATTGCAGCGTTTTCCTTAATTAGTATGGAGGGACCCGCACCAGGAAAGCCGCCACTCACGTAGGCATCAAATCCCAGTCAGAAATTACCAAGGCAACGTTTTCACCGGCGGGTCAACCCTGGTTGAACGGCCGCACCAAGCCACCGTCGCTTCACTGCAGTTTCGTCTGAACCGCCGGTCTGTTCCGAGTCAACTTCGCGTTTTTAAACCGGATCAACTCCGAATCGCTGCTGCTCTACGTCCACATATCCCAGGCCGTAGCAATCAACTGTGTACTGCTGCCTTTTCTTCTGCCACGGAGGCACTACAGATCACAGAAAAAGACAGTCTATCACATCAAGCCAACATGACACCAGATGTTGTTACTAGTACGCAAGGAGTCAAAGGGCAAAATACTATGGGTCAGCAGCAGTCATCTACATTAAAAAAGAAAAAGGCTGCAGCCTGACCGCTGTCCCGTGTCTCCATGGCAGTTACTTTCCAAAGACTTGCTACTAGTGCTAATTGAAACGGAATTACAATGGCACAATCTCCCAGAAGGACCATCATCCATCATGTGAAAGACAAGACTAGTCAAATCCAAGTACTACTAGTACCCGGTCACGTGATTACGTGAAGCTGCAATCAATTTCAAGCAAATACCACTGGATGAAGGCGTTTAAAAAAAGGGGCGTCAAGGCTAGCCACAAGAAAAATCGAGCCAAAGTACAATTGCCAAAATTAGGCGGGTATCAGTGAAGCTATCTTTTTCATCTGATTGCATCCAACTTTATCCAATACCAGTGTCATGTTCATCCAGGCACAAACCACCAGGTGTTATCTTTTTTTATATATATTTTATCAGCACGTATTAAATTGTTTGAGAACAGTTACTCTGTCCTGCAATATTTTTTGTGCGTAGGAGAATTATCCATTACAAAGTGGTATTATACCACGGAGATGGACACACGCCAACATCATTCGGCACAGGTGGTCATCGTTACTCAATAGACTCCCGCACTGGCTTACAACGCCGTGGCCGTCTCTCGCGACCGCGCCGGCTTACAACGCCGTGGCCATCTCTCGCGACCACGCCGGCTTACAACAAGGAGGACAACTTGCCCGTCCGCACCGGTTTACAATGCCGCGGCCGACTCATCTGTTAGAGCCGCCACTGATGACGCGGTCGTCTCTGCTGTCCGTCTCTCACGGCCTGGTCTACATCGACATACCGGGCCGCACCTGTCTGCATGAGCTGTTTATTGGATATGAGCAAAGTCACAGCTTTGGTAGACCGGTTTTTCTTTCAACAAAATGGAGACAAATTATCATGTACTATCAACCGTCGCCGCTACAAGTCGCCGCCACTACAGTTTGGTTAACTTCAAATCACCAGTTGGAAGGAACCATTGACCGAGTTGCTGAACACAGCTCATACGGGATCATTTATAACCCGCCGCAGTTACATCAATCTTCAGTGGATTCACATCGGGCTATCAACACCGATGATATACAACTTATGCCGGTTTACATCACGGTCACATATGAAGAGTCTCAAGCCAACTCCTCGAGTCACCTTTGAAACTCGGGGGCTACGATGACATGACTCAGCAAATCTTGCCAGTTTCAGCAAATTAAGAACCCTAGGACGATGGAGGGAAAGATAACCCGGTCCTGGAGGCTCCTGTTATATTGATAAAAACTTAAAGGCCGTCAGAAAATTTCCGGCTTAGAAAGTATATGACAGTTACAAAATCCGGACTCAATGAAGAGGTCCCGGGTCATCAGAAAGGATTCCGGTTTAAAATCCGGCTCAAGGGAAGTCAGTCTCACTGAAGCTCTCAAATATCCGAGTTACAATCCGGTTCAAGGGAAATCTGTTCTACTGCAAAGCTCTGAAGCTCTAAAAATCCGGTTTAAAAAAATGTCCGGTTCAAAAAAGGAATTAGCTTCTCGCAAGTTCGAGTTTAAAGGCCGTCAGAAAATTTCCGGCTGAAAATGAAGGTTTAAAATCAGGTTCAAGGGAAAGATGTCTCCCACAAAGCTTTGAAGCTCTCGATATCCCGTTCAAAATCCCAGTTCAAGAAGGATTTATCTCTTACAATAAGTTAAAAGGTGCCAAAGAGGACCTGCTGCCATGATGCGCGGTTCAAACATGAGTATCATGCCTTATTGGCTTATCATATTATTGATCACTTGGGGGCTTGGTCGTATCCGAACCATAGCCACGCCTCTTGATCGGCCTAGTGCCACAACATCACTTAGGGGCTTGGTCGTGTCCGAACCAATGCAACACCTTTTGATAGGCAAAAGCCACCAGATCACTTGGGGACATGGTCAAGTCTGAACCAGTCACGCCTCTTGATCGGCCTAAGGCCATAGAGTCACTTGGGGGCTTGGTCGAACCCGAACCATTGCCACGCCACTTGATCGGCATAATGCCACGGTTTCAGTTGGGGACCTGGCTGACTTGAACCATGACTACACCTTTATTGGGAGCTTGGTCGTGTCCGACCATGGTAACACCATCTGATCGGCTCAATAAAGCCTCATTTGCAATGGTTTTATTTTGCCTTTGCTTGAATTCTGTTCTTTTTTGCTAAAGAACTTTTACTTCTATTCCGTTTTTAAACCGACATTGTTAATCCGGTTCAAACTGTCAATTATAAATTGGCGGAACACGGTCAAATCCTAATCCGGAGACTATCTGCCCGGTTTGATTTTATGTTACCATCTTATTATGGAGTAAACCGGAGTTCATTAACCCGGCTTGACTTTCAATTACAAATTGTCAGTACATGATCAAATCATAATCCGGAGACTATCCGCCCGGTCTGGTTTGACTACGAGTCGCCAGTATTATATATGGTTAAACTGGTGTTTATCACAACCCGGTACGGTTTTATCATAAACCGGCACAATGTGAAAGGAGATATCATTACTCAAGATTGGGGTTATCACTCTTACTAAAAAAAGTTGGTAAACCAATGATGTGATTCAACATCACAGGTATGATATATTTCATTGATTATTCTTAAGTGCAGCCTTGGTTATAAACCTGGGTTATATGTTGGGCATTATGATCTGTCCGGTGGTAAGCCGCCAGGACACTTTAAACTTATTGTATGCAGAGACAGGTTGAATAAAGCATGATGATAAATTATTCGGTTTTTGTTAACCCGGCCTGGCTTTGGACTATAAGTTGCCAGTACATATTTGGATTGCGCCATTGGAATCATTCGCTTATAAATCATTGGGTTATATTATTCAAATAGCCAAACTTGGCTGAATTTTCATTATGATATTGAATGAATAAGGTTTTTCATACCAGATTATGTTATCTTTAATAGCCAACATGGCTGGATTTTTATTATGGTTATCAATGACCAATATTATAATTGAGGTTTTCAAAGTTGCTTTTAGCGCAATGGTTATCATATTATTAATGGATATGATTTATTCTACAATTGAAAGGAATAGTCCCGAGTTGCTGCAGGCTTACGACCCGGCACTTGGGGGCTACATTATTTAAGTTGAGATTATATCAAATATGCAAGTCTCATATCGCTGCAAGCATGCACCATGACACTTGGGGGCTAATGCAAAGTAATTTTCTGCTCATATTATTGAAGACCCGACTCATCACATTATAATGAGTCGGCCCTTGGGGGCTACCAATTTCTCCTGTCAACAGTTGAAGGTACAAAGCTTTTTATTCATTATATTGAAGAGACCACTACTCAGTTGGTAAAGCACAAGGCTCTTAACCTTGTGGACGTGGATTCAAGTCCCATGATGAGGGTTACATCATATGATGTTATTTTCATTGAAGTATATATTAAGTCCCAGCTCAATATTATCTTACTGAGCCGGCCCTTGGGGGCTACACATCATTGCTCAAATCTACATGATTATACCTACAAAGTCCCTGCTCATTATTGCATAATGACCCGGCCCTTGGGGGCTACACTGGTTGAAGTTTTTATGAGTATAAGACAATTACAAGTCCCAGGTTGCTGCAAGCATGACAACCCGGCACTTGGGGGCTACATAGTATGGAGTATTCAGTTTTTACTAGTCACTGGGATGAACAACATGGATTTCTTTGAAAGTGGCAGTATTTATACCGAAGCAAAGTCTTAAGCCACCACTTTGTTCTGCTCAAAGACTTGGGGGCTACAGGTATTATATTATTATCGAAGAAATATTTTCAAATTCTCTGATTGAGCAAACTAGGTTGACCCGGCGTCACCAATCATTATGACCTTGTGGCTGCAACCCGGCATCATTAATAATCATGAACCAGCGTTGGCAACAATCATGAACCGGTGTCTGCAACAATCATGACTCGGAATTATCAGTTTTATAACCCGGCAATGGTGGTAATCATAAACCGGCAAGTTTTACATCTTCAAGCCGGCTGGATATCAGTTGAATGTTTCAGAGACTAATATTTTTGTCAAGTCAGAGCATTGAAGGCCAATTCAAATGGATTCCTTATTTACAATATTTTTTCTGCGAGCAAATTGATTATGAAGCTGGTCTATTGACTTGGATTTTCTAGAAGGAGGAAATGACAAAGGACTTAAGGACGATCAGGTGCCGGTCTACAAGAATTCTTAACCCGGGCACAACCTGCCAAATTTGTTCTGCTGTTTATTTTGCAGCATAAGTTTACCAGGGATAAATCCAAGCTAAACTTGGGGGCTAATGTCGGGGATATACCCCGCAGTGTAAACCGGCCGGAAGTTAACCCGGCCGGACTTGGCGGTTTATTTGAGGTCCCGCTGGCACTTGGTGATATTCATCTGGTGACCCGCCCAGACCTGGCAATTTACCAGCAACCCGCCAGGACGTTGTAACTCACTGGTGACCTGGCGGACGGGTCAGAGGAGCGACAAGACCCGATGGCCCATCTGGCGGTTCATGAAGGCCGGTTCAACCATTGTGGGCCGGTTTAAGAGGAAAGGCATGAGGAATATTTACCTTACAAGGAGTTAAGACCAGGACTTGTATCCGGTTTGCATTAGAGATAGACTAGTCCTAATCCTAATAGGACTCCACATGTAACCCGCCCCTTCAACATATATAAGGAGGGGCAGGGCTCCCCAAAGAGGGAGAAGCTACAAGAGGCAAGAAACAATCTCTAGGGCTAGACACAATTAGAGGAGAGCCGGTTTACGGCGACTCCCTCGTGATGATAATGAGATCTAGCCTCAAACAGCATGTAGGGTTTTTACCGGATGATGTTTCCCGGGGCCCGAAGTTGTCTAAACCCTTGTCTTGTGTTGCGTCTCTCGATTCCGCTCAACCCCTCTCAAGCTACCACATAGATGCGTTGGCCTCGCGACTAAGTCCTCACACTAAGGACATCTGACGTGTTAATTCCACGACAGTGTCCATCTCTATCTCTAGAGGCCTTCCCTCGTTCATCCTTTTCTCTCACAAGATAAACTACTCATACAAATGCATCTTGATGTTCCGTGGAACGCATGAGGATGTTTCCTTGGGGGTCTCTCCAGCGCGGCATGGCCGTAGTTGCAAGTTGACACCCCTTGAGATGCCGACGTTGAGGAGCACTCAGATTTCCTCCGATGAGCAGGTAAGATGAGTTTGATCACGTAGTAAATGCATTCTAAAGACTACTTCCGTGCCCATTTCCTAATTCTCCCCCTGCCCACTATTTCATAGGCTAGGCTTGGTGCGAGTGCAGATTGGCTTGCATATGTACGGCCTTGCCCATTTCCTAATTCTCCCCCTGCAGCACGAACATCAATTTGCACAACATTTACAACGGTGACATCGTTCCCATAGAACCTTTGTCCAACATTGGGATCAGCCATGCAACGGGCCACCACATGAATTGGTACGATGGAACCACGGTGAGATTGAATAAAAGATAGCACGAACCTTGCACACGGCGGTCAAAGGCGGACCATGCTGTCTGGCATCGATTTGTTGCCGTACGAGTAGGAAGACGTTGTGCTCCTTTCTAACTGCATCTTTGTGGTGACAAACCAGGGGACTTATTTTGTATGGGACACATCCTACGATATACTCCCTCTCTCCCAGTTTATTTGTTTTGAATCTTTTCGTTTTATAAGTTCCAAATTCAAATTTAGAGCTCCCCATCACATGTTGAGATTACAATGTCCATTAAATTGTTGCGTGCATGTATAGTAAAGAAACAAATCTCTAGTTTGGCACGAGTTCATGCTGCGGGAGCACCACAAGCCCTGGCGCAGGAGTTACATTTCCCTCTCAGGGCCGTCAGGACTGAGCTTCAACGCCTTACTACACCTACCTTTGAGTCAATAACATGTGGACCCGATAGGTGACTGGTCCACATGTAATGCTCCCGAAGGCAGAGGGGCAGTGGGGCCAAGAGGGGTGAGCCGTAGGTCGGGGGACGTGTGGTTTCATGGGTTCGAGCGGCGTCGTGGGAATCACGGGTGGCTGTGGTAGAAACTTGATGCTCGCCGCATTTTAGGTGGCCCACATGTCATGCACACAAAGGCAGAGGGGCGGTGCGGCCGAGAGGGGTGAGGCGCACGTCAGGGGGCGTGGTGCCGTGGGTTGGAGAGGCATCGTGGGAATCGCGAGATGAAATGTGATGGTCACCATAGTTGAACTTCCATGGACAAGCTGTCATGTCTATGGACACATGCACTGTATACCGGTCACTGGAAGGAGTAGCAGAGAAAGCTATATATGCGGATAAATAGTTCCTTATAGTCAAGTGGACCCACTCTACTACTCTATTCCAAAGACATGCACACCATCGAAATAGTCCATCTATATCAATATACACCGAGAGGGAATAATTTTTTTTACAAGAGAGGAAATAGTTCATCCATCCATAATGCCCTCCTGCTGGTGCAACGTTTTCTTCTTCTTATTCTTCTTCTTCTTCTTCTTCTTGTTCTCATTCTATGTGGGAGACGGCTTCGCAACAAGCTCTTTGGACCTTGCAACTATCTCGAAACTCACACGGGCATCGAGGGTAGCATATTTTATTCGCTCGTACATCAAGGGATAATTCTCCCATCCAGACGACCTTAATGCCACCGTCTCATCACCCTTCTAAAGATTTGTACCGAGCACAAAACTTGCTACCTCGAATAGGGATGGTGTCTGTTTAGCTCAATCTTCTATAGGAATTTTGATTCTGGTTTGTAAGTCAGCGATGCTTTTCAAATCAAGGTTATACGGCTCCAGCTTCTGTTTGTCCCCTTCGATGGCTGCCCCACAGAAGTATACGTCCTCCCGAGACAAGAAATCGTGAAGCTCACCTGGTATGGAGGGTGAGTGTATGATGTGGTACACCAAAACATCATCTTCGAGGCACAACTGAAGGACGGCGGCGTGCTGGATCTTCCTAGGGGCACACTCCGTGTACTCTGCGTCGAGACCGATGACCCTCGTCTCTACCTTTTTGAGGGAGTTGGATACATTTTTGATCCACTGCCGAACAACCCTTGGGTGGACGGTGACGGTGGCAACTATGCGCATCGAGCCTTCGACGAGGACATGTTGGACGCTAAAAACCTGCATCTCGATCTCTTTCACCATTTTTAACCGCTGGAACGGAGGGCTATGGTTTGGAGAATTAGGATTAGATGGCTAGTCTAACTGAAGTAGTAGATAAATATTTAAAGAGGTTGAAACAATGTGAACGCAGTGGGGTTTGGATGCAAATGAAGACGAAGGGGAGGTGAAGAAGCCGAGGCGAATCGGTTCCCGATGGAGAAGTAAATGGGAGAAGTGGCATGCAGGCAGTTGATTAGACGGCTAGGTAGACTAAACGAAAAGGCTATGCGGGTAGACTGAGGAGTCGTACCTGTTCGTGTACGTGCCCATCCTTCCTGATAGGTGTGACCTATGCAAACAGATAAAAAAATGTGTCGTAGTTTTTTTAGCCCGTGAGTGGGAGACACAACATTCTCTGGTTAAGGAATACTCCCTCCGTTTAGGTGAGTGTAAGTCACCTTATGAAAATCAGGTTTTCCAAAAACCTTTAGGCGTGGAGCATTAACTTCCTGCTCGATCCCCTCCCAGCCTCGTTAGCCAGCGTTCTCTTCCTCTGCTGCCGTGTTCTACCTTCCCATTTTTCCTCTTCTCAAGTGTGGAACGATCTGCATGCCGTCCTTGATGCACCAGAACGACCACTGCATGCATCGCGGTAGGGCGTTGATTGGGCATGCACGAGAATTTGGTTCTGCTCGCAATATGGATGATACCTGAACGATGAAGTGAACAGGCATGCTAGCACGGGAGACCTATTTTCGATATACAATACTGGAGTACTCATATTCTACTACTAGTAGTAGTAGTAGTAGTAGTACAACTGTGGTACACTTGATGGTCAAAATACTATTCATCCGGTCCTCACAGTGAAGTGACAACACCCTCCTCCTGACACTAGTCCAGGCGAGGCAGCGTGTTCGGGTTACCAAAGTCCGCCTCACCCTGTGCACTGTGCAGCCTGTCACCGCCGCTGTACAGCACATTTGCGCCTCGCCTCGTCTCCCTCTCCGCTCCCATAGCACCACTCCATCTCCATCTCCTTCTCCGTCTTCGTCTTCGTCTCCATCTCACTGTGCCCCCATGTACCATCGCCTCTCGCCTCCCCCAGTATCACTATTCCCTCGCTAGCCACTCCAGCACCGACATCCTTCTCCCCCGTAAATCAAGCCCCTTTCCAAACTCCACCATGGCCGAACGCGAACCGTGCAGCATCCATATGAGCCGCGATTGGAGCAATCTCCCCAGTGACATCCTCGACCTCTGTTGTTCGTGTATGGAAATGTTGACCACCCTGCAGCTGGCTGCATGCTCGAGGGACATGCACACGGCCATCGTCGAAGCGAGGCCTAAGCTTTTCAAGACACCCTGCTTGCTGCTATCTGGTCTTGCGAGATTGGCTCACCATGATACGGAGGCGCGCATTATGCCCCTCGACTTCAATCCGATCTCCATTAGCCGAAACTTCTTTGCAAGTATGTAGTGTGTCGCCGTACATCATTTCCCTCGACATCGATCCGATCACCATCGCCCGAAACTTCTTGGCAGGTATGTACTGGGTCGGCATGAACTCCAACTGGATGGCTACCTTCAGAGAAGACGGTAAAAAGTTGGTGCTCGTGAACTTCCAGACCTCCCATGAGATTATCCTTCCTCCGTTGGATTATATAGAGTATTACCATCGCGGTCCAAGTCATCTAGATTACTACGTTAGTTGGACGGACCTTGTTTTGCAGAAGATTGTAATCTGCCAAGTACCCACACGACATGCGAATTACGCAGACTTCAAGCTAATTACCTTGTTCGACCGCGGACTCGCCTATCTTTACGCCGGTGCCTTTTTTAGCTGGAGACAACTCGGCTCGCAGTGGATCATCGTCAAAGCTGATACACACTTCTGTGATGCTATTGAACACAATGGCATCATCTACGCGATCAACAAAGCAGATGGCACCACGTATTTGTCAGGACCCCGATCCTAAGTCACACCGATCTAGCATGTAACACATCATATCACTTTGTGGCCTCACGCACGGTATTCCCACGGGTGCCACCTTAACTGGCCCGGGACCGTTTGCGCATTTTGGCTCACGTATATGATAGTGCCGCTAGCATCCATATGACAAAGAACCCGGGCTGACATGGCTAGTCGTGAACCCAAAGTGGCACTAACTTACAGGGACATGCATACATGACCCAACAACGAGCGTGTCGGTCATCAGCGAGTGAATCCGGGCTGTAGCAACTGGGCTAGCAGGACTCCGGTAAACACTGCGTGACATTTCCCCGAAGGGACAGACACAGGAACGAAGAAGGACACATGCCGGCCAGCCTAAGTGTTCTGGAGCAGTAGTAAGCTACCAAGGCTCAGTGGAAGCACTAGGAGACATTTCCCGGTAAGAGAGGCTACCAAGGATAAACAACTAGATAGTCAGATCCCACACATACCAAGCATTTCAATAACATACACACAATATGCTCGATATGTGCAAATACAACATGGCATAACAACATGACTCTACATCTCAAGTATTTATTCATTAGGCTCCGAGGACCGAGATATTACAAACATGGGTCTCATGACCCAACACTCAGAGCATACAAGTCAAAGCACAAGCGGAATCTTAACATGCCTGAGTACAGACAACTACAAATGAAAAAGGCTGAGAAGTCTGACTAACTACCAAATCCTGCCGAGGGCACAAGATCATAGCTGAGGTAACAAGCTAAACGTCGAAGTCCATGTGGAACTACTAGCGAGACTGAAGTCTCTCTGCAAAAACATTTAAGCAACGTGAGTACAAATGTACCCAGCAAGACTTACATCAGCTCTATCTACATATGCATCATTATCAACAAAGGGGTGGTGGGGTTTAACTGCAGCAAGCCAGCTTTGACTTGGTGGCTATCCTGAACTACGACTGCAAGTAACTCTTTTGAGGTGGCGCACACGAGTCCACATATGCACCATATCAAGACACCACTATGGATCCGCTTCCGTCTCCCTACGAGAACACCATCCATAGCACTCACGCTTATCTTGCTTATATTAGAGTATCCACTTTCACTTGTCTATGAACTGTACAGGCAACCCAGAAGTCCTTTACCGCGGACACGGCTATTCGAATAGATAATGTTAACCCTGCAGGGGTGTACTTCTTCACACACGCTCTCACCACTTACCGCCGTTTACACGACATGTACTCGGCAACCTTCAAGCGGAAGCCCAGCGAGGGTGTCGGCCATGACCTGACTAACCACATAAGTCTCTCGTCCAGGTTTATCGCCTATTCGGGTTCCATCCGCAAGGAGATCCGGCCGGGGTGTCGCTCACGGCCCCAAACGATGTGAGCAGGGTTCCCAAGCCCACCTTGACGGGTGGATCTACGCTTGGTACACCGTGTCACGGTGCCTAGTCTGTCCCAAGCCCACCTGTACCGGGTGCCACTTGGTAGACTACTAACACTACCTACAAACAGCAGAAACTAGTTGCAACTCCTAGACAGAGATCGAGATGATTAATAAGCCGAGAGGGGTCGAGTTACCGGAACCCAATGTGTGGTAGTAACTGTTCATGGATCACAAACACAGAACTCAGTTCCTGAGGACGGTTTCAATGAGACAACCCACCATGTACTCCTACATGGCCTCTCACCACTACCTTTACCAAATCGTGTTCACACACTTATCTCACACACAGTAGGACATGTTCACACACCTCCAATTCATCCCTGATGAATCATACCTGACACAACTCTAAGCAATAGCAGGCATGACAAACAAGCATGAATGAGTAGGCACATCAGGGCTCAAACAACTCCTACTCATGCTAGTGGGTTTCATCTATTTACTGTGGCAATGACAGGTCATGCAGAGGAAAGGGGTTCAACTACCGCAGCATGTAACAGTTGAATCGTTGTTGTCCTAATGCAGTAAAAGAGAGCAGGAGCGAGAGAGTGGGATTGTATCGGAATGAACAATGGGGTTTTGCTTGCCTGGCACTTCCGAAGATAGTATAGTTCTTCATCGGTGTCATCGAACTCGACGTCGGAACCACGTCTATCGAGAGGGAACAATTACCGGCAACAGAGAGGAAACACAGTCAATGCAATGCACATTATGATGCATGATCATGACATGGCAACATGCTGGTGTTTTCAGCTAATGCAGCTAGCAACAAAGTTAAATAAAGTTGGTTTGAACCCTAAGTTCAAATCCAAACTCCATATGTGATTTCTTAAATGCCATTTAATTGAATTGTCCTAAACAGTAGTCATAAGTTGTTCTAACATGCATGAAAATAGTACAGATGGGTAGATTGGATTTTTCTGATCATTTTTCATATATAATTTATCTCATTTGGAGATACGGTTGAATTTATATGAATTTTAGAAGTTTTGGGCATTTTCTGGAATTTTCTGAATTATTTTAAATCCAGAAAATTATTAACTGCGTCAGCCTGACGTCAGTGTGACGTCAGCAGGTCAACGGAGCGGTCCAAGTCAAATCTGACCTGTGGGGCCCGTTGGTCAATGACACAGTGTTGTTTGTGTCACTGACAGGTGGGTCGGGTCAACGGACACGTCAGCACAGTCAACTCTGACTGGTGGGTCCCGTGTTATTAAACTAATCTAAACAGAAAATAAACCCGGAGTTAATTAGGCACGGGGCCCAGCTGTCGGTGTCGCAGGAGGGGTTAGTTAGTGGTTCATTAGCCACTAATGATGCCCACGTCGGCGGCTAACCACCGGTGGCGCACAGACGCGGCGGCGTCGCTCGTCCCGGCGATTCCGGTGACGAGAAGAGGCAGGGTTGGGCTCGATGGAACGCCCGCGAGGTGGCGCGTCCAACGGTGGTGGTGGCAGGTGGTGGGGTAGCCGGAGACGACGGCGGCAAGCACGTCCGCGGTGGCCGGAGTTCGGACGTCGACCGTTCCGAGATCGCAGGGCACGAAAGGAGCGACGGATGGTTGCTCCGGTCCGATGGTGACGTGCTCAGTTTCGAGCTCCAGTGGGCGTGGCCACGGTGGTGAGGAGCTCAGGCAGCAGTGCAATTTGGTCGGCAGGGGGGCGACGGCTATAGGGCGGGAGAGATGCAGGAAAGAGAGGGGAAACGCAGCATAGCTCACTAGGAGGTCGACGACAGGCTCAGCTGGCATGGGGACGACCGGAAGGCGACGAATCCGTCGACGGAGTCCGGCGGCCGTGCTCGGGGAAGACGACTCGTGGTGGCGATGTAGCGCTCCCGCGGTCGAATGGTTGGTGTAGACGACGTAGAAGGTGGTTGCGGTTCCTCTGGACCCATCAGGGAGGCACGGGATGGACGGTGGCCGCGGCTATGGCGGCAGCGAGCTCACGGGCGTCTCGACCATGGTGGAGAGGGCGAGAGGGAGGCGAGGGGGAGAGAGGACCAGAGAGTGAGGGGGTCGAGGGGGTTCTGCAGGGTGGCGTGGCGTCGTCCAGGGCGAGGGGGAGCAGCTGCGTGGCTAGTAGGAGGTGGCCGCGGCTCGGCTGTGCGCACACCACGCGCAACGCCAATAGGCGCGAGGAAGACGACGCGCGGCGAGGTGGGCTGGGCCGGTCTGTTGCGGTCCTGGGCCGCACAGGCAGGTGGGCTGCTGCCAGGTTAGTTCCTTTCTCTCTCTCTCTCTCTTTTATTTAAGTTTTTCTGTTACTCTGTAATCTTGTGGCTTTTCTAAAAATACTTAGACATTTTCAAAAATCACCAAACTGCCCATGCCCATGGTTTAGAACATATCCAACATGAAACATTTCAGTTTGGGATTATTTGGACATTTAAAATATTATATAGCATTTAAATGCCCAAATGCAAATAGAGTATGATTTAATTCAGTGACCCAATGTTGTCCTAGAAAAATGTGAACCAATTTTGCCAGAAGTTCTGACCCAGGACAAAAATGATGGACACTTTAGAAGGGCATTTCAGGTTCATTGAAAAAGATTTTAGTAAACCCTAGTTGTCTTCAGGGGGGGTGCTGGGGGTTCTGTCATCCCCATTTCAACTTTCTATGAAAAGTAAACATGACGCAACACCAGATGCTAGCACTAGGCATGGTCAGAACTAGGGATGTGACAACTCACCCCCACTAAACAAGAATCTCGTCCCGAGATTCAAGCGTAGGGTAAGATGATGGGGAACACAAACTAACACAATCGTGACGATCCAAGGTGCACTTCATAAGAACGTTGATTCGATCACCATCTTTGTCTTGTCGTCTTGCTCTGAGAACTCCAGCCAACATGACAACGAGAGAAGGAGACTCTAGAAGGATCGATATTCTCGAAGATCGAACAACTTGGGATCAACTCACGGAATGAGACATAGCAACATCACTCGAGCTGAGACACAAAACACACATCTAGAGGGATGGAGTGGAACAAGTGACGAGGGTTCACTAGGTAGACAACAATTCCACGCTTAAAAGGGTGGTGAGCGGTTGTCTACGTAGCACGGAGTTGAGTTGCCATGATGCCACAGCCGGACATCCTGGAGGAGGGTGATTCGGTAGAATGGCATACCCGAATTAGAAGGGATGATGTGGATTACCTTGTTGAAGACAACATAATGGATGATTTTGCCTATCACCAAAAATGGATGAGACCCATGGTAGGACCACTTTTGAAGATGATCCTGATCAATAATTACTGAGAAGGTAATCCAGAGTAGGGTGGCACGATGGCGGTGCAAGCTGGGAACAACATGCAAATGATGGGAATGATTCTGGTAACTGGGGAGGAACCCCATCAGTAGAGAGTGAATCCACTATTTGAAAGGGTTATAGCATAATCGAGGAAACTGAGAGCACTATGCAATTAACGCCGATGATAAAACTTAGCACTTGCGCGTGCTCTCAAGAACTTTGAGCATTTCCATATTCATCAAGGTTTTACCAATATCCGTGTCAAGGATCCTGGTAACGCAACATACTACCCTGATGAATGGTGATGGACGATGCAGATGCAAATGAAGAGAACGCTTTCTCAGATTTCACCATAGCGAGGCCAAGGAAACAAAATCTGGATGATCGACCGAGAGAAATTTAGCACTCCGCTTCTAATGTTCTCCTTGATGTGCTAGTGTAACCCATTTATAGATATGGTTTGATATCTAGAACATCAAGTAAAAGGTCAGACTTCGAGAGCGCAAGAATCCATAAGGAAACAACTACTGGATTAAATCCTACGAGATCCTTATGGGGAGGTGGCCAACTTCTTCAATCAAGATACTACAATAATAGATCTTCCGGCTAGGTGTGTCGGCCACGACATCCACTTTACCGGGTTACAGAGAGACCATTATTATAGTTCTTGGGAAATGTTCCAACCATCATATCTGCCTGAGATTCAGATCTGGTTGGTGTCAGAATAATCCAGACTCGTCGAGTCTAGGAAGAACAATGAAGATTGCAACACAAATCGACGAGATGACGTTGCAAGATTCTCGGGAAATGAACTACGATAGCAAGCTCCAAGACATGAGCTGGTTCTGCTACACACATGTGAACACGTTATCCCAGACAAAACATGATCACATGGTAGTCTTACAATAAAACACTACCGAGTTCCGGTGGGGAACCATCAACAAGGATATCGAAGTCTTGTGCATGAACTAGTATTCGCACATCAACTCCTTTTCCTTGAACAATTCAATCAGTGGCTTGGTGTGCTAGGGATACATATGGAATGAAGGTTGCGAGCCTGTCAAACCATAGCATACTTCGCACATGCATGACTGACTTGGGATGGTACCAGGGAAACAAAAACAATCTTTCTCGAACTCACGGCGGCAACTTGCTCCAAATGCACGTGAATCAGAGAAAGTAACTTGTTTCATCCAACATATTCTTCACGAATGGGACATGAAGATAATGCTTATAAAAGTTTCCAACACTAGGTTGATGTTCAACATGAATCATGGGGGAGACGAAAATGCTGCTGATGGGCTCAAAAGTAACTCATCGGAATTTCCATATCACTGGACTTCCGCCATCATGTGAACACGGTGATAGTATTGGTCAGACCAAAATATGTAATGGTGTATGCTCGAGGGGTCAACCACGAGTAAGACAACATTACGAATGTCGTTGGTTCTAACTTGATTTGACGATAGCCCACACTCAAATCTAGGTTTGGACAAGACAATAGATTCAACAACTGATCACGGGGATCAGTCGATGAAGATATCATCTTTCTTCAACACACACACCAACACCAGGATATCCCTTTGAAACGAACTTGGTTAGGTAAGCTTTTATCTTCCAACTCTCCAAGTTGTCGTTTAGCTTAACCAGCTAGCTCAGGGGTATCCAACACGGATTCTTGGAGAAGGGGTGGTTTACAAGAAACCAACTTGATCACGAGCTCAAGATAGCGGTCAAGTGACAACCTGGTAATACTTCCGAGAAGATATACGGAAAATCATGAACCACCATATGTCACTAAGGTCGAGAACAATCTTGCTTTTCAGGGCAAGACGATATGGTGAAATAAGCAAGGGATTGGATAATCCTAACTCATTGATCAAGAGTGCACCAGAAATAAGGACTAGGTAGCACGATCAATCTTAGAATGATGATTCAAAAACCAACACGCTAAGAATGAAATTATTGTTCGTTAACTACCAAGCAATGGAGTTGCTAGGAGCATAGATTTCACACATCACGATTCACTTGTCGGTGTTCCGGTTACAATAACACGGAACCGAGGAATGAATAATGATGTTGAGAAGTATCACTGTATCAAGAGTTCATAGGATGGTGTGCAATTCCCATGGCATTCTCGATATAAAGATGGTAACACTACAAGGTAGAACAGAACAAAAGCTGGGTCGGCATTTTGATCTGTGAGGTACAACTAGTTTGACCCAATCCTGGATGTGGATGAGGTACTGGAGTTTGTTTCTCCTAGTCATTCCGGAATAGAATGGCTTGACAAGCCACAAGAATAATGGCATCGATGAACACGAATGCATAACTACTCCTGACTATCAATTGATAGACGAGGGCCAGAAAATAACTAAAGAGGGACAACCCAAAGGAACATATGTTTTTTCTGAGTTGTGGATGCATGGATTAGTATGCCGAACAAATTCAGCATATTTCTTCCGGATAACCCATGCTGAAGAGGAAGGACTGGCAGATTCACAACATAGAATGGAGAACTCGCTAGGAGCACTTTGGTTGTGATCTTTCGGTTCAACGAGGAACTTCTGCCATAAGAAGTTCATGGTATTTGGAAGAAAGAAATACCACAAACCTCGAGGACTATTGCAAAGGTTACTAATATCCTAAAGGTACGAGCAACACTAACAACATGAAGTAAGTAGGGAAATCTCGGGTTCAGAAACCCAGGAGTAGAATACCTACTACTAAGTGGCATCACGGGATGCTTTCGAGAATAAAGGCCAGAATCATCACACTGGGAACACAAATCATGGCTAGCTTACTAGGTGGTACTCTAAGATGCCTAGGGTCATAATAATAACTCCAACGTATATGTCGAGGCAATAGAGCACCTCAACTCACTGATTAGTGTGGTTAACCTGGCCCAAAGGAACATCAGGAACAGGAGGAAGGGATTTGCAAATGCATCAGACTATTTAGAAACCTGGGGTAACTCGGACAGCATAATGGCTGTAAATGCTCAAGATGACTTGAGACATCCAACAAAATGGTGGCATAACCACTCGATCATCACAATATCAAGATTCTGAGACCAGCTATGAATACACGGAAGTAGTAGGAACTGAACCAAGGCTTAAGTCCAACAATTCTATAAGTCTACGGATTAGTAACACGAGATCCTAATAGATAGAAGAGAAAGCCTAGTTCCTTAACCCCGTAGGAAAGATAAGATGACTCGGATCAGAAGGCATAAGGGATAAGGAGTAAAAAGAGCCTTACGTTCCATCCCACAATCAATTCCCTTATATAACTAAAGAATTTCTAGACTTAACTTCGACCAGTTTGGCTTGGTAATCCTACAGGCAGTCAAGCTCTGATACCAAAGCTGTCAGGACCCCGATCCTAAGTCACACCGATCTAGCATGTAACACATCATATCACTTTGCGGCCTCACGCACGGTATTCCCACGGGTGCCACCTTACCTGGCCCGAGACCGTTTGTGCATTTTGGCTCACGTATATGATAGTGCCGCTAGCATCCATATGACAAAGAACCCGGGCTGACATGGCTAGTACTGAACCCAAAGTGGCACTAACTTACAAGGACAGGCATACATGACCCAACAACGAACGTGTCGGTCATCAGCGAGTGAATCCGGGCAGTAGCAACTGGGCTAGCAGGACTCCGGTAAACACCGCGTGACATTTCCCCGAAGGGACAGACATAGGAACGAAGAAGGACACATGCCGGCCGGCCTAAGTGTTCCGGAGCAGTAGTAAGCTACCAAGGCTCAGTGGAAGCACTAGGAGACATTTCCCGGTAAGAGAGGCTACCAAGGATAAACAACTAGATAGTTAGATCCCACACATACCAAGCATTTCAATAACATACACACAGTATGCTCGATATGTGCAAATACAACATGGCATCACAACATGACTCTACATCTCAAGTATTTATTCATTAGGCTCCAAGGACCGAGATATTACAAACATGGGTCTCATGACCCAACACTCAGAGCATACAAGTCAAAGCACAAGCGGAAGCTTAACATGTCTGAGTACAGACAACTACAAATGAAAAAGGCTGAGAAGTCTGACTAACTACCAAATCCTGCCGAGGGCACAAGATCGTAGTTGAGGTAACAAGCTAAACGTCGAAGTCCACGTGGAACTACTAGCGAGACTGAAGTCTCTCTGCAAAAACATAAATTAAGCAACGTGAGTACAAATGTACCCAGCAAGACTTACATCAGATCTATCTACATATGCATCATTATCAGCAAAGGGGTGGTGGGGTTTAACTGCAGCAAGCCAGCTTTGACTCGGTGGCTATCCTGAACTACGACTGCAAGTAACTCTTTTGAGGTGGCGCACACGAGTCCACATATTCACCATATCAAGACACCACTATGGATCCGCTCCCGTCTCCCTACGAGAACACCATCCATAGCACTCACGCTTATCTTGCGTATTTTAGAGTATCCACTTTCACTTGTCTATGAATTGTACAGGCAACCCAGAAGTCCTTTACCACGGGCACGGCTATTCGAATAGATAATGTTAACCCTGCAGGGGTGTACTTCTTCACACACGCTCTCACCACTTACCGCCGTTTACACGACATGTACTCGGCAACCTTCAAGCGGAAGCCTAGCGAGGGTGTCGGCCACGACCTGACTAACCACACAAGTCTCTCGTCCAGGTTTATCGCCTATTCGGGTTCCATCCGCAAGGAGATCCGGCCGGGGTGTCGCTCACGGCCCCAAACGATGTGAGCAGGGTTCTCAAGCCCACCTTGATGGGTGGATCTACGCTTGGTACACCGTGCCATGGTGCCTAGTCTGTCCCAAGCCCACCTGTACCGGGTGCCACTTGGTAGACTACTAACACTACCTACAAACACCAGAAACTAGTTGCAACTCCTGGACAGAGATCGAGATGATTAATAAGCCGAGAGGGGTCGAGTTACCGGAACCCAATGTGTGGTAGTAACTGTTCATGGATCACAAACACAGAACTCAGTTCCTGAGGATGGTTTCAATGAGACAACCCACCATGTACTCCTACATGGCCTCTCACCGCTACCTTTACCAAATCGTGTTCACACACTTAGCTCACACACAGTAGGACATGTTCACACACCTCCAATTCATCCCTGATGAATCAGACCTGACACAACTCTAAGCAATAGCAGGCATGACAAACAAGCATGAATGAGTAGGCACATCAGGGCTCAAACAACTCCTACTCATGCTACTGGGTTTCATCTATTTACTGTGGCAATGACAGGTCATGCAGAGGAAA
Source organism: Triticum aestivum (assembly GCF_018294505.1). NCBI lineage: Eukaryota > Viridiplantae > Streptophyta > Magnoliopsida > Poales > Poaceae > Triticum > Triticum aestivum. The sequence goes on from NC_057804.1 coordinate 338,826,141, forward strand.
GGGGTTCAACTACCGCAGCATGTAACAGTTTAATCGCTGTTGTCCTAATGCAGTAAAAGAGAGCAGGAGCGAGAGAGTGGGATTGTATCGGAATGAACAAGGGGGTTTTGCTTGCCTGGCACTTCCGAAGATAGTATAGTTCTTCATCGGTGTCATCGAACTCAACGTCGGAACCACGTCTATCGAGAGGGAACAATTACCGGCAACAGAGAGGAAACACAATCAATGCAATGCACATTATGATGCATGATCATGACATGGCAACATGCTGGTGTTTTGAGCTAGTGCAGCTAGCAACAAAGTTAAATGAAGTTGGTTTTAACCCTAAGTTCAAATCCAAACACCATATGTGATTTCTTAAATGCCATTTAATTGAATTGACCTAAACAGTAGTCATAAGTTGTTCTAACATGCATGAAAGTAGTAAAGATGGGTAGATTGGATTTTTCTGATCATTTTTCATATATAATTTATCTCATTTGGAGTTATGGTTGAATTTATATGAATTTTAGAAGTTTTGGGCATTTTCTGGAATTTTCTGAATTATTTTAAAAATCCAGAAAATTATTAACTGCGTCAGCCTGACGTCAGTGTGACGTCAGCAGGTCAACGGAGCGGTCCAAGTCAAATCTGACCTGTGGGGCCCACTGGTCAGTGACACAGTGTTGTTTGTGTCACTGACAGGTGGGGTCGGGTCAATGGACACGTCAGCACAGTCAACTCTGACTGGTGGGTCCCGTGTTATTAAATTAATCTAAACAGAAAATAAACCCGGAGTTAATTAGGCGTGGGGCCCAGCTGTCGGTGTCACATGAGGGGTTAGTTAGTGGTTCGTTAGCCACAATGATGCCCACGTCGGCGGCTAACCGCCGGTGGCGCACAGACGCGGCGGCGTCACTCGTCCCAGCGATTCCGGCGATGAGAAGAGGCAGGGTTGGGCTCGTCGGAACGCCCGCGAGGTGGCGCGTCCAACGGTGGTAGTGGCAGGTGCTGGGGTAGCCGGAGATGACGGCGGCAAGCACGTCCGCGGCGGCCGGAGTTCGGACGTCGACCGTTCCGAGATTGCAGGGCACGAAAGGAGTGACGGATGGTTGCTCCGGTTCCGTGGTGACGCGATGAGCACGGTGACGCGCTCAGTTTCGAGCTCCAGTGGGCGTGGCCACGGCGGTGAGGAGCTCAGGCGGCGGCGCGATTTGGTCGCAGGGGGGCGACGGCTACAGGGCGGGAGAGATGCAGGAAAGAGAGGGGAAACGCAGCATAGCTCACTAGGAGGTCGACGACAGGCTCAGCTGGCATGGGGACGACCGGAAGGAGACGAATCCGTCGATGGAGTCCGGCGGCTGTGCTCGGGGAAGATGACTCGTGGCGGCGATGTAGGGCTCCCGCGGTCGAATGGTTGGTGTAGACGACGTAGAAGGTGGTTGCGGTTCCTCTGGACCCATCAGGGAGGCACGGGATGGACGGTGGCCGCGGCTATGGCGGCAGCGAGCTCACGGGCGTCTCGACCATGGTGGAGAGGGCGAGAGGGAGGCGAGGGGGAGAGAGGACCAGAGAGTGAGGGGGTCGAGGGGGTTCTGCGGGGTGGCGTGGCGTCGTCTAGGGCGAGGGGGAGTAGCTGCGTGGCTAGCAGGAGGTTGCCGCGGCTCGGCTGTGCGCGCACCACGCGCAACGCCAGTAGGCGCGAGGAAGACGACGCGCGGTGAGGTGGGCTGGGCCGGTCTGTTGCGGTCCTGGGCCGCATAGGCAGGTGGGCTGCTACCAGGTTAGTTCCTTTCTCTCTCTCTCTCTCTCTCTCTCTCTCTCTCTCTCTCTCTCTCTCTTATTTAAGTTTTTGTGTTACTCTGTAATCTTGTGGCTTTTCTAAAAATACTTAGACATTTTCAAAAATCACCAAACTGCACATGCCCATGGTTTAGAACATATCCAACATGGAACATTTCAGTTTGGGATTATTTGGACATTTAAAATATTATATAGCATTTAAATGCCCAAATGCAAATAGAGTATGATTTAATTCAGTGACCCAATGTTGTCCTAGAAAAATGTGAACCAATTTTGCCAGAGGTTCTGACCCAGGACAAAAATGATGGACATTTTAGAAGGGCATTTCAGGTTCATTGAAAAAGATTTTAGTAAACCCTAGTTGTTTTCAGGGGGGGTGCTGGGGGTTCTATCATCCCCATTTCAACTTTCTATGAAAAGTAAACATGATGCAACACCAGATGCTAGCACTAGGCATGGTCAGAACTAGGGATGTGACAGTATTGTTGGGACGGCGCGTGTAAGTTGTTTCCTACTCATGTTAATGATGACGCCATGACATTGTTTGAACTTTTCTTGATGATTGGCATATCCCTGTTTGAGCAGAATTTGAGTAGAACTATGGCAATATATTAGAGACGCCGTAAATCAGCTATATTTGGAATGAGTTAATTCATGCGATTGTGACCATGTCATTACAGCCAATTTGTACCCTGAATAATCAAACGGTTAGGAATATATGGATATTATCCTTATTTTACAGTAATCTATATATTACTACTAAATATGAGTGTGTATCAATGTCCATGTTTGTTTCCTCATTTTCATGATGTAGAAACATACACCACACTGTTGGTTTCATCTAACCATACATTAGGGAAGTAAATGTGCATATGGAGAACTCTATATTTGGAAGTAGTGAAATCCTGCAATGCTTACCATGTGTACATACCTATATTCGCCCTTCAGCAATCAATTGCTAGAATAATATCCTCACAAAAAATTTGCCCACAGAACACGAGTATATAACAATGCATGGTCTATTAGTTACCTTGAAGAATTTGTTTGTGAGGACAGAACATGATTACATAACATGCATGACATGGTAGTTTCCTGTGAAGAATCAATTGCGAGATAACATGAGTATAACCATGCATGGCACTTCTATATTTTCGAACCCAGTATACATTTCCCTGTATTTTCCTCCTAGTTCCAACAGGGACATATCAATGTTGTTTCTTGCATTATCCTACTCATACTCTAAACAATGCTGATCTTACATTAACAATGCATGTCCTTTTTGATATGATGCAGTGTCCCTACAGTTACTGCCCTTTGTAATTACACCACCTTTGCCAAAAACAGGGAAGCACACCTGGTTCCTCGCTCGATCAGACGACGGCAAAAGACTGATGATCATTCGGACACATGAGCCGGAAAAGTTATATTGCAAAAACCCCACTGTATACAAGCACCGTGTAATACGTGAGTATCCAGACAGTGGTTGTTGCGTCTATGAGCAGGATACCAGCTTGTTGGGGCCTTTAGGATTTTTTAGTTGGAGGCGGGTCAACAGCCTTGGTTCACACTCTCTGTTTCTCGGACTCAATTATCCGATTAACCAGGAGATCACCGTTGGCAAGGACCTTGATGGCAAAGAGGCTCTGTTTGCTATGGAAAACTGTGTCTACACGGCGAGCCCTAGGAGTTCAGGAGCATACTCCCATGATTGTCAACGATACAACCTGCAGCCAAAAGAAGGTGAGAATGAAAAAGGCATCCAGATTAACTTTGATCCTTGGATGTCTCAATTACGACAGGCAGTGATGTGGTTCAAGCCTTCAGGTTGATAGGTAATTGGGCTGTTGCATCGAAAGGGTGGAGTACTGGTGTCTCCGGATCACTGGTCGCTGAAGCGGGGCTGCAAATTATGATGGTGTTGGATCATCTCTTCGAATGACTTTGTTGTCTTTGCTGCTGGTTCTGGATGGGTAGTTCTTTCTTTTGTTATGCATATTACTTGTCATTTTGTCATCCTCGTCTATGTCACTCTTTCTATGTAATAGTTGCTTCTGTTTATAATGTCATTCTCGTCTGGATCACGAGAGTCTGAGCGCTGCAGATGGGTATGTTTTGGTGGTGTAGAGTATCATGTCTTGCTGTTTATGTCAGTAGTAGTCACTAGTCAGTGTTTGAATGTTGTATATATCGTTGTTTCGAACTATTTATTGCCTCGAACTACTAGTGGGCTAAATGAGGGCATCACCATTCTCCAGTGTTCAGAGTATATCTCCTTTTTTCAAGTTATATAATTTGAGCTCACTTTCTTTTCGATGATGTACACTTGTTTGGGCCAGTGAGGTGTCGTTGAATATGGGCCGAGTAGTAACGCAATGCCAAACAGGTCAATTATGACTGTCGGGGCAGGCTCTCAAAAGATCCTGAAAAAAAAGGTCGGGCTCTCCAAAAAAGAAAGAATAAGGACTCTTAGGCCGACATGTGGGCGCCATCGGTGTTTTCATGCGCTTGCGTGCCGAGAGCATATTGGCGCGTGCTCGAAATTCATGCTACCTTTTCATCCCCAGTCTCCCGCCCCTCCCCACCTCTGGAATCTCGATTCCTACTCTAGTTCCCCCAAATCCCCCTCCTGTACTCCCTATACTCAAGCGCACTATCATGTCGTCGGTCAATGCGGATCTCCGAGGTGGAGATCCTGAGGTCTGTCCTGCCTTCGGTCGCTGCGTGTTGTCGCTCAACAGTGGCATGGCGGCGCTTGACGACCAATTTGCCGACAAAGTGTTGATGGTAACCATCAATGGCGACCGGCCTCCCGTATCACCAGACGACCTTGTCAAAGCTCTTGGCATTGCGCACGGCATCCAAATAAGTGACTTGCTCGTCGAAGTCTGTCCGCCACCGGCTGATTTCTTCGTCAGGTTCCGAACAACTTTCGACTGCAGTCGTGTGTTCGAATCTTCCCAGCGTTTGTTCTGCGATGGCGCACTAGTGAGCCTTGGTCGGTGGCACCCAGGATGGGGCTCAGTGCCCTCTGAGTTTGAGTTTTTAACAAAGCTTACCTTCCACGGCATGCCTCGATATGCTTGGAACAACGAGTCCATGAATGAGCTTATCAACGACCTTGGAGGTGAGCTCGTAAGTATGTTTGTTCCTCCAGACAGCTGGGCTCTGGCGGTTATGGCATGGATGAAGAAGCCGTCCACCATACCGAAGGTGATTGGTGTTCAGATACCGGTGCAGGAAACGGGGTTGTACTATTCGTCTCCACCAAGGCCGCCGTGGACCACGTTAGGGATGTACCTGTATTGAGTGTTCGTGCATGTCGAAGAAGTGGTCAATCCATCAATCGAAGTCCTGTCGCCCCCACTGGTACCAGGGTCCATCGACGACGTCCATTACAGGAGTCAATGTCAGACTTTCCCCGTGTTGCTCGGAACGATGGATGGCACATGGCCTACTCCATCGCGCGGCGGAGGCCACTGCTCCTTTGGGAGAAGAGGCAGGGCTGGCTGCCTGGATGTGCTCTAATTTGAGGTAACAATTGAATCTTGTCAGATAGTACTAGTTAAATCCGAGCTATGGGTCTGAAGGACTGACATGCCAGTACATTTGATTGTGACCTGTTCTAATTTTGTACCTGAACTTTTTTTAGAAAGGGCTGTACGTCAACTTAATGTGCTAGCAGAACTTATTGTGTTGTCTGTCTGTTTTCTTTGCACAACATTCAAGATATTTCCCCGTCATTTATAAAGACGATGAACCGTTATGTATGACTTCGTTGGTTTCAACATAGCCCTTCCCGTAGCGATCCACTGCTTCCATCCTGATTGTACCGCCTGCGTGAAATTTTTGTATGCAAGTTCAGTGTGCTATGATGTTCTGTATGATTGTGTCAACTATATAAGTTTTTACTGAGCATCAGCAATGCATATGGCTGAAAGATGTATTTACGAGCATCGACCGATGGGTCTCTCTCTCTCTACCTCTCTCTCTCTCACACACACACGCACACACACGCGCACACGCACAAGTGGGACCCGTTGAATTATTTATTTGCTCGTGACAGCTTTTAATTAGGTTCCGCTGTAATCTCACTTTTTTCTTAAGTTATTAATTGAGCTCAGTGACTTCAAAAAGTTGTACAGAAGCCTTGTTTGAGCCTTTCCGGCGTCCCTAAATGTGGGATGAGTAACCATGTTAGGTTGTACTGTACTACACAGGCCTTTTTTTCAACGTCAGCAATGCAACTCGGCCAACAGTTGTACACAATATCCGGGTCAACTTGTTATCCGCCCCGTTGGGCTGCAAAGTTTCCTAGGAGGTATGCATTAGGCTTAACAAGAAAATGGACTTTAAGATATAATAAATGGGATGTAATTATAATAATTGGGCAATTACTATGCACCAAACACGTAATTAGTTTGAAAAATATATTATTTTTGGAATTTGGAAATTTTAATTTCATTACTTGTTGAGCGCGCAATATTTCGTTGGATTTTAACGTGATACAACTTTATTTTGAAATTATATTTAACCTGACTAGAAATTTAGGATAAAAATATTTCGGATCCCATCAAAATGTGGGATTTTTTTTTAATTCTGTTTTGAGAGGTTGTTTGAAATTATTAATCGTTGTCCTAGCTAGTAGTTGGGTTGTACTTTTAACAAACCCGTAAATGGGCTGTAGTAAATTCCATTAGAATTGAAAAATGGGCTGTACATTCTTACTAATTGCAAATGGGCTATATGTTTTCTGCCAAATCCGAGCTGTGGGCCTACTAAGTTGACGCGTACCAAGGGCTTTGTCAACTTAGTCAATATAAACGATTCTAGCTGCAGTGATCGTACAATGTCCATCCAATGGCCGTAGTGCTTCTTTAACCTCTGGTCTTCTTGCTCCAGCCGCCCAAAGCAGCGTCGGTCCTGTCGCGTGCTCCTGCCTCCCATGGCCGGCTGTGATGCCGCGGAGGCCTCACCGCCCCGTACTACTCCCACCGCTGGCCAGGCCATCCCTCTACTCACCCACACCCCCTGTTACTCTGCGGCGACGGCAACCTCACACCGCAGCCGAACCAGTGAACCCTCGTACTCCTCTCCGCGCGGGCTACCACTGCTGCGTCTTCCCCGGCTCCGCGTCGTCCCCTTCCTAGGCCTCGCCGTCGTCCAGACCATCGCCCTGGTGCTGTCGGCGCGGCGTGGTCAACATGGTCAACGACCGACTTCCATCGGAAGAGTACTGTACGTGGAGAGGCTGACAGCTGGGTCCAGGCGGCCGCAAGGAAGTGCCTCCTTATTACGCGGAAAATAATTATTCCTCCACCTGACAGCAGGGACCCACCAGACGAGTCACCGGTATTTCGCGAAAAAACGTTTCCCCCTGACTGCTGGGACCCACAGGACGGGCCACCGTATTTCGCGAAAAAAAACGTTCCCCCCGCTGTTAACTCGGACCCACCGGAAGTGCCTCCTTATTACGCACAAAAAATGAACACCCCCCGCTAGCTGGGACCAACCTTGGTGGGAGGCTGACTTGTGGGCCTACTAAGTTGACTGGGACGGAGGCCTTTGTCAACTTTAGTCAATATATGAACGATTCTAGCTCTAGTGACTGTACGATGTCCATCCAACGGCCGTAGTGCTTCTTCAACCTCTGGTGTTCTTGCTCCATCCGCCCAAAACTGCGCCGGTCGTGCCGCATGCTCCTGCCTCCCGTGGCCGGCTGTGCTGCCGCGGAGGCCTCACCGCCTCCTACTATTCCCACCGCTGGCCAGGCCCTGCGGCGACGGCAGCCTCACACCGCAGTCGAACCAGTGAACCCTCGTACTACTCTCCGCGCGGGCTTCCACTGCCGCGCCTTTCCCAGCTCCCCATCGTACCCTTCCTAGGCCTCGCCGTCGTCCACCGCTGTGGTGCTCTCGGTGCGGCGTGGTCAATGTGGTCAACGACCGACTTCCATCGGAAGAGTACTGTACATGGAGAGGCTGACAGCTGGGTCCACGACAGCCGCAAGGAAGTGCCTCCTTATTACGCGGAAAATAATTATTCCTCCACCTGACAGCAGGGACCCACCGGACGAGTCACCAGTATTTCGCAAAAAAATGTTTCCCCCTGACTGCTGGGACCCACAGGACGGGCCATTGTATTTTGTGAAAAAGACGTTCCCCCCGCTGTCAGCTCGGACCCACCGGAAGTGCCTCCTTATTACGCACAAAAAAATGAATACCCCCCGCTAGCTGGGACCAACCTTGGTGGGAGGCTGACTTGTGGGCCTACTAAGTTGACTGGGATGGAGGCCTTTGTCAACTTTAGTCAATATATGAACGATTCTACCTCCAGTGACCGTACAATGTCCATCCAACGGCTGTAGTGCTTCTTCAACCTTTGGTCTTCTTGCTCCAGCCACCCAAAGCAGCACCGGTCGTGTCGCATGCTCCTGCCTCCCGTGGCCGGCTGTGATGCCGTGGAGGCCTCACCGCCCCCTACTACTCCCACCGCTGGCCAGGCCATCCCTCTACGCACCCACACCCCCTGTTATTTTGCGGCGACGGCAGCCTCACGCCGCAGCCTTACGAGTGAACCCTCATACTCCTCTACGTGTGGGCATCCACTGCCGCGTCTTCCCCAGCTCCACGTCGTCCCCTTCCTAGGCCTCGCCGTTGTCCACCGCCCTGGTGCTCTCAGCGCAGCGTGGTCAACGTGGTCAAGGAATGGCTTCCATCGGACGTGGACTGTACATGGAGAGTCTGACAGCTGGGTCCACGACCGCAGCAAGGAAGTGCCTCCTTACTACGCACAAAATAATTATTCCTCCACCTGACAGCAGGGACCCACCGGATGGGCCACCGTATTTAGCGAAAAAACGTTTTCCCCTGTCTATTGGGACTCACCAATTACATCTTCGCACGCAAGGAAGTGCATCCGAAAAAAACGATTCACCCCCCTGACTGCTGGGACCCACAAGCTACATCTTTGCACGCAAGGAAGTGCCTGACAGTCGGGACCCACCTAGTCGAAGTGTACGCAGCGTTGTCATTTTGGTCGCGAACGTGTACATACATATATACTGGTGGATGTAGAGGCACGCACGTGTCGTAGTAGAGGAGCGCACGTGTCGTAGTAGAGGCGCGCACGTAGCATGTACACGTACGTACATTGGCGAGGGTGCAAGAAACAAAATATGGCCACGCACGTGCACATGGGCGGGGTCTCTAACGCCTATCGCGTATACGTACATGGCTGGGTCGGAACGGAGAAACAGCTTCGTCGTCGTGTTCATGGGGAGCCAACCGGCTGGGTCAGAACGGAATGTGTGGTCGTGTTCATCGAGAGGGCTTGGACGGAACAAGCGATGGAAACGAGGCCTGGTGTACCGCACAACGGAGGAAACGACCTTGTGTTCGACCGGCCACGTTTGAAATGGGGTCCTGTTGATCGGGAGGGGCCTGGCGTACCGCAAAACGCAGGGAAACGGACCTCCTACGGTCGAAACGGGGGTCCTGTTGATCGGGAGGGGTGTGGCGTACCGCAAAACGGAGGAAACGAACCTCCTACGGTCGAAACGGGGGTCCTGTTCATCGGGAGGGGTGTGGCGTACCACAAAACGGACGAAACGGACTTGTGTTGGAGCGCTACGGTCGAAACGGGGGGGGGGGAGGGGTGTGGCATACCGCAAAACGGGACTCCACGGGATACTGTTCATCTCCACCGTCGACCTCCTCCAGCCTCCACGGGCTACCGTCGACCTCCTCCAACCTCCACCGCGCGCTACTCCACCGGCTACTGTTCAACCACCCCTCCATTGTCTACTGTTCATCCAGCCCTCCATCGTCTACTGTTCATCCAGCCCTCCACACCACGGGGTCCTGTTCAACCACCCCTCCACGACCACCCCTCCACCGTCTACTGTTCATCTAGCCCTCCACACCACGTGGTCCTATTCATCCAGAGGCAACGCCATCGCTCACTGTTCATCCAACCCCCCCCCCCCCCCCGCAATGCTCACTGTTCATCCAATCGATTGGCTTTAGTTAGTAGCAGTAGCGAAGGAATCACTCCATCGGGTTCAGTTAACAGCCATCGATCGATCGCTCGGGTTCAGTAACGCGTAGCCTGCAGTGCAATCGCTCGGGTTCAGTTAGAGCCAACGCCTCGCACACACGCGCGTACCTGTACGAGAGAAACACGCATCGCTCCGCCCCCGACCTCCCACCATAACTGGCAACTCCCTGAAATTTTCCTCCCCCTCACTTCTACCATGGTTTTTCCCGTCATGCACGGCCCAAAGAATGTCATGCAGCTGCGTCTCCAGCCCGCCCAAGACGAAAAGCCCATTTTCTATCATGATTTTTTGTCATAGAAGTAGGGGCCCACCACATCTATGATGATACCGGGTTTTGTCACAATTATCATCATAGAAGTGTCATATGTATGACAATTTTTTTTCGTTCGGCCCAAAATGTCACGGATGTGTCTCTTTTTGTAGTGTTTAGTGGTAGTGTGATAAGTGGTGTTTGCTACTTCTTGAGCTTGCGTTGGTTTTCCCCTTAAGAGGAAAGGGTGATGCAGCAAAGTAGACTAAGTATTTCCCTCAGTTTGTGAACCAAGGTATCAATCCAGTAGGATACAACACTCAAATCACCGAATACCTATACAAACAATCAAACAAACCTGCACCCATCGCGTTAAAGGGGTTATTAATCCCTTCACGGTTACTTGCAAAAGTGAGATCTGATAGAGATAGATAAACGATAAAGTAAATATTTTTGGTATTTTTGGTTTATAGATCGGAAAGTAAAAGATTGCAAGAATAGTAGATCGGAAACTAATATGATGGAAAAGAGACCCGGGGGCCATAGGTTTCACTAGAGGCTTCTCTCAAGATAGAAAATAATATGGTGGGTGAACAAATTACTGCCGAGCAATTGATAGAAAAGCGCAAAGTTATGACGATATCTAAGGCAATGATCATGAATATAGGCATCACGTCCGTGTCAAGTAGACCGAAACGATTCTGCATCTACTGCTATTACTCCACACATCGACCGTAACATGCATCTAGAGTATTAAGTTCATAAAGAATGGAGTAATGCATTAAGTAAGATGACATGATGTAGAGGAATTAACTCAAGCAATATGACGAAAACCCCATCTTTTTATCCCCAATGGCAACAATACAATACAAGCCATGCTGCCCCTACTGTCACTGGGAAAGGACACCGCAAGATTGAACCCAAAGCTAAGCACTTCTCCCATTGCAAGAAGAACCAATCTAGTTGGCCAAACCAAACCTATAATTCAAAGAGACTTGCAAAGACATCAAATCATGCATATAAGAATTCAGAGGAGATTCAAATAATATTCATAGATAAGATGATCATAAATCCACAATTCATCGGATCTCGGCAAACACACCGCAAAAGAGTATTACAACGAATAGATCTCCAAGAACATCGAGGAGAACATGGTATTGAAAATCAAAGAGAGAGAAGAAGCCATCTAGCTACTAGCTATGGACCCATAGGTTTGAGGTAAACTACTCATGCTTCATCAGAAGGGCAATGGTGTTGATGAAGAAGCCCTCCGTGATCGAATCCCCCTCCGGCAGGACGCCGAAAAAGGCCCCTAGATGGGATCTCACGGGTACAGAAGGTTGCGGCCGTGGAAAAGTGTTTTCGTGGATACCTCTGGTGGTTTTTGGGTATACGAGTATATATAGGCGAAAGAATTAGGTCAGGAGACCCACAAGGGGCCAACAAGACAGGGGGGCGCACCCTACCCCCCAGGGCGCGCCCTCCACCCTTGTGGCTGCCTCGAGGCTCCTCCGACTTCATCTCCAAGTCTCTTGGTTTGATTCTGGTCCAAGAAAGATCATCGCGAAAGTTTTATCCGTTTGGACTCGGTTTGGTATTCCTTTTCTGGAAACTCTAAAACATGGAAAAATAGGAACTGGCACTGAGCTATAGGTTAATAGGTTAGTCCCAAAAACAATATAAAATAGCATAATAATGCATTAAAACATCCAAAACAGATAATATAATAGCATGGAACAATAAAAAATTATAGATACGTTGGAGACATATCAAGCATCCTCAAGCTTAATTCCTGCTCTTCCTCGAGTAGGTAAATGATAACAACAGAATTTTTGATGTGGAATGCTACCTAACATATTTATCCATGTAATTTCCTTTTTTGTGGCATGAATGTTCAGATCCGAAAGATTCAAAACAAAATTTTAATATTGACATAAAAACAATAATACTTCAAGCATACTAATAAAGCAATCATGTCTTCTCAAAATAACATGGCCAAAGAAAGCTATCCCTACAAAATCACATAGTCTGGCTATGCTCCATCTTCATCACACAAAATATTTAAATCATGCACAACCCCGATGACAAGCCAAGCAATTATTTCATACTTTTGATGTTCTCAAACTTTTTCACTTTCACGCAATACATGAGCGTGAGCCATGGACATAGCATTATAGGTGGAATGAATATGGTGGTTGTGGAGTAGACAAAAAGAGGGAGATAGTCTCACATCAACTAGGCGTATCAACGGACTATGGATATGCCCATCAGTAGATATCAATGTGAGTGAGTAGGGATTGCCATGCAACGGATGCACTAGAGCTATAAGTTTATGAAAGCTCAAAAAGAAACTAAGTGGGTGTGCATCCAACTCGCTTGCTCACAAAGACCTAGGGCAATTTGAGAAAGCCCGTCATTGGAATATACAATCCAAGTTCTATAATGAAAAATTCCCACTAGTATATGAAAGTGATATCATAGGAGGCTCTCTATCATGAAGGTCACGATGCTACTTTGAAGCACAAGTGTGGTAAAAGGATAGTAGCATTGCCCCTTCTCTCTTTTTTCTAATTTTTTTATTTGGGCCTTTCTCATTTTTTAGCCTCTTTTTTTATCTGGAGTCTCATCCCGACTTGTGGGGGAATCATAGTCTCCATCATCCTTTCCTCACTAGAACAATGCTCTAATAATGAAGATCACCACACTTTTATTTACTTACAACTCAAGAATTACAACTCGATACTTAGAACAAAGTATGACTCTATATGCATGCCTCCGGCAGTGTACCGAGATGTGAAATGAATCAAGAGTGACATGTATGAAAGAATTATGAAAGGTGGCTTTGCCACAAATACGATGTCAACTACATGGTTATGCAAAGCAATATGAAAATGATGAAGCGTGTCATAATAAACAGAACGGTGGAAAGTTTCATGGCAATATATCTCGGAATGGACATGGAAATGTCATAATAGGTAGGTATGGTGGATGTTTTGAGGAAGGTATATGGTGGGTGTATGGTACTGGCTAGAGTTGCACTACACAAGAGAGGCTAGCAATGGTGGAAGGGTGAGAGTGCGTATAATCTATGGACTCAACATTAGTCATAAAGAACTCACATACTTATTGCAAAAATCTATTAGTTATCGAAACAAAGTACTACACGCATGCTCCTAGGGGGATTGGTTGGAAAAGACCATTGCTCGTCCCCAACCGCCACTCATAAGGAAGACAAATCACAAAATAAATCATGCTCCGACGTCATCACATGATGGTTCACCATAGGTGCATGCTATGAGAATTACAAACTTTAACACAAGTATCTCTCAAATTCACAACTACTCACTAGAATGACTAATATCATCATCTTCATATCTCAAAACAATCATAAAGAATCAAACTTCTCATAGTATTCAATGCACTTTATATCAAAGTTTTTATCATATCCATCTTGGATGCCTATCATACTGAGTCTGATCAACTCCGCGTTGAAGGAGAATAGGGTGAAGAGAGTTTATCTTTTGTGTTAAGTCACAACCCCTCCAACCATACATAGCCCTTTGGCAGAAGGGTTTTCCGGTCTACCAAATCTCTCTATCGCCATCGAGCAGCACTGGTTCAATTTCTCTACTACATTTCCTTTAGCAGCTTATATTTGTGCTCCATGCCCATAGTTTATTTGATCTTGTCGTTCTATTTTTTATTAACTTGTTTATCTGTGTTCATCATATATTCATTCCTTACCTTCATGTCCCTTGGATTCTCGTGTGAAATCATTCCATAGCATTATCTTCTGTGCATACCATGTTGCGTCTCATACTACTTAATCTATTCGCATGTTGTGTTACACTCATTGCAATTAAACTTGCGATTTCCAAAACTTGTACTGTTATAAATGCTTTCATCAATGAATATGCTTGTGACCAAGAAGACTGATTTAGTTCATTACCTTCGATACTCCATTCCGCTGTTGTGAGTGAGATTAGTTTGAAAACTTTCGAAAGAAATTTTGAATCTCCCATTCACCCTCTCTGGTCGATATACTCTCGGTCCTAACAAAGTGTGTTTGGAGAGGTCAAAACATTTAATAGTGATGTGCCCACTATTTTGGATTTCAAGGATTTTAATTATGATAGTTTCTCTTTAATTGAGTGTATTTCCTTGTTGCAATCCATGCTAAATTCACCCAATGCTTATGAACAAAATAAGGATTTTACTAAACATATTCTAGAAGCAATGATGAAAGCTTTAGCAGAAAAGCTAGAATTGGAGGTTTCAATACCTAGGAAATTATATGATGAGTGAGAACCTACAATTAAAGATAAAATTAAAAGTTATGAGTGCAAAGCTTTATGTGATTTGGGCGTTACCATTTGCACAATACCAAAATCTTTATGTGATGTGCTAGGTTTTCCCAATATGGATGAATGTTCTCTTAATTTGCCCTTAGCAGATTCCACTATTAAGAAACCTTTGGGTAGAATAAATGATGTTCTTATTGTTGCAAATAGGAATTATGTGCTCGTTGATTTTGTTGTGCTTGATATTAATTGCAATCCGTCTTGTCCCATAATACTTTGTAGGCCTTTCCTACGAACCATAGGTGCTATTATTGATATGAAAGAAGGTAATATAAAGTTTAAATTTCCATTAAAGAAGGGTATAGAACACTTTCCTTGAAAGAGAATTAAGCCACCATATGAATCTATTAGGAAGTCCACCTATGGAATTAATTTGCAAGATGACAACACTTGAACCTATAAATTACGCCAAGCCATGGGCGAAAACCAATAGTGCTTGTTAGGAGGCAACCCGGTAGCTATCTTAGGCTTTCTTGTTCTTTTCCCTTTTTTGGTGTGCACACAATTATGCTACTTTACCAAATTTCAATTTTGAGGGGATCTGAACTATTTTTTATCCCAAAATTTCGAGTCAGATACAATCTAATTTTAAAATACGTTTATATTACGGAAAAATCCAACAAAATTTTCTACGCGCAACAAGTAATGAAATTAAAAAATAATAATTTTGGAAGTAATTACTGGTTTGGTGCATTTTTTATATTTACAACCCATTTATTAGTTCTTATACCCCATTTCTTAGCAAGCCGAATACATCCCTTCTAGGAAAGATTTGCAGCCCAGCACGGCTGAGAATAACAAGCTGGCCCATGTTGGGTATCTATTATATAATTAAGACAAGAGCAAACAAGCGATCACGTTCGTCCACATATGTTAAATTATTAAATCATTAATTTTAGATATAAATGTTCAAGATTTAAAGATGTAAACGTTACAATACAAATCTTTCCCTATTATATATCTCTCCCTAATAATAAAGCACGGATTGGGTCTCCGGTTTCACCGTTACAATACGTTTTCTTTCCGTGAATTTACGCTTTCAGTTTAAATTTAAAACATATCCGAGGTGGTACTTTTCACATCTACCATGAAAAGTTCCATACGCTCGTCGTCCGTGTCGTACGTGGTCTGGAGCTTCGTAAGTCTCATGGGCCAGAATTTATATTTCTGTTATGGGCCGTTACCAAAATAGTTGCTCCATGTGATAAAATTTTGTACTCTTTTTTTAATCAATAGTCCCACCCTGCTCTTTTAGATCATATCTTAGCAACTTAAATACGTTTCTCAAATTGCATGAATCAAACAAGCCAAAGCAGGAAAAAAGACGAGACCTGCAGCATATATGCATCATTAATCGAAAAACATCTCTGAGGAGGAAGGCTCACAGATACATACATGCAGAGACAGAGTGGCCGTCGGTGCTGGAGTGCTGGAGCTTGAGCGACGGAAAAAAGGGGAGCGACGGCGACTTGGCAGATGAGCGGGAGGGTACGGGGGTGTGGTCGAGCTTGGCGACCTCCACCCCCGTTGTTGCCCCCTCCGAGCTCCCCACCCCCATGGCCGCCGATGTGAGGCGCTCAACATCTTCTACGGCCTCGCGCTCGCCGAGGTGATGCCTCCTCCTACGTCTCCATCGCTAGCGGTGTTGCCACTCTAGCGAGCAGCACGGTGAGGCCGCACCCCGAGCTCGCGAGCTGCCCCGTAGTCGCCCATGGCCGCCGCGTGCCCGTGAGGCCACGCCCGTGCTCAGGAGCCGCGCCAGTCATCACCCGGGTCCGTCGCGTCACCCATGATCGCGCGCCCGAGCTCGCGAGCCGCCACGGTCGTCGCCAGTGGCCGAGTGCCGTGCCCGCGCCCGCGTGAGGCTGCGCCTGTCATCAGGCGGGCTCGTGGCCGCGCCCAATGCCCCTGTTCATGGCCTCACGTGTGTGGCCGCTTCCCGAGCTCGCCTGCATCCGTTGTGGCCACACCCAGCGCCCCTACCGTCATGGTCATGCGCCCGAGCTCGCGTGCCTCCATCGTGGCCGTGCCCGCTACCCCTGTCGTCGTGGTCGCAAGCCCGAGCTCGCTTGCCTCCGTGGCCGCGCGCGTGACTGGGCCCGATCTTGCCGGCCTCCGCCGCACGCCGCACAACAAGTGTTTGATTAAATGTATGAGAAACCTGAAGTTTGCGACCAGCGTTGGATTGCATGCTTTCGTATCTGTGTCCGGATCTCTGTCTGGATAGAAAAACGGACATTTGCCGCACATATATACATGTTAGCGTTGGAGATGCCCTAAGAATTAGACAATGTTGGACTAACATATATACACAGATTAGGACACACATGGTAAAAAAGCATTGATGAACGTTTATATGGACACATAAAGTCTCTCTCCCGTTGGTTTTTTAAGAAATACAACCCATTATCCCTAAATTTAATGCTAACTATGCAGCGGCACAGTTCCTTGACCCGACCAATTGTGGATCATACGAACCGGTGTTTTCTCCGTTGCAAAGCACACATGTTATGCTAGGGAGCATGGGTGTGGTGATGGTGCATGCACCAAGTGTAGTTGAGACAAGAACCTACCATCATTACAAGTCCGCATAATTACAAGTTAGCACGAAAAAGGGGCTCTCGATACGACGTGCTAGAGTATGATGACCAAGCTCATCACCTTGGATTGATCATGTTCTGTATGATTATGCGCACAACAAGACCATCATCAACAAAAAAAGGAATTAAAGAGGGACTTGCATGTTTGTGGGAGATTATGGTGGGCAATGAGAAAAAGGAAAGACCCAGTAAATGGGTCTGGCATGCGTGGTGAAACGGAATTAAAGAGAGAGACTTGCATGAACGGTTGATGGGGGAAAAGGAAAGATCCATTAAATAGGCAAAAAAAATCCCTGATATTGCGACATGCATGACGGGGGCTAACAAAAACAGAATTAAATAATGGTGTGAATATACTAAGTAGAACATTTAGTCAAAATATCATATTGTCTTTTTTTTCGCGCGTGACTTCTGACCGCTATATTTTTGTATGAGGGTGATTCTTTAGCTAATTTGCACAATATGTTGTATCTACCTATTTTGTGAGTGATGTGCTAGCGCTTTTGTCGCTTTTCTAACATATTCCTGGCAAACTTATTAGCACAACATTTCCTTGTTGTATTGGCAAATCTAGCCCTGATGTTAATTCCGCTTTATACTATATTGTGTAGCGTAGCCTTTCAACATTTGCATTTTATGAGAATATTGTGGACACTTGATTTTTAGTTACATTATTTTAGTTTCTAATATGTTGACATAGAGAGAGAATAAGCCGTAACACGAGTGGGGTGTTGTGTTCAAATGGAGGATGTAGAAATAGAGGACGTGGACATGTGTGTGTGGGTGGAGCAAATGGGCAGGGTTTTGGGTCGTTTTATTGTGTTTTCTCCCGTTACAACACATGGGCATATTTGAGAAGAACTATTGCTCCACGGAGAAGAATGTGCGGCGAATTTTCCTTTGCAAATATTTTTTTGATGATAAGGATTTCTTTTCTCACGTTGCAACGCACGGGTCCTTTTGCTAGTCTCTCCCTAATAATAAAGCACGGATTGGGTCTCCGGGTTCACCGTCATAATACGCTTTCTTCTCATGTCATAATACGCTTTTATAATTTGTATAGACAAAATCATAATATAAACGAGATGGTACTAATTTGAGGTCCGCACATTGTCGATCGTAAATTCATTAGTTTCGCGTTGCTGGGCCTGGGCCTGCGTAGACGCGATTCGTTGCTAGCAGAAGCGGCCTACACATACACGGGCGAACAGTTTTTTTTCATTAAAAAAAGAACACACGCGTACGGTCCTCTTTTTCCGTCCGCTTCGTCCGTTGTCTATGGCAACCCGCCGGTCTCTCATATGGAGTCCAACTCGAGGTCGCTCTCTGCCTTCTCTAGCCTCTCTACAAATACCCGCCCAGAGGAGGCGGAGAAGCCACGAACGGAGTCGCCGGATGAGGAATTGAGGAGGCGAAAGCTGAAACTGATCCACGGACAATTCAAATCGAATCGAAAGGAATTGAACAACTTGAGATCTGCATTGGCCGGAGCTGCTGCAGCGCATCCTAGCGGCTGGTGGACAGGAGCATGCTCTCCTCCAGCGCATCCGAGTTGTGTCCTACAACAAATCTCCAACGGCGTATTAAGCGGCGTGGACTAAAGCTAATGTACGATTGCCTCCTGCATGAGCAGGAGCCTGCTCTTCACGAGCCGGGAATTTCCGTGACCGGTCAATGGGGCGCTCGGGTCACACGGCGAGGCAGAGCTGCAAAAGGGAGAGGTCCAAGGAAGGCGGCGAGGCCGCGGGGGCTCGACCTTGTCCGCAAAGAGACTAATAGGCAGCAGCGGGGGCGGCGACTGGGTAGGCGAGCAGATGCCGTGAGGAGGTCGGCATAGTTGGACTCGACGGCAGCTGCACCAGAGGATGCCATGGTCGTTGCATTGTGTGTGGTTGGGCTGCTGCGTTCGTCGACAGCCAGATGACGACATATGATCGAGAGGCATGCAACGGCGCATCATGGTTGCCGGACGAGACGAGGGACTGTACGTTTGTACTTGAGGCGCAGCTGCGATTGGGCTGAGAAGGAGGCAAGCAGCACGACTGCGGCGGCTATGACACCGGGCAATGGTCAACTCAGCTTTGATGCTTGATCATGGCGGCGATGCACACGACTCTGCGTCTCTGTCCAAGCTTGCATGGCGGCTGGCTTGGGTAGAAAGGAGTGCACCCTCGATAATATCGTTGATAGGTTGTTCAGTTTGAAAAGTGGGAATGGTATTATGAGCAGATAATGCAAACTATGTTGCAGTGAAAAAACACGCTTGCTCAAATAATTCAAGCTCACTGTCAGGTGTTGATTAAGCATCAGATATCCTCGGTCGTGATTCAGTCCTGTGCGTGCTCGGCTTGGAGATCCAGCTAGCTGTTTTATGGGGCTTCCACGCGTACGCGCGAACGCCCTTGCCGCATCTCCCTTTCTCCTTTATTATGCAATCGCTCATATTTATGATCATACACTCATCAATATGATCGCACCTATATGACGACCTCCAAAAGACTGAGTCGACACATCATCTTAAGATTGACAAAGTCATCATAAATATCTTCGTAGTCGACATAAATGTCTCATACCAGTTTTAAAGCATTTTCAACAAATCCTATTAAAAAATTCCCATGATAGTGGTTTTACGGGTGTCCATAAATTTTAGGGAAAGTTGACGAGTGAGTTGTTTTACGGGTGTCCATAAAAACTTCCTCTAAAATTGGTTCTGGCTGTGGCATAACATCCGCGGTGAACTTGGCCAGCGGCTAATAGTGGTCGCCGGCGGCAGGTGGGTGATGTGGCATCATTATTGGCAATGCTCTTACTTTGGGTTTTACAATCTCATTGATAAATTTCAGCGCACCGGCTGATATGTTCTCTTCACATTCATTCTAGCGGCACACACATCTTTGTCATGCATTGTGTTATGGACATAAGATTCTTTTTTCTCCCGTCGCAACGCACGGGCCCTTTTTGCTAGTCTCTTCCTCTCTCCCTAATAATAAAGCACGGATTGGGTCTCCGGATTCACCGTCACAATACGCTTTCTTCTCATGTCATAATACGCTTTTACGATGACTCGGTCTCTCGCCCGTAGTCGAACTCTCTTTCCGTCGCATAACAGAGATAACGTTTTGTTCCAGGTTGGGCCTTTCTAATGGGCCTGCATAAAACGATACATTACTTCCACACGATGTTCGAGCGAGCACAGAAAACACAGGAGCACGGGCTCCCCAATGCGTACAGCAGCGGCGCCGCCGCACGCGGCCGTTTCTCTCTGGCACTGGCGCCACCGCCCTACTCTCCTTCCCCTCCCCATCCGCCCCCTATCTTTTCTGGCGCCACCCCAAGCCTCCGGGACCTCCAACCTTCTGATGCCGATTTGGATTGAAGTCCGTGTTCCCGTAGCACAAGTGCTTCAACCTGAATCCATGGGATGCCCGACCCGGATTTCAGATTGACTTGCTTCCATAAGAAGGAGCCCTCGGCCGGAATCTTCATTATCGCATCACATCGCAGCTTTCAAGAGTCCGCCCAATATTTTTGCCTCCGCTGAGTTCGCCGGAAGAACATCCGTCGCCCGGAGCGTGCTACACCTGAGCTGGAAGAACATCTGCCGTCCGAACGTGCTACACCACAGGTATGTATCAGCTTTTGCCAAATTATTCTGTAAAATTCTCATCTACAATCATAAAAAGTACCGTTCTCCTTGGTCTGGTCCGAAAGATTAACATATGTGTAGATAGCTTTCAGTGATTGAAAATATTTGAGAGGCGAGCGATCTGCGCCGGCGCACCGGCCGAACGGTTCGGCCGGTCCAGCCCCAGCCGTGCGATGCGTTTAGTACGGACCGTTGGATTTCCGCGCTAGGCCACCACCGAACCAACCGTTGCAGCAAAAAAAATGTTTTGTTGCAACCGTTGTACGAACAGCCACAACGAGAAAAACAAGGGAGCTCGATCCCCCGCGCCTGTCCGTAGCCGATCCACGGCGGCGGCGGCCGGATCCGCCGGTTTTTTGTTCCCCACGACCGAATCACCTCGAGGAGGGGCTCCCCCACCTATCAAGCCGCCTTGTACTTGCTTCAACCATGTCATACATCCGTAATGACCTTCTTGACGCCATGGATTTGGGCTCAAGCTCCGCTGCCGTTCATGGCCGAAGTCCACTGAGGAGGGGAGACCCTGGTAGTAGTGGACCGGTGCTGCAACGGTACTACAACCCTGGTGTGGTCTTCCAAGATGCAGCACGGCATGGCCGGGATGAAATTGATCTGGTATGAATTCCAATTGCAAACCCTAGATCATTTTGTTCACAAAATTTTTTTGCAACCTTTGATGAGCATGAGATTGAAAAAGAGACGTTGTGAACATGCTTGTGCTTGTTTTTTGTGTTGTCAATTAATGCTAGTAAGATGTTTCTTCCTGCTGTCTGCTACTAAAATGTTACAAGCATGTGTTGCATTTGCTACATGCTACTTGCTGGATGTTGCATGCTGCATCCTAAAATGCTGCATACAGGAACTGTTTTGGGATTATGATTGCCATGCTACGTCCACTTTTTTTGTTTTGCGCTTTCTGCATGTTTTTTCAAGGAGCAAAAAAAATGACTTGGGTGCTGATTTTGTTGCAGAATGTTGCTGTTGAGCCATCAATTTTCCTTGACGATGATATGCAAAATGTTGCGCATGAAGACGAAGAATATGGAATTGATCTGAATGATACTCCCCAAAATGATAGTGACGATTCGTTGCAGCTGAACACCGATGGTGTAGCTCCAAATCATGGCAATGCCCGTGTGGCTAGTGACAATTCCAATGGAAATGCTGCAACACTTGTTGATGAACCGGATGAAGATATATCATCACAGCCAGTTGTCCCTTTTGTTGGAATGGTTTTTGACAATGTTGAAGAAGCTCAGCGTGTTTACAATGAATATGCCTCAAAGATGGGCTTTGGTACTCGCATTGTGACATCAAAACATAGTAGGAAAAGCAGCTCGGATCCGAAGCGCATTCTTATCTATAGAGTTTTTGAGTGCATACACTCACGAAAAAAATCCTTCGAAGAATGTTGGTGGTAGCATTTCTGACGGAGCTGCCACAAATGAGTGTGAAGATGTTGATATGAGCTATGCGAGTAACAAAAAATCTCCAAGCAAACAAGTTGGCATCTATATGGATGTGAGCGACAAGAGGAAAAGAAACCGGTTGGAGCGGTATGATCGCAAGGCTCGTATGGGTGTTAACCTCAAAGACGGTAGCTGGGTTGTGACAGTTTTTGAGGCCGATCACACACACCAGCTGATGTTGCAAAGGGGGCGTCGGAGATTTTTCCGCTCTCACAGAAAGATCCCAGATGCAGACATGCAATACATCACTTCACTACACTATCGCAACATATCAACGGCTAATATGATGGGCTTGCTTGGAGATGCACGGTGTTGTGATCCGAGGAGTTTGCCGTATGTGAAGTCTGATGTGACAAATGCAAGAGCAAAGCTGCGAAGGGGCCTGTCAGAGCGTGACTTGGAGCTAACAATCGAGTACTTTGAGAGAAGACAAGTGGAGAATCCCAACTTCTTTTTCTCGAAGCTACAAGAAGATGGAGCTGTTAGGGCGCTTTTCTGGGTTGATGGGAGAACAAGGGCCCTGTATCCAAAGTACAAAGATTGTGTGTTTTTCGACACCACATTCTGCACAAATCGCTATAACTTGCCCTTTGCTCCGATTATTGGCATTAACAACCACACACACACTGTTTGCTTGGGGTGTGCTTTGTTGCCTGATGAGACCATTGAAACTTTCAAGTGGGTCTTCTAGCAATGGATGTTGGCAATGAATAATGAGCATCCATTGAACATTATGACTGATCAAGACCAGGCAATGGCTACAGCCATCTCAATGGTATTTCCAGATTCAACGCACAGATGTTGCAAGTGGCACGTCTTCCGGGTTGCAAGGACAAAACTAGGGAGGATGCTGGGCAAGGATGAGCCATTTGCAGAAGCATTTTATGGTTGCATTAATGGTTCAGGTACCGTTGAGGAGTTTGAAGAACGGTGGAAGCAGATGGTCGAGTTGTTTGGTGTGGCTGATAAGAAACACCTCAAAAACATGTGGAACAGCAGGGAGACGTGGGCTCCTGTGTACTTTAGGAATAAGTTCTTCCCATTCACAGGAACAACTGGACGCTCCGAGGGCCTGAATTCCTACTTCAAGACTTTAAATCATCATGGAGACTCGGTTTGGACATTTGTGCAACAGTTTGAGCTTTGCCAGGAGCTAATGCTTGATCGTGAAGACAATGCGGGCTTCATCAATGAAGCGACGAGGCCGCCACTCTGGGGCAAGTAAGTCCAAAGTCATGCAACATTTTTTTAGTTTTCCAGTACAGTTTGGTTTGCAGCATTTGAATGAAACATATGTAGCAATTCTTATTGATGTTGGAAGCTTTTTTGTTTTGCAGTTACAACATTGAAAAGCAGGCTGCAGATTTCTATACCAGAGAGGTATTTTCCAAGTTTCAGAAACTATTGGCTAAATCAACAGGCTATGGGCTACAATACCAGCTGCAAGGGAATGTCGTCTGGTTTCGCCTTGTTGCAAATGATGTCATCAACCATAAAGTGTACACGGTGTGTGTTGCCCCTGAAGATCATACATACATGTGTAGTTGCAACATGTTTGAGATGTGTGGGCTGATCTGCCCACATATCATACGTGTCATGGTGCACCTGAACGTGCAAGCGATACCTGCGAATTACATGCTTCCAAGATGGTCTAAGAGAGCAACCGACCTTGCACTTGAACCAGGCGATGGGCATAGAGCTATGCATTTTGGCGTCCCCACGACAAACACCCTAAAGTTTAACTCTCTTTGCCGGAAGTTTGGGAAACTTGCTTCAGATGCATGCTTCAATGATGAAGCTTATAGTTTTGTCTCTGGGCTAATTGATCAGGGCAGTGTTGGGGTTGCTGCGATTAAAGCTAGAGCGACCGATGGGGTTGCAGGAGGCGAAGAAGCGCAAGGTCGTGCAGCAAATGAACAAGTCTCAGGGGGTCCAAGTACAGGGCAGCAGGATCCACCCCCCGTAGGACTACGAAACCCACCAAAGTCAGCAAAAAAGGGGAGGCCAAAAGAAAAAGAGAAGCGTAGGAAGCCACTAATTGAGCTTCGAGAAGATGAAATGAAGAAGAAAGCAAAGAAGGACGCAGCGAAAACGAAGAAAGCTCCAAAGCCAATGGAAAAGACGACTCCATGCAAATACTGTGAAGATGAGGATCACAATGTGAAGAACTGCCAACTCCTTGCCGCTTTTCTTGCTGCGAGTGCGAGCGCGAAAGCTCCGGGTGTCCGCCCAATCCTTACACTTTAGGATGTTTCGTGAGGGAAAAAATTGATGAATTACCTTGTAACACCCCATGTCTTATGAATGTTTGTGTTTTGGGATTGCAACATATTACTACATGTGTGGTTTCAAGCAGAATGTTGGTTTTTTAATTATGATGGTGCCAACTTCTATTTTTTTTGTAAAATAGTACTCAATGATTGTTGTTACCACAGCTTGATTCATTTTTAAAAAGGAAACATGGTTGAAGCTTTTGTAAAGCATGGTTGCAGCTTTTGAAAAACATGTTTGAAGTTTTAAGGAAACATGGTTGTAGCTTTTGAAAAACATGGTTGAATCTTTTTGAAACAATGGTTGAAGCTTTTAGGAAACATGGTTGAAGCTTTTTCAAACAATGGTTGAAGCTTTTTTTAACATGGTTGAAGCAGAAAAAAATATTGGTTGAAGCTTTTAGGAAACATGGTTGAAGCTTTTTCAAACAATGGTTGAAGCTTTTTTTAACATGGTTGAAGCAAAATAACAAGTATGAAAAGGGAAAAAGCCTTGAATGATTTTATTTAAAGTGTTGATTTTGCTATGCAGCAAGAGTTTGGGAAGGAAGCTTATTTACATTATGCTTCCAACAATAATATCACAGGGATGTAGCTAATTTGCAGGTAAAAATATAAATTTTGCCCTGCAACAAATCTAACAGAAGGTTGTAGCTATTTTTTGTAAGCTTCCAACAATTTGACTGTGACAAATGCAGCATCCACATATTGTTTTCATGAAAAAAGGTTTCGAGGGGAAAATTGCACAGAGATTCCCTTGAGACTTCTATGGATGAATCATAACCAGCAAAACAATAAACGGTTGTCAATGCATGATCATGTTGGCAAGCAGAAGATCACATCCATTAAAAACGGAAGAAGTGCTTCATCCAAAGAGATCAAGTTATCATCGGTTTACATACCAAAAGAACACATATGTTTACCGAAGGTATCATTAGGGGTACATACGAACGCGCACTACTCTAATACCATCAGAACGCTACCACCTCAGACATGATTCTAGACCTAACGAAAGGAAACGAGCTTGATCGTCTTGAACCCTCCCGCAAATTAAGCCGCCAACTCTTCCATGAATGCCCGCTCCATTGGGGCATTGTTCATTGGGTGAGTGCAAAGGTTGTGCGCCACATCCATGCGGTATCGCGCCACATCTTCCTGTAAAAATGAATGAAAAAATTAAGCAAGTATGATACTAATTATTCTTGTGTTGCATGAGTATTGAAAACAAAGAAAGTAGGTTACAACAAAATGACAAGAAAGTACCTGATTGAACTCTTTCATTGACTTCCCATCAAAGTTCTCCACATATTTGAGCCCGAGAAAGCCACAATCACATCTGTGAGATAAAAAAATTATCCTTCATAGTTCCGATGCATAGTTGAAACAACAAAATGTTGAAATGGAACACATCATTGAAGCAAAATTCAAAAAGAAAACTCACAGATTATCTTGCTTTGGGTAATCCTCTAGGTCAACACGGGCGAATGATCCAACATTGACATTGAATTGGCTGTACTCTTGTGCGAGGGCTGCAAAGTTTGTGATCTACAACCGAAAAACACGCACCAAAGTTTGAAAAAAAGGATGAGGTGTGTGAAGATGACAACAGGGCATTTATGTAGATGAATCAAAGGGAAAACAGAAAAAATAAAAATAGAGAGCATGAGCCTACCAGGTTATTGGCCCGCTTCTTCAAAGGAGATTGTTTCCCTTTTGAATGGATTGAGTCAAATACATTCCACTGCTTGTATAGCAAGTTTGCGCAAACAATTATCCAATGCTTTTCATGAACAATTGTGACAAAAAGCTGTAAAACACAAAAGAAAGGCAAAAAAGGTACTTAGAACATGTAAAAAATGTTACAGCCTAGTAGGAATGAACGTAAGCTTTCCAATGTTGTAACTACAAACAAAAAAGCATTCAACAACAAACTAGAATTGATACATATGTTTCAAAGAGATGTTGTAAACATCAATAATAATTGCTACATATGTTTCGAAGGAAAATGCTACATCATTGGATCATGTTTTGGAAGTATTTGTGGTGTGAAACAAAAAAAAGGCTCTCGAGAAACTTACGAGGTCATATTTATTCGCCTTGAACTTTGTCACAGCCCTTTCAAGCTCGGGTATGAGTTTTGCTGGTTGGAAGGTTGTTGGGTCTTGTTTTAGTAAGATCTACTTGAAAGACACCTCAAAATGGTTAGTGTGTGTTGCAACAAAAAATGTGAAGAAAAAAAGGAATGAAGCATTGCTTGTTTTTGCAAAAACTTACCCCCGCGTGGACTGAGAACATGTATTTCTTCAGATTAGTACCACTTGCTGCACGGGATGCTACGTTGTTCATCTCGATACATAGGGACATAACCTCATCATTCATATCCCCGCGAGGCTTGAAGCATACCAGGAATTTCTTGTATCCAATGTAAAATCCACCTATCTTTATGAAAGGTGTCCTGTTACCATAGATGCAACCGAATGAATCATTTGTTTCGAGCAGGAAAAAAAATAGAAAGCAAAAAAGAGATAGGGCTTAAGGTAGCTCACACTTGTTCATTGGCATGTGATCTCCTCAATGGTTTCCCATGCTTTACATACTTCTCATATGTGGCTACAGCTGCATCGACCTTTTGCTTCTTTGCCTTGGTATTTTTTACGGCTGGAACTTTGGCCATCCTCTTCTTCCTAGTGTTCTTGTCATGTGTGCTAGGGCCACTGCTTGCATCAACAAATTGCTCTTCTGTAGCGACCATCTTAGGGGCTGTAGCAAGCAACAAAAATGGATGAGTTTGCAAGGGATTGTACAAAAAGAGTATTTGCTGCAATCACACATATGTAGCGAAAAAAAAGAGATGGAGAAAAACAAAAATAAATGATGCAGGAGGAAGGAAGCATACTTGGGCTGCCATCATCGTCTGAAACAGGGAACACGGGGATGTTTTCAAATATGGGGTTGACTGCGCTCTTCTTGGTTATAGGCTCATCCGTGCAATGCATCATCTCGTACTCTTCGGAGCCCTTTGGGAACAACTCACAGGATGGCTCCTCGTCCCAAATGCCGGCTGTCGCACTCCTGGGTGCATCATAGAAGAGTGGGGGGCTGTGAGGTGAGACGTTGCCTTCCATCTCGAAACTCACTCGTTGTTGCTCAGGAGTTTCAGCAGCCTCGGTTCCAACTTGTTGCTTCAATTCGGTGACTTCATCCTTGTTAATGTTAGGTGTTGTACCTTCAGCTTGAGCTTGAGCACCAATGCCAGCATTTGCAGCTTTAGCATCATTCTCTTTTCCGCGACATTCGTCCATGATAGGTGCTTCAAAGGAGAAGTTGGGCTCACTGGTAGCTGTGATGGCATCTCCAACATCACGAAGGAGGGCTGCCATCCGGTTGCACTGCAATCCCTTTAAACACTGTCCAAACTTGCCAACAACATCATCCACCTCCGATGCAAAAATACCCTTGTGCTTGTCGTAAAGCATTTGAAACTGAGTTGGTACCTACAAGAAGGCAAGTATTGAACATTTTAGTCATGTGTATGGATGTAAAAAAACACAAATGTGGGTGTGGCACATTAGAGGTATGGATGAAGCGATAAAACAAGTAGGTATGATGCTGTGTCACTACGTATCAAATAAAGAGTGTGACTGTAGCAATTTACTGTCAACTATGTAGGTAGCAAATTAATGATATGGATGTAGCAAAACTATGACATGGTTGAAGCAAAAACAGAATGTAGTTGTAGCACACTAGACATATGGGTGTAGCAAAAAAGCATAGTATGTATGAACTTGAACAACATATGAAGCAAAAACAGAACATGGTTGTTGCACATCAACATGAAGGATGCATCAAAATAAATATACACTTGCAACTCGGTATAATAAAATAATGCGAAGCCAAAGGTAAACAGGAAATGAATACAATGAAAAAGATAATGTACCCTTAGATCTTGCATGCTAGGGAATGATTGCTGCAGCCAATCGTTGAGCGATGATGATAGGTGTGGTTCAGCATCAACATTTTGTTGAGCCTCATTTGATTGAGAGTCCTTTGCTTGAATTTCAGCACCTTAAATTTGGCTGCCTTGGCCACTAGTTCCTTGGCCACTAGGTGCTTCAGCATCAACTCCCTTCCCACTAGCTGCTTCAGCACCAACTTCCTGTCCCACAAGTTGTGCTGCATAGGGGGGTGTTGCACAAACTCCGGATCTAGGAAAACAAAACATGAGTGGCATAAATAAGAAAGCTTCCATAAACTAAATTGGAAAAGCAAAGATTGCTACATGGGTGTGTTAATACTCATTGACAAAGGAAAAAACATAGGCGGGATGTAGCAAAATTACATGGATGTGTTTCCCGTAGAAAGGTTGGACAAGAGTGAGCTTGTTTTTGTCAACTTTATCCAACCACTCAAAATCCTTTTGGCAAACAAAATGTATCCTTGGCACGGAATAATCAATAGCATGCTCATTTGGGAGGCCAGCCGGGATATCAACATGATCCATGTATATGATCTGCATGTCATGGAAAAAGGACATTAGCCAACAAAAAACATAAAGGCATGAAGGTTTCATGCAACAAAAGGGGAAAGATGGAGGTATTTCGTAATGTTGCGTTGCATACCGCTAACATGGGAAGGCATGAAGCAATCTGAAACTCTTTTTCTGCGTTTGCTTGCATCCTCTTCTTCTCTTGAAAGACTCCAACCTCCTCCATAGCTCGTGCCAACAAGTGCTCATCCCAAGCGAATTCATGCACCAAAGACATATCTTCGAGGGAATCAAGATACTCGAGATTCACCATATTGCCCGTGCCTGGGCACAAAACTGTTGCCAATGCAAGGAGTGCCCAAGTCCTATTTATCATAACCACGTCCTCCTCACTTCAACTAGTGAGCAACTTGACAACATGGGCGATTGGAGCCCTGTTCCCCTCCTTGTAGATGCTGCAAAGATCATGTTCATCACTCTTCTTTAGAAGCTTCACGGGTCTATCACCGGATGGCACGTTGAAAATCCTTTTCACCATAAGCTTGCTGAAGGTGATAGATTTGTTCTTGTGTTTGAACTCAGAGAGTACGTGATTCGTGTTCATCGCAACAAACTCAATGAGCTCATGGGGCACCTTGAAAGACCGGATGTCCAACAAGTCTCCAAACGGTCCCTCCCTTATGATTCTCTGTTTTTCCGGTGATATTTGCTTCCCAATCTGAGCCAGCCTTTTTGAGTTAAACCTTGACTTAAAGCCACATAGATTGCCTTTCTTCTTAATCTTCTTCTTAGCCTTCTTACTCCCCTCATTCTCACCAGAGTTACCTGCAACATCTACAAAAAAGGAAAAAACACAAGTCAATAAAACCATAAAACCGAACCATCAGAAGCTAGGAAAAACACATACATGAACACCTAAAAAATTCTGACAAACCTATGAATTTAGGGATGTTGGGTTGCGCAGCAGAACGAGTAGTGATTCATTGGCAAAAAAAATATAGTGCATATCAGACATTTTGAAAAGTCATACTTTGTAAACTATCAACAACATCTAGAATACCAAAGTTGATTCCATTAGGTTCATCATGAAATGCATTATCATGTCATTTCTAAACCGACTCAACATCCCCATCGATTCTCCAAAAACATAAGCTAAAAACATCCCTGTACCTCGATTAGTCAAGTACCTAAATCCCCTGGCGGCCAAGGAAAACCTGCTAATGATTGGGTCAGCAAGACATCAACATGTAGAAAGAGTTGTGGTTTGCTTCCCTAAATCAATCCAGTTGCTGGAATGCTACCAGATTCAAATTCACCACCGCGCCAACTCCCTCTGCCCGCGGGAACGCCACCCCGACGCATCCCTCGACCCGCGGGAACGCCACCCTGCCGCCTCCCTCGACCGCGGCAACGCCATCCCGCCGCCTCCCTCGACCACGGGAACGCCACCCCGCCGCCTCCCTCGACCGCGGGAACACAAACCCATCCTCGTCCGCGCCGGCTCCGGCGGTGGCCCGCGGCTAGCGACACCCTAACCCTAAATCCAACGGGGGAGGGGAAGAAAACAACGAAAATGGAAAGCATTCGGGCTCGAGTTACCATCGGGGGGGGGGGGGCATAGATGGCCGGAGAATGGAGATCCGCCCTGGGCCCCGCCGCCACCGCCGCCGCCGCCGCCGCCGCCCTGCGCGAACAAGCACATCGCCCCGCGGTCGCCCTGCCTCGAAACGAAAAGATAGAGCGGATGCAGCAAAAATCACTTTGGAAAAGGATAACTACGAGCGCGTAAAAAAAATAGGATGACACGTGGCGCAACGGTGTCCTTAGATCAAAAAGAGATCGAACGCACGGGGCGCGACCGGCGCAACGGTTCGGCCGGCGCCCCGGCCACAAACACTTCCCTATTTGAGATGGGCTGATCTTTTGGTCCGTTTGGTGTCAATGAGTAAATGTGTTGTACAAAAAATCAGTGCTCCAGGATACAATTGCTTCATATATAATACCAAATATATTTTATGTGCTTCCTGCTACAATACAGTGAACACACTTCAGACTTTCCTCGGGGCGTGAGCTGGTTATTCCATGTTTTGGTAACCCCCTAATTTTGATGTTTTAAAGTCACAGAGTTAGTGAATTTTGATAGCTTATAGCTAGACAAGTGAGCTTAAAAGTACACTTACTGTTGTGGTGATACAGAAGCTTTTGTTTCTGTTCTTTTTGTCTATGCCCTTTACTCAGTTCTGCCAAGTATGTATATATAGAAAATATTTATTCTACAGAAATTTTTAATTGTTACTGTAGCTTCATGCCTACCAGACCAAATCATAGGTAGGTGCTTTGTTTGTCAAGTGAAGTAAATCAAACTGTTATAGTAGGAGGATTATCCTAACATAAGAGCCTTTATTTGTTTCGTACAAATCATGTACAGTCTGTTCAGACAACACTTAACTTGCTGTTGTTACGATCAAGTTCAGTTGCTCTTGCATTCTTAGATCGATTTGAGTTTCTACACCAAGCCTAGAGCTTAAATGTTGAAAGGCACATTCTGATTTTATAAGGAGCATTCTAACTGTTAGTTTTAAAAGCAGATTCTGCTATTTTCTGAAATGAAATATGAGAAATTAAACCGTATGGTTCTCCAATTTTATGGTACTAAATTCAGATATATCAAAAGTACTATTATGTTAGCTGCATTTAGTTTACATGAACATGCCAAGTTAGATGATATTATAGTCCTTTGGGTGTTGCTATTCACTATCCTCGGCCACATCTTATAAAAACGTAGATAAGCTAACCTCTGTACCAAATCATATAATTATCCACATCATTTCAGGAAACTCAACCTTTTTCCCATGTCTAAAGTAATCTGGGAAGATTGCTCTAATTGTTTTGAGTGTGTGCTCTTGGCAGTATGAAAATACTCAAATACTGACAGTGATATGTTTTTTCTGCACCAGATGTGGAAACTAAAAAATGTATATAATGCAAAGGAGGAAATGTTCAGTTCCTAGGTGCGTAGGTGCAGCCCTGGCCACAATAGCCTTGGACGGCCTGAACGGCGGAGATGAGTGCTTCTCCTTAGGGAGGGCCATGTCGCCATCGGTGAGATCCGTCCTGAGCCGGCAGACTTCTGCTTTCCTTATTTATTTTGTGTTCATCATAGTTTATTTATTTTGCACCATATCGTAGCATGTTCGAGGGGCACATGCAGAGATGGCCATGATGCTAGCTCATAGCACATGTTAACTTAAGAAGTTTGCATGCCTTTTCTCTAATTAAAATAGAGTTTCTTACCAACTATCGAGCCTACCAGTTATATAGATTTATGACTCTAAAGCCACTACTCAACTTCAGGTGGTACTCTGCTGTAGAATAAAACTCCATAATTCTCCATCTAAGATACTGAAGTTTATTGATGTTTCTTTATTTCAGGATATGTGGAAAAGGTATTTGCACTACATTTCAAGGTAGATAGTAGATTACATGGCTAAGCAGCCCAACTATATTACTAATTGTTTATTTTGTTATTTAAATTAAAATGGTTTATGTATTCTGTCGAAGCATTCACATGCCTTATTAATTTCAGAAAAAAAAATTCTTATTTAATGGTTCATGTATTTTTATGTCTAAAATGAAAATTCCAAACAAAATCATAGTCATATGTTGTATTTATATGATGAATATTGATGTTCCAGTCGCTATATTTAAAGTAAAATTTTCAGAACAAAATGTGGTCTCTAAGCTTGTGTCATGTGGTCCATCAACTTAACGTAACAATTACTTAGCATGTCTAATTCTTAAGCGCTACAAGCGATCAGTTTTATTTGATTTGAATTAACAAGGCACGGACCCTTTTGTACATATCTATAATCATGATAGATATTATGTTTTCGATGGCTTTATTTAATGGCCATAATTTTGTTACCCCGTTGCAACGCACGGGTCCTTTTGCTAGTAATAATAAAGCATGGATTGACTCTGTCAGGGTTCACCGTCGTGTCCTTTTGCAAAATAGTCCATGTGGTTTTATGAATTAAACCCGCAGTCCCTTATTAAGTGGATCTGAAAAAACGCTTCGTATTTGCAAACCCCCCTCTATTAATCAAAACAACCAAACCAATCCATGGCCTCCTCCTCCATCGCCCGCTCGCTCGCCGAGATCCAAGTCGGTCGCGTGTGAGGCGGCCGGCTACAGGGGCGTGCAGGCGGCGGTCAGGCACTGGCGACGCCATGGTCTTCCAGCGAGGCGGGCGAGCACATACATGAAGGCCACGGGGGCCCGCTGCCCGCACGAGAGGGGAGGCACGAAGGAGGCGGTCGTCGCCGGTGGCGGGGCCGGATGCGTCGGATGCGCGCGCTTTCCAGTAGTCAACACAGACAGATGTAGAGGCCATCCATGGCAGCGAGCGGCTCCGGTGGCGGCGATGGGGTTGGGTGGTTCAAGCGTCCGCTTCTGCAGCTACATGGGATTTCTTCGTGACCATCAATGGGTATGGGACTTCGTCAGTACGATGACTCAGACCATATCTGCATGCAGAGAACACATATGAACTTCTCCTGAGATTGTGACTCAGCTACATGGTAATTTACTGTTGAATTATAATTTGGGGGAATTCTGCATTGCGCCTGAATGAAAATTGGCAGTGAATTGATATGCGCTTAAAAGAGTGTAAAAACTGAGTGTCATCATGAATGTAGATGTTCAGGAGTGATTTAGTAGGATGTCGACCCTAAACTACGGAAAACAAGCATCCGATGGAGAAGTGTTGTTCTAAAAAATGGGTTCATAAGTTCATATGCTAAACTGAAACCATGCATATTTGAATAGCAGGATTAGATGTTTTTTTATTCAGAATCTGAAGTTTGTCCGGCATTGCATCATCAAGTAAAACATTGTAGCTTGTATTCCTCATGTCTGATGCACTTGCAGGGTCAGAGTTGGTAGCCATCCCCTGGACAGGGCACCATGTCTAGGGTGTGTTGGCGTGCTTGAGCAGACGAAACACTAGCTGCGAGGTGGAGAAGACACCATGGATGGATTTTGGTAGCTCTGATGACAACAATTTCAACTTAGTAAGTCATATGCTGATATTCATGTGACTGTGATCTCGGAAATAAAAGTTCATAGGAAAGGAACAGAAACCTTCACTGAACATAGAGCTGTGTTGTACCTGTACCGAGAAATGTTTGTAGAGTATGAAAATATGTTTCGAGATGAAACAAATTATGAATATTAGTCATGGCAATTATAGGAACATATGAAAATTGTATTGCCGGTTTTAGCAGGCGTGCTGGTGCTCACATGCTTATCAATTGTGATATGGGTTTGCAGGTTCAAAGGCACAACATACTATGCTCATGCATATGTGATATAAACCAATTCTACATTGCAGCTCACAAAGACTGCAAAATTACTAGGGCTAGGAGATTTGAGCAGTTATGAAGGTTTTTGGACACGAAGCCCCACTGAAGGTTATGAATTTTCACTATTAAGCTTCAAAGATGTTGCAGTTGTGACAAAAAATGTCCACACATCACATATGATCAGACAAGGTGGTTTTGGCAATGTCCAATGTCGCCGTCGCTGAGTTCCCCGGAAGAAGAACATCGGTCAAGCATTCCAATGTCGCCTCCACTGAGTTCGCCACGGAGTCATCCAATGCCGCCTCCGCTGAGTTTTGCCGGAGGAAGAACATCTACCGTCCGAATGTGCTACACCAGAGGTATGTATCAACTTTTCCCATATTAGTCCAACATTGTGGTATGTATCGGCTTTTCCCAAATTAGTCCAACGTTGTTGGATATTGCTTGAATAAAAAACAACCTGTGTAGCCTGGGCTTGTACTAAGGCTTCCTGTACTTTTTTCTCTTTAATCTGATCATCCAATCTCTGTAAGCTAGGTGTTGCCTATTCCCGTTTGCTCTCTGTTTGATTCAAATCCATGTCCATATAAGGTCATCAACAACTTTCTGCTTGCTCCCTGTTTGACTCAACCTATTTAGTTAGACAGGTTCAATGATTCAAAATAATATTTGAGAAGCTTCTCTATTGGCTGGCATCCCTAATGGTAGTTGTAGAAATGTAGCTAATGAAAGAGTACCTCATAATTCATCGGATGTAGACCAATAGGGTGTAAAAGACTTTGAGTTTCTAGCTTTCATAAAATTTACACATGTACTCCCTCCGTCTCATAATGTAAGACCATTTTGCAAGCTTAACAGTATGCTATGGTTGGTACTTAAACTTGAACAAGCTTAACAGTATGCTATGTTGGTATTTAAACTTGAACAATGAGTGTGTCAATTGATGTTCAGGCATATTTAATTAGCAACTAATTATCCTATAGCGCTTTGACCCTAATGTATCCACAGTCCGACCATGGGAGTGAATATCCATCAGAAGATTGCAGCCTTTTCCTGACTCCATGCCCTTTGCAAGTGGAGTTGCAGAAATGTAGAGTATGAATAGGGAAACGATCATAGATGTCAACACCTACAGTATAATTTATCTTGATACAGATGCACTGGATTCTCAAGTAGTTTTAATTTTTTTATAGATAGCTCAAGTACTTAAGCTTCTGCATTTCATGAAAAACGAAAAGAAGGTGTGATGTCAGCTGCTCAAGCTAATCAAGTAACAAAAATAAAAGGGACCTGTAGTCAGGTTCTATTAACTAAATGTTGCACATCTATTAACCTGTATCTTGATAGAGATGCACTGGGTTCACAAGTAATTTTAGTGTGTTTTCTAGATAGCTCAAGTATTAAGCTTCTACAATCATGAAAAACAAGAAGAAGGTGTTCTATCAGCTGATCAAGCTAATTAAGTATATATAAGGACAGCGATCAGTAGTCAGGTTCCATTAACCAAATTCTTCACATCTATTAACCTGTACTCATATTAGGCCAACATTGTCTAATATTGCTGGGGGATTTGCCCTTCTTTTTACAAATCAAAATCAGTCTGTGTAACCTGGGCATGTACGAAAGTTGTCTGCACTTTTTTCTGTTTAATCTGGGCATCCATCTCCATAAGTTGGGCGTTGCGTGTACTTTATATTAGGCGTTACCTATACTTTATATCAGTCCAACGTTTGCCAGTCCATGTTGAAGTATCTGTTTGCTCCCTGTTTGATTCAAATCTATGAACAAATAAGTTCTTTTTCTCCCTATTTGATTCAAGTTTGAAATATTCATAGATGCTACACTTCAGTCAGTAAATGAACAAAAAACCTAGGACAGATCTTTTAGTTAGTTTTGTGTCAATGAGTAAATCTGTGTTTGAGGTTACATTTACTTTGAATAGAGAAATTAAGAAAAAAATGTGGAATCATCACCACCCCTTAACCGATCTGGCGACAGGATGTAGAAATTCAATCTACTTGGTGGAGACGTACTTGCATGTGATGTCGTCGAACTAATAGCCGTTATATGCCTTCCATTGTGTTTTAATTTTTTCTCTTGCATTGCTTGGACTACCTGCTAGAAGCTCCTATCAACTAATATTTGGGGGTCATGTTCTTCATAGTAATAATTATGCCCTATCAATCCAGTTCACATCTAAACACAATGGGGACCAACGGGTCCTTACCAATGTTTATGGACCAATGGGTCCTTGCATTGCCTCTGACCATGTCCCCATCAACATCAAAATTGGCTCATCTATACCCAGATCTAATATTTTCAGATTTGAAAACTACTGGCTACAACATTCTCAGTTTAAAGATGTAGTCAAATCTATCTGGTCACAAGAAGTGAATGAAATTGATAGTGCAAAAGTTATTGCAGCCAAATTTAAAAGACTGAGAAAAGGGCTTAAAATATGGGCAAGGAAAATATCACACTTGAGGAACACAATTGTAGGTACAAACTTCCTTATCCTGTGCTATGACTATTTTGAAGAATTCAGGCCACTCTCCATAGAGGAATCAACTGGGAGGAGGATACTAAAAGATCATCTTGCACAGTTACTTGAGCATCAGAGGATTTATTGGAAACAGAGAGCTACCATAAGACAAATCAAGATGGTAGAGGCCAACACCAAATACTTCCAAGCAAAAGCCACAATCAAATACAGAAATAATTGTATTGCTATGCTCAGGGATGAAACAGGAATAGAGCACCATGATCACCAGGCCCAAGTTGCTATTCTTTTCAGAGCCTTCAAAGACAGATTGGGTACTTGCATCCCTTATGATAACCCACTCAATCTACATGATCTTATACTCTCTTCAGTTGATCTATCTGAATTGGAAGTCCCATTCACCAATAAGGAGATTGACAATGTGATCATGCATATGCCATCAGATAAATCACCTGGGCCAGATGGTTTTAATGCAGCTTTCCTCAAAGCTTGTTGGGATATTATTGCCAATGACTTTTATAGACTCATTCATGATTTTTACTCTGGCAATGTCAATATTCAAAGCATCGACTACTCCTTCATTACTCTAATCCCCAAAGTTGATGCTGCAACTAGCCCAGCAGAGTTCAGACCTATGTCTCTAGTCAATTACACACTCAAGATATCACTAAGCTTCTGGCCAATAGATTACAGAAAGTTATCCTGAAATTGGTCCACACCAACCAGTATGGTTTCTTGAATAATAGTGCATCCAGGATTGCCTTGCTTGGTCTTATGAGTACATCCACCAGTGCTTCCAGAGCAAAAAAGATCTGGTCTTCTTGAAGTTAGATTTTGAAAAGGCATTTGATATGCTTAACCATGAGACCATCATTTAGATTATGCAAGCCAAGGGTTTTGGACCAAGATGGATTCAATGGATCAAAATGATCTATGGGACTGGGTTTTCTTCAGTTCTTCTTAATGGAGTGCCATGGAAACAATTCTTATGCAAGAAGGGTGTAAGAAAGGTGATCCACTATCACCACTCATCTTTGTGATTGCTGCAGATTTCCTTCAAACCATGATGAATGAATCCATGCATAATAACTTGATCTAGTCACCATTGATTCGCTAGTCTTGTACTGATTACCCCCCATCATTCAGTATGCTGATGATACCATCCTGGTAACCAAAGCAGACAGTAGACAACTGGAGCACATTAAAAATATTTTGCTTCACTATGCTGCATACACTGGGCTCAAAGTTAACTACTCCAAGTCTACTCTCATTTCTATTAATACCCCTTTGGACAAGATGAATGCTCTATCACAGTTGTTGGGCTGTAATATTGGTACATTGCCACATAAATATCTGGGTCTCCCTTTGTGTCACATTAAGCCAAAGATTGTGGACTTTCTCCCTATGTTAAAGAGAATTGAATCAAGACTCCTGAGCTGCTCCACTTTGCTATCCTCTGGAGACAATCTGACCCTCATCAAATCAGTGTTCACAAGCATGCCAACTTTTTTCATGTGTACCCTCTGGATACCCAAAACAGTAGTCAAGCAGATCAATACATATCTTATGAAATGTTTCTGGAGGAAATTTGGTATCCAGGAAAGAGGATCAGTACTGGTTTCATGGAAGAAAGTCTGTTTACCCAAATCCCATGGTGGATTGGCAGTCCTGCATATCCATATACACAATCAGACTCTACTTATGAAATTACTACACAAATTCTTTAATTAGGCTGACACACCTTGGGTTAAGATTATATGGGAAACTTACTACCAAGATTGTCTGCCAAGTGACAAAATGGTGGGGTCATTCTGGTGGAGAGGTATTCTAAAAACCTTGCCTGCCTTCAAGCTTTATGCCATATGCAAACCAGAAAAGGGAGACACCACTCTGTTTTGGCATGACAATTGGTCAGATATGTCTCTGCAACAAAAGCTACCTAAACTTTTCTCCTTTGCCATCAACAAAGAAATCACCCCGAGACAGATTCATGAGCAACAGGAGCTAGAGGTTTGTTTTCACAGACCACTCTCCCAGCAAGCACTCAATCAATTAAACCTCCTACAAGACCAACTTCATAGTATTATGCGGACTGAAGAGACAGACCAATGGGGATATATCTGGGCATCAACAAAGTACTCATCAATGAAGATGTACAACAACCTCATTGACAAGACTGAAGCTCACACAATCTTCAGGCAGTTATGGAAGTCCAACTGCAGACTTAGACACAAGATTTTCTTTTGGATGCTACTATATGACAGAGTAGCACAAGGAACCTGCTTCACAGAAGAAAGATGTACCTACCTGATTACAACTGTGCACTCTGTTCAGATGCAAGTCAAGAAACTTTAATTCATCTCTTCTGGAACAGAGACACGTTTTGAGTACTTCAAATCACTTTGCCTTGGCA
This sequence comes from Triticum aestivum, assembly GCF_018294505.1. Classification (NCBI taxonomy): domain Eukaryota; kingdom Viridiplantae; phylum Streptophyta; class Magnoliopsida; order Poales; family Poaceae; genus Triticum; species Triticum aestivum. The sequence goes on from NC_057804.1 coordinate 338,865,338, forward strand.
TATGCTGAGTTTGGAACGGGAGAGCTAGCCAACCCCGCCCGCACCCCCCCGCGCCGCTGACCGCTCCGGCCGCGGCGACCACCAGATTCCGGCGCATGCCAGGCACGCCCTCGCGCCCAAAGCCATGGGGCGCTCGTGCTCCCCTCGATCCTTTGGATCCGCCCGCTCCAGCCTGCAGGGTAGTGACGGACGGGGCCAGCCATCCCCAGTGCCAGACTTGGTCAGATTCAGCGGTCCGTCGGAGGTGTCGTTCTCTCTACGCCCCCCTGGCGCGTCAACGACCCTCTCTGACACGAATCCTTCTCCGGGGCGAGTGCTCCCATGCCACAGACGCATTCTCCACCTCGGTCGTTGTGCAGCCCCCCTCCTGAGCGGCTGCGACTTATGTCCATCGTTGTTCGGCCCTTCCCCTGTGCTAGCCTTTCCTCTTCGGGGCATGGTGATGAATGGACGGAGGTCCAGTCGCGCAAAGATCGCCGGCTCGGCCGGTGCCATGATGGCGTCCTCGGCCATGACCCGCGGCCGCGCAAAGGCCACCGACCCGCCTTCAATGCGAGCGCCGGGCGGGAGGCCTTCTTAAGGCGTTTCCGGGGCCTCTGCTTCAGATGTCTCAGCTCCAAGCACCGGTGTGTAGACTGTAGGGATCCAGTTTGCTGCATCGATTGCAAACTTCAAGGCCACACTAGCAAAGACTGCCCGAGCAAGAAGGGGCGCGCTCCTGTGAAGGCGCGGTTGGGCTCCCGCGTGGGTCGTGGCCCGATCTGTGACCACATCCGCTTCCCCTCGCCGCCGCCGGCGGTGCCGGACAAGACGATGGCCCACCACACCGACCCGTTGCGCCGCCCAAGGTCCAGCCACAAGGTGGTGATCGAGACGCCGGCTATGGAGCGTCAGATGTTCCTACTCTGTCGCCATGCGGTGCTGCTGATTTCCATGGAGGAGCGCCATGTTGCCAGCCCCATGTCGGTGGGGCGTGCCTTCGACACGCAGCTGCGCATGCCGGCGCACCTGCTGCGGGTCACGAGCCATGATCCGGAGGATTTTCTCGTCCATTTCGAGCTCCTGGCGCACAAAGACAATGCCATCGTGCACCTAGGCTCCATCAACGTCGACGGTGTCATCTTCAACATCAAGCCGTGGCACGAGGACGACCACTTTGTGCATCAGGAGTTTCTTCTCCACGTCTGCACCGTCATCGAGAAGATGCCGCTCCACCTTTGGTCTCTTGAAGGGGCGGCGGAGGTCCTCAGCGACAAGTGCATCATCGACCGCCTCGACAGTAGGAACCACGAGCGTGGGCACCTGAAGACCTTTGCATGTTGGGTGTGGGTGTGGGATGTGGCATTCATCCCCACCCGACACCATCTGGAGGGCGCCGCAGGGTGCTGGCCGTGTGGAGGCCATGTTGGGCTACTGGCCGCCAAGCCGAGAGGTGGCGCCGCTACCGCGCGTCTAGCGCCACGACATGCTCGTCCACGTCGATCGCGTCGAGGACTGGTCACCGCGCTCTTCGCATTCCGTGCAGAGTGGCCTGCCCTTGTCGGAGTCTGAAGACGCTCGCTCGGTCCCGTCGACCTGGCCGGGAACATGGACGGTGCACGTTGAAGACGGCCAAGGCCAGCGGTGCCACCCGACCCTGTTGGATCCATCTGGCTGCGGCAGCATCCGTCTGGGCGGCCCCCGTCACCGCGACGACCACGACAACGACAAGGGCGGGTGCCGCTCATGGAAGGACACCCTCCTAGGCTGCAAGCAGCCCAGAGGCACGCTACAGCCCCGGTGGGATGCTGCTAGCTCAAGCCGTCAGCGGAGCCGGACGCCTGTCAGTCGCCGGCACGAGGCCGGTGGGCGGGCTTCCGGCGGCCGCCCGGAGTCTACCGTCCTCAAGGCCACGCCCCCGCTGCCCCTAGCCGCACGCGAGCCGCCTGCTGTTGCTATGGTTGCCGAGGCGGGGCGGGACCCGGTGGCCGACTTCTTCTGCACCACCGACCCCGTCCTCCCCCTGCTGCCTCGTGTGGATGAGGTGCAGCAGGAGCTCGAGGAGTCCATCGCCAACGCGCTCGACTGCCCGCTCCAGTTCGCCGGCAGCTTGTCGATGCGGCCTGCCGCTCCACGGCCACCGCTGCCCAGACCAGCCTGCATGTAGGTGCCATGACGCGACAAGTCATGCATCTGCAGCTCAACAGTACCAACGACCCGGTGCCGCGCCTCTTCGTCGATGTCTCCCCTCCCGTGATCTCCGCTCCTCCAAAGCACCGCTCCGCTGCACCTCCCAAAACCAGATCCATCTCTGCCCTAGTCAGGCAAAGCGCGCGTCAAGCTGCGCAACTGTCCAGCGTGCCGGTGGCGAAGAGGGCATCCCTACTGGTGGTCAAGCGCCTCGACATGCTGGGACCCAAGGAGAAGATGAATGCAAAGGTGTCTGAAGCTCTTATTTGCCGTTTCGACGAGCCGCTAATGGAAGAGGACATCTCCATCATCGCCAAGCTCACATGCCTCGACCCGGTAGCCCTCCGCATTGCTGGTCGCATGGCGGGGCCTGACGCGGACGCGGACGCTGCGGCTTAGTGTTGTTATGTTAGTTCTACTTAGTATTAGTCTCCGGCAGGGATTGGCATTAGGCTGATTTGAGTTAGGTTTCATGATCGATGACTGTAGTATTTGTGCTAGGGCTGTGGGATTGCTTCGCGCCAGAGTAGTTTTGGGCATGTTGGTGGTCTCTGGCGCCCCCTCGCTAGGTGGATGGTGTACTTGTGTTCGTCCCAGATCAATAGAATGTTGCTTCTGCTGGAGAAAACCATTGTTCCATATGAGTAACTCAACTGGTGCAATCTTGAGTTGGAATGTGAGAGGGCTGAACTGGCTAGCAAAGCACGCAGCTGTGCGCGAGATTGTGGAGGCTCATCGACCAAGCATTCTATGCCTCCAAGAAACAAAGCTGGAATCCTGGACACCCGCCGTTGTTCAGGAGCTGGGGGGTCGCAAGCTTGAGGGATGCTCTGTCCTGCCTACAGTGGGCACCAGGGGAGGAGCGGCCATTATCTGGGATAAGGCTGTCATTAGTTTCACCACCCATGCTATTGGTTGCTTCTCGATCACGGGCAAAGTGACTGATCTGCAGGGCTGCTCCTCTTTCTGGATGACGACTATTTATGGACCGGCTGACGATGCACGCAAAGACGCCTTCCTGGCAGAGATGGCACATGCTGCACCACCTCCGCGGGAGCCTTGGTTGATGAATGAATATTTCAATGTCATCTATGAAGCGAGGGACAAGAACAATCTGAATTTGAACAAGAGGATTATGAGCATGTTCAGGGCAGCTATTGACACGACGGGTTTACGTGAGGTAAAGTGGAAAAATAGAAAGTTCACTTGGACAAACGAGCGACATGATCCAACAATGGTATCCATCGACAAGGTCTTCTGTAATGCGGAATGGGATGTCCTCTTTCTATCCTATATGGTAATTGCTGCGGCAACTGTGTGCTCGGATCACTGCCCGCTTGTGCTGGCCAACTCTACAGCCCCAAAAAGGAGGCCTGTTGTCAGGTTTGGGTCTTTCTGGCCGCGTTTTCCCCTCTTCCACAACACGGTTAACTTGGCTTGGTAACGGCCGGTGAACCACACATGCCCAGTCGTAAGGATCAAGGTGAAAATGCAAAGGGTTGCTCATGATCTTAGCATATGGGCCAGAACTCACTTCAGCGATGCCAAGGTGCAGTTTCACCTGGCCCGTGAGGTTGTGCCGTGGCTGGACGTTGCGCAAGAGAATCATGCTCTCACTCCAAGCGAATTCAACCTGCGCAAACAACTAAAGCAAAGAATTCTGGGGGCTGGCTGCAATTGAGAGAGCTCGCAAGAGACAAGCATCCCAGATCACCTGGCTCAAGGCGGATGACACCCGCACTGCCTTCTTTCAAGCCAAGATCAACTCGTGCAGGCAAAAGAATTTCATTCACTTCGAGGCTGACAATGCTGTTATCACTGCGCACGATGAAAAGGCCTCTGTTGCTCACAAGCATTTCTCCAACTTGCTGGGAAGAAAAGAGGACATAAAGTGCTCGATAAACTGGGAGGAGCTGGGTATGCCCACAGTCCAAAATGAGGGGCTCGACAACCCGTTTACTGAGGCCGAAGTTTGGGCTCCAATCTTGGCGTCGCCAGCGGACCTGGCACCTGGCCCTGATGGGTTCTCGGGCATGTTCTTCAGAAGCTGTTGGGGTACGATAAAGGAGGAACAGTGCTTGCATCGTGTTGGAGGCCCAGACACCGGACACAATACTTTGGGCACATCACAGTTCGGGGATATACTCCACCACATCTGCCTACATTGCCCAATTTGCAGGTGGACAACACAGCAGCTTCAGGAATTTAATATGGAAGATATGGGCACTGGGGTAGATCAAGATGTTTCTCTGGTTCCTCCACCAAGACAAGCTTTGGCGCAATGACAGGTTGCAACAGAGGGGCTGGGAAAATGGCTATTTTTGCCCCATATGCATGAGAAATCTTGAGTCATCCTTTCACCTCTTTCGGGAGTGCCCAATCTCCTTGATGGTTTGGAACAAAGCTGTTGCCTGGACCGGCTGCCAGGCTCTGAACCCTGCTGGTTGGCGCAATGCTACTATGTCGACGGGCTGTGCCGAGACGATACTAGCTGCTGCGGCTACAAGCAACTGCAAGGGCACCAAGTCGATGCTGGCCCTCATCGCTTGGCACATCTGGCTGGAGAGAAACTCATGTGTCTTCAGAGGAAAGCAGGCAGACGAGCGACACATCGTCGAGGCATGTCGCAGGGATATGGAGCAATGGAGATTGGCAGGCGCAAAATGCATTGGGCATCCCTTCAGGGACATGACGTGAGGTATCGCCCAAAAGCATCCTCGCCTGGGAGCAAAGTTCCTCCCAGTGGCCCGCTGTCATTTTATTTCATCCATTTGATCACTTGATCTGAAACATTGTCATTCTCTCCTGCTAAATCAACGAAACACCAACTCCAAGCTGGTTTCTTCAAAAAAAAATCTCTTCTCGAACTGCCACTTTGCACTAAGCTGTTGGAACAACATAATCCCCAACAGAGAGAGAGGTATTTCGACTTATGATGAGATTATACTGACCATCACAGGGCTACCTAAGGACATTGCAATGGAGATCATTATCTTGTGCTGTTGGGGAATATGGATGGTTAGGAATGATAAGATATTCAGAGCTGCACCACCCAATTTGAACACCTGGAAATTCTACCTACAGGAAAGGCTGCAACACATCAAGCTCAGGTCAAAGCACGCCAAGGGCGACAAGATAGATTAGTGGATTGAACAGTTCATGTAATTTTTCGACTATGTTGCCTAGAGCTGGTATTGGGTGATTCGCCCCATGTATTATACTTTTGTACATAATTTTATATTAATGAAAATACAATAGAACAATTGTTCTACGGTCACAGGGTCAAAAAAATAGTCAGCTAATATTACGACCAGAGCGGCAGGCATATCCATGTTCAGTGCTGCCAGCAGCAAACAATACAGGGTAAGTTTTGTAAGTGCTATATAGTAAATTAATACTCCCTCCGTCCGGAAATACTTGTCATCAAAATGAATACAAGGGGATGTATCTAGATGTATTTTAGTTCTAGATACATTCCTTTTTGTCCATTTTGATGACAAGTATTTTTGGACGGAGGGAGTAGGATTTATCTAATTTTTTTGTATTAAGGAGTTCTATTCTTTTGCTTCATGCAAAAATTATTATACTATTAATTAGTTTATAGTGGAAAAGTCAAAGAGTATCATACTCAGGGTCAGTTACGTAGTTGGAATATTTGTAACCACGCACTAACCTGAAAGTTCGGCACACTAATTAAGCTTGATTGTTTTTGAAGCCCGTTCAAAGGGATATCTTCCTAGGTAGTCAAATGTACAATGCACAATATAAAACTGTCGTTATCTTTCTCATCTCGTCCCAATTGCATAATCATTCTTTGTTATTAATTTCACCACAACAGAACTATTGTAATAATTTGCATCTTCATGATTTTATATATTTACCTGTGTGGTTACTCTGGTTAACAAAATAATTTGCTAGATGCGCTTAGAAATATTATACTGTTATATATGGTGTGTGGCTTGCACGGTTACATATGTACATGTTCATTGAGGTCGAATGGTCATTATCAAATTTGAAATTATCAAATATGTGGAAGGTATGTTTCAACCGCTGAGGTGTATCCCTAGCAGGATCTTCCTAGGAGAGTGGCGTAAACCTCAGACCTCGGTAAGATCGGAAGGTGAAGATTCTGATGGAGAAACGAAAGAGAGGGGGCGAAATTAAAGGACTGTGGCATATTAAACCACAAACATTGGTAAGATTGAAAGGAGAAGATGCAAGATGGAAGTAGCAACACGAATGAGTCGCTCGACGCATAAGAGGATTTTGTTCCCCGTTGCAACGCACGGGCTCTTTTGTTAGTATAGTCTACATCTCTATATGTTTCATGCACATGAAAAATCTGTCACGTAGTACATCTATTAGATGGAAAAGGTGCAATCACAATTGCATACTATAAGAGAAGGAGACGTGTAGGAGATGGAAGCTCATTAGAGACGTGATTTATGGGAGCCCCTAGTCAGCGCTGCAGGCGCCCGTTAAGGAGTTGGCGCCCGCACTGTCGCTGCCATGGGCCGGCCCACGAGCGCGCTCGCTCGCTCGCTCGGGGAAACGAATTCGATCGCTAGATCCGTCACTCGCTCGGACGCTCGCTAGGAGCCAGTTTTCTTTTTTTTTTTGTTGAAATACCACCCAGTTTTCCTATTTCTTACGAAAACAAAACAGGTTTACAGATGTAAAGAAAAAGTTCATCTCTTTCAAAAAGGTTCATAGATTTTTGGAAAAATTTCATCGATATTGAATAAAGTTCAATGAATTTGAAACAAAGTTCATCGGATTTGAAAAAAGTTCATAGAATCTGAAAAAAGTTTGTCGAGTTTGAAAAAAGTTCATCGAAATTGAAAATAGTTCACCAAAATTTTAAAAAAAGTTTATCCAATTTGAAAAAAGTTCGTTAAATTTTGAAAAAGTTCATGGATTTTGAAAAAAGGTTCATTGATTTGAAAAAAAAGTTTAGCAAATTCAAAAAAAGTTCACGTATTTGGGGACAATTCATCGGTCAAGGAAACAGAAGAAAACGAAAAAAACAGAAACCAAAAAAGGACAAAAAAGCAAAAACGAAAAAAAGGAAAAAGGATAAAATAAAAGAAGAATAGGTTACATGGTTAGCATGACTGCCCTTGTTGGCAGGTTCAAATCCTTTTCAGCGTGGTCATTTTTTCTTTTTTAACAAAAAGCGAATAGAGCAAACTGGGCCGAGCCCAACAAGCCACGCCTGCACGCGCCCGTTTGCGAATGGGCGCTTAAGCGCCAAATAGGAATCGCCTGATTTATTGGATGTGCCGTGTATCTGTAGGAGATTTAAATCATGCACATGCAATTAATCCATGTGGGCCAAAAGCCCAAGTGAAGTATCGAACGCACGCTAAAAAGGTGGAGTCCGGAACACAGGCACATTGTGTCTGTTTTTTTTATTTGAACTCGACTACATGTTAGTTTGAATGGCAGCGTATGTACGTCAAAGCAGTATTTATCTGGCTCGATTTTTAATGTTTTTATTTTCTACTCCCTCCATTCGAAATTATTCGTCCAAGAAATGAATATATTTAGATGTATTTTAGTTGTAGATACATCCGTTTTTGTGGCAAGTAATTTCTTACGAAGGGAGTAATACTGATCGGACCGGGCTTCAATAAATACATGCATGAGAAGCACGCTCGTATGAAGGACACCGCTAGGCATCAGACTACTGATGCCCTGCCTCCCGTCAGACCAGTCATGAGCCCTACGATTGATTCAATCTGATGTGTGCGCTGGCCCCTGGATACGAGCTTGGGCAGTTATTTCGTACGTACGGAATCCAGCCTAAACTGCTTCCACAAATCACGCCGTTAAGTGGGCCGCTAATTACGCGGAATTATTTGGCGATATTCACTCCTGGCCCTTGGATTTAGGATGTAACTTACAAATATTAGGCAGCTTGCTTGTTAGGAAGCAAAACCTTTAACCAACGCGGCAACGCCAAATTTGCATCAGGTGCACGTGCTTCTACTTTTGTTTGTAATTACTTTATGTTTCCATTGATTAGAGAATTTGCTTATGTGGTGAATGTCTACTCCAATATTTTTGATTCTTTCTGTCCTACCGTTATATTATGTTTCAGAACCATCAAGATCTTGCTCCCATCGACTAAACAAATTGAGAATTGCTTCAAATATGCTTCCATCAAAAAATAAAAATAGTTCACATGTTTAAGAAGAATCACGCTCTTGCTTCTATATACTACTAGAGAATTGCTTTGAACCTTCTTCTGTCAAAAAGGAAAAATATTCCACATGTTTCAAAAGCATCATGATCTTGCTTCCATCAACTAGATGACTACTTCGAACCTTCTTCTGTAAAAAATATATTCCACATGTTTCGGAAGCATCGCGATCTTTGCTTCCATCGACTAGGGAATTGCCTCTAACCTTCTTCCGTCAAAACGGGAAAATATTCCACATGTTTTAGAAGCATCACGGTCTTGCTTCCCTCGGCTACACTGCTTTGAACCTTCTGTCAGAAAAGAAAAATATTTCACACGTTTTGGAAGCATCACGATCTTGCTTCCATCGACTAGACGACTGCTTCGAACCTTCTTCTCTCAAAAAAGAAAAACATTCCACTTGTTTTGGAAGCATCACGATCTTGCTTTCATGGACTATAGAGTTGCTTCGAACCTTTTTTCATCGGAAAGGGAAAATATTCCATATATTTTTATAGGCATCAGGATCTTGCTTCCATCGACTGGACGACTGCTTCGAACCTTCTTCTATCAAAAACGAAAAATATTTCACATGTTTAGGAAGCATCATGATCTTGTTTCCATCAACTAGAGAATTGCTTCCAAAAATCTGCCGCCGCAGTGTGTCACGCGGTCGCCGGCTGCTGTTGCTGCCGAGAAGGGCAGGGATGGAGGCTGCGAGCTGCTAGAGCCACATCCCGGTTATGTGAACGTGAACCACTGCTGCCTTGATAGGGATTGGAGCAGTGCATGTTGTGGCCTGTGGAGAAGGACGTAGGCGCAGCGGAGGGATCGCCGAGCCCCGAGCGTGGAACCGCGAGGTCGCGTCGGTGGCCAGTGTGGTCGCGTCACGGAGAGGGCGTCATTGGCTGGTGGAGTCGCGGTGAGACGGCGGCGGAGCAGCGGATCTGGTGAAGCGAGCTGGCGGCGAGGTGAGGGAGGTGGGAAGCAGAGCTCGGGCAGGACGGGGGATTAATGTTGGAGAGAGATTAGAGGAGGTGATCGGGAGCGGGGGGTATGCACAGATCGGGGCTTTCCTTGTTTTCAAACACGACGAAATCTGGAGCGTCGACTTTCCAACGAATCAACGGGCGTCGATTGGTCTGGCGTTCACGTCCCTTTTTTTGGAACGAAGGCTCAAGAAGAGCCCGACTTTGAATTAACAAAGCCATCAACCAGCCAGGATTACAAAGACAACCGCTTACAACGCAAATAAAAGGAAACCGAGCGACGGATACAAGGAACTCAAGCAAAACAACTCAAGGCAGTAACAGAGTGAGCCAAGGCATCACCACGCTGCTACCAACACCCTACTGGGCGACCTACACCAACAGAACAAAACTAGGGTCTTGGGAGGAATGCACCACCGCGCAAGCTTCGTGATCACAGCCACCCTCGGAGCCAGCCATGGACCAGACCACCATCTGTTGCTGCCTCTGCAAAGGGCCCCTACCCCTTCATCCTGGCTTGAAGGATGCCGTACCGGCAGACGGCGGCTCGGTTCACCCCAGAACCCAAATGGATGGCCTCCAAACTGCAAGGAGAAGAGACTAGAGCAGGACCGCCAGCCCAGGGCACACTACAAACAAGCACCATCTTCGTCTGCGGCTCAGCCACACAAAATGGCGAGAGCTGCCGGCCACAGTCAGAGAAACAAGGGAAGCAGCGATAAGTAGATCAAAGGCCAGCGCTGGATTCGCCGGAGCACAATGCTCCCACCAAAAGGTATATCGTTGTCGTCGAAGAGGGGAACCCAATCCCCTCTTGCCCAGGCTCGCGGGCATCGACCCACCGGTGACCTCGTCAGGGACCCTCCAGCCAGCAACCTATGAAGAAATCAAGCTGTCTCCCGCCATCATCACATCCACAACAAAACTCTCTCGCCGCTCCTGCAATCCCCGGACGGTGCCTTCAAGAAGGAACACGACACGGACGTGCCGTCGCCGCCCAAAGCAGGGGACCTAGGCTTTCACCTAGCAGGGGATGGAAGGAGGGGGAGGATCCACACCACAGCCTCCAAGGAGGGGAACAGCGCCCAAGGCGTCGTCTTTGGTGTGACCGCCGCGCCGGCCAGGGGTTTCCCCCGGATCCAACCCCACCCGACGAGATCCGCGCAGCCAGCAACCGGGAGCAGCGGCCTAAGCCACCAGGACCCAGATCTGGCAAAGGAAGGAGCAGATCGGGGTGGAGGGGATGGGCTTCATCAGTGGCATACCTGCAGGGAGGGATGCACACCAGCGACCGCGGACCGCCGCCACCTCGTCACCCGCGAGATCGAGGGGGCGTCTAGCTCGCACCGGCAAGGTGGCCCGCCGCCAGGGCCACCCCACCCTCACCAGCCGAGGCCGCCGCCCCGCGTGCCGAGGCCCTGCCCGAGACGAGCAGCCGCCGAATCCCCGCCGCCACCTTCATCGGTGTCGAGCGCGCGCGCCGGAGCACACCTCAGGCGGCGGCGAAGAGGAAGGAGGGGGAGGAGGGAGCGCGGCTGTGGCGGCTAGGGTTACCCCCGGGTCGCCTCGGAGGAGACGACGCATGGGGGGGGGGGGGAATTAGCGATGTTTGCAAAAAAGATCCACGAATTCGGCGTTCGCGTCCCTTCAGACTACAGATCAGTAGCGTTTACCCCGTATGAAGCACCCCATGCGTGAAGCATATGTTCTTATATCATATCAATCAGACTAAGCTCATTGCACGTGGAATTTACTTGGTGCAGCATACATACTTGCATATTGCAAAAATTAGGGCCTCTTTCAACTTGCAAGGTTAATAAAAATAGAAAAAACATAGAATTATAATTTGACATCAACTCAAATTCTGCATGGTTAACATTGTAAAAAAATTATTGCACAACAGAGAAAAGAAAAAGTATTTTCATGCTTTTTTTAGTCGGATATAAAATTATATTTAAAACACAAAGCGAGTAGTTAGGAAAAATTCTGATCCTCCAAAATTTAAATAAAAATACACTGAACCAAAGGGTTCGTATGAAAGTGAAGCATACCGCCCAACACGAGAAAAAAATGATGGTGCGTGCGACATAGAAGGTTAAAATTGAAAATGAAAGCCCACGCCATGCAAGCAAACCAAATGATTGTAGGATAGAGAAGATAGAAATTAAAACAAATAGAAACTTCAGTAGAAAGATAGTATTTACGTATGCATAAATACTTCTCCCATAGTTGATCATATGCACTCGAGAAACTATTGGTAATGAATAAATTATGGGCTTAATATTACCAAATTACAATTTGATATGAAGTCAAATTCTACATGGTTGAATCTGTAAAAGTTCATTTTATTGCACCACAGCAAAAAGAAAAATTCTTTTCAAGAGATTTGGAATCAGATGGAAAGTTATCTTTGAAACGTAAAGTGAATTGTTAGGAAAAGTTAAATCAACCATAAATTTAAAAGAATATGCGAAAGAAAACACAGAATCAAAGGTTCCGTACGAAAGAGAAGCGTGATGTTTCGCGCTAGGAAAACATGATGGTACAACATAGAAGATTAAAACTAAAAAACTCTCGCGCCATACAAGCAAATCAAAAATATTATATTATTATACAATTAAAACACGTGACAAATAAGCTATCACGGTTTTCCCAATAGATTAAATTATCTTAACCATCAATATTAGAAATTAACAATTAAGATATAAAAGATATAGTGTTACATATAAATATTATCACATGCAAATAGTTTAACATGTCACATGTCACGTGCCAAAAGGTCAACCTGACTTTCGTTCAACTCATATGCCTTTCTACCCAATCAGATATAAGCTTACATTGTGATATTGATACTGCAAAGTACGGCTACCCAAATAAAAAAAGTATGGCAGCCAAACAATGAAAAGTCAAGTTCGGAGAAAAACACGGGGAGGAGTCAGACCACCCATCAAAAAATGGTAGTTTCCACAAATAAAAAAAAGATGTAGTGTCCAAGATGATTTCACATAATCACATGCTGAAAGGAAAGCACGCAGGCAAATAATGAAGAGTCATGTTCGGAAAGCAACATAGGGAGGAGTCGGAGCACCCAGCAAAAATATGTGGCTGGTCGGTCAATGCATGTATAGGGTACTCCTATGGATCCCCTGGCGACGCACCTGACGACGCTCGTGGCGACGCGCCCCCGCCCACGGCGGCCGTCACCCTCGCCGGCTCTCCCGTCGCTTGCGCCGTCTTGGCTCCCGCCGCCCCGTCCTCTCCGCCGGCGCCGGCGGCTTCGGTCATCTGCCCGCCCCCCGAAGCCGTCCCCCTTCCCCCCGGCTGCGCTGGGCGGACCTAGCCGACGAGCCACCGTCCCCCTCCCCCCGCGCCCCCTCCTCCCCTGCCGTTGCCATCCCTCGCCGCACCGCGCTGCCCAGCCGGGCCGGTGGCTCAGCCCCCCAGGAGCGGGGTTCTGCCACCGGCTCGCGGCCACCGCGGTGGCCGGCGCAGCCCTCGAGCTCGCCTCGGGTTGGTTGGGGCCAAGGCACGGACTTGCGGCGCGGGGCTGCTCATCGCCGGCGGGTGCAGGCTTGGGGTGTGGATGGCCGCTCCGAAAGGGGCGCCGCCCGCTCCTCCTGGTGCTGGCCAGGTGGCTCCTCCGACGCCGCTCGCGGCTCGCAGCGGCCCCGTGCCCTCGCCTCCCTTCCGACCGTTCATTGCCGCCTTTGGCTCCTCCACCCTGTGTTTTCGGTCTTCTCAACCTGCCTTGTGCCCTGCGCCAGCTCGCTCCGGTGCCTCGCCGGCGCTGGCGGCGGCGCCATGCGCGTCCAGGGAAACCCTACGCGGGCACAGGCCGCCCCGCCTGCTGGGCCGGGCTCCTTCCGCGCCGGGTGTGCTGGGCCCCGGCCCGGCCCATCCTTGGCGCCCGCTTGCTGGGCTCCTCCCCCTCGGCTGGGCCGGCCGCGGGAGTTGGGCTTCTTGGTTGCCCTAGGCCCAGCTCCCCGGTGCCCTCGATTTGGCTCCCGTGTAGCCTCCCATTGGCTCCTGCCCCTCCTCCTGCCGCCACCTCCCTCCCCTCGAGCGCCCCTGGCCCCTCGAGCCCCCCTGTCCCCGTGCTGCTCGCCCCCCTCCACTCCCTCCCGGCCAACTGCCGGTGCATCGCCCTTCCCGCCTACCCCGCCCCCTCCCTCGCCGCGGCCTCCGATGCGTCGGGAGTGGGATGATGGCGGTGTGCGGCACAAGCGCCGCGTCGACTACCGGCACGACCGGCGCGACCCTCCCCGGCCGTCGCCAGACTCGCTCTGGCACGAGAAGGAGCTCCGCCGCAAGTTGAGGGACCTCCGCGAGGGATGTCGCGACGATCGCTGTTCCCCGGGCTGCCGTGATGCGCGGGGAGGCTCTTGCTCACCCCGTCCGGCTGCTTCGGGCGAATGGCGCGCCCGGCGCCGCTCTCCTTCCCCCGCTCCCCGCCGCGCCCGTTCACCCACTCCGCCCCAGTCCTCGCTGCCGGCCTCTCCGCACGGCCCCGCCCCGCCTCCGGCTCCTCCCAGGCGGAGGTACGTGCCGCCTCATGCGGTTGCCTCCGTGACGCCGGCCGTGGCTGCTGTCCCGGGCGGGGGCCCTGCCCGCGGGCGTTCTGGCCCTGCCAAGAAGAAGAAGCGCCATGGCGCGGGGCGTGGTGCCCAGCCCGCCACTCCCCCATTGGCTCTGGACTCTTCTTCCGCTCTGGGTCCCGTCTCTGGCCTTCCCCATTCCCCGTGCTTCAACTGCGGGGTGGCGGGCCACTCGCAAGTCGAATGCGTCAATCCCCAGTGTTGTTACCTCTACAAAGACCCTGGGCACCCCGCCCTCCTGTGCCCGGATCGTCCGGTGGCGTTTGAGCTCATGATGTACGGCCATGACATCGAGGGGCTGGGCTTCTTTCACCTCGAGGTCCCTGACGTGCCGCCCCCTCTCCCACCCTCCAGGCGGTCGTCATGGTGGTCGACGAGGTGGCCTCCCCGGAGATGATTGAGGCCGAGCTGAACCACCTCTACCAGCGCTAGTGGGACTGGGTGGTCATCCCCACCGCTGGCCACATCTTCACCATCGTCTTCCCCGACTCCATCAGCTACGGTTATGCCACCCGCAGTGGCCGAATCACTCTCGCCCTCAACCAGCTCGTCGTCGACATCTTTGAGCCGATCCTTGACGCCCAGGCCATGGCCGTCCTGGACACCGCCTGGATTCTCGTGGCCGGCCTCCCCGACATTGCCCGGTCTGAGCTCGTCATCCGCCAGATGTCCCGGATTCTGGGCAAGGTGGTGGTCGTTGACGAGCTCTATCTCCTCAAGGAGGAGGAGGTCCGGGTCAAGGTCAAGTGCCTCGACTCTTCCAAGCTTCGTGCAACCATTCAAGTGTTCTTCAACGACCAGGGCTTCGACCTCAGGATCTCCCCCGAGCCCCCCAACCACGTCAGCCGCTCCCGCTCTTTCAACGTTGGTCTTCCTGGCGGCAACGCGAGGGCCGACGGGGACTACCGCGGTCGTCACCGCGCGCGCTCCCACCGTTCGGAGGAGCACGGGGGTTCGGAGGACTCCCACTCCCACTCCCCGTCCCCTCCCTCCTCCTCCTGCCGCTGGCGGGCAGGGTCGGCATGCTACTCCCGGCTTGCTTCTCGACGGCCCGCCGGATTCGATGGCTACGTCATATGAGGAAAGCGACATCTCTAGTGTCGGCCTGGTCGTCTGCCGGCCTCCTCCCCGCGCTCTCCCGTCCCGCCAGCACCTGTCAAGCTGGCCCTGGAGTCGGGTCTCCCCCAGCGTTGGCACCGAACTCTGACCCGCTCTTGTCGGCCCTGGTGTCGGACCCCGAGGAGACCGTGCCGTCCAAGCCGGTCTCTTCTCCTCTGGCTCCTCCCACTGCGGCCGTGCTGCCTTCCCCGACCATGCTCTCTCCCCTTCCGCTGCTGCCTCGGGTGGCCCCGACCTCGCTCGTCGCCGCCCCTGCTCTGCCCCTGCTGTGCTCGTCTCCGACCCCGGTGCTCTGACTCTGCGTTGGGCCTGCCTCTTGGGTCCCGCCTGCGTCGGTCCTCGCTGCGGATGGGGAGGCCCTAGTGACCACCCCCATGGCCGCCCAGCCTCCCCCTCCGTGCTCCGCAGCCTGCGCTCGCCGTGGGCTGTCGGCCTCCTCCCGGTTGACCGCGTCCCGTCGGAGCGCTCGGCTGGACGCTGCACACCCCGAGGGCAGTCCGGCTCTGCCCGTCCCCGCACGGGCGGAGCTCCGCGCTGCTACTCGAAACCTGGAGCCTGGTACATCTGCAGTCTTCCCCTCTGCTTTGTCTTGTTCCTTCTCTGCCCTCGAGTCGGTTCCCCTCGTCAACCTCGCGAAGGTCGCTTCGGACTCCGCCATCATCTTTAGGGGGGAAGTTGGTCCCCCCTTAGTCCAGATCGAGGATATTAGGGCCCCCGAGATTCTGGATGGGAGACTTGCGGAGGCCCGTGCTGCCTTCCTTTTGCCCCCGCCCCCCCGCAGCCGGGGAGGCCCCCTCCCCGGCGCCGTCAAGGCAGACCGGTGGCCTTCTCCCGCTTGATGGTGCGGATGTCCGCGGACGCACCCACTCCCGCACCGCGACCCTCCGTGCCCAAAGTGCCTCCTGTGTCTTGGGGTCAAGCAGCCCCCCAATGGCGCCTTAATGTGAGCCCTCTTCTGGAACATCCGCAGTTTCAGCCATGATGGCCGACGCCGCCATCTAGTGGAGTACATGCGTGATGAACACATTGACATTGTCGCCATCCAGGAAACTATGCACTCTGAATTCTCCCTTCCTGAGCTTGACCGTCTGAGCTCCCACCTCTGGTGGTAGGAGGTGATTTTAACCTCCTCCGTGTTGTGGAGGACAAGAGCAATGCTAATGTCAACTTTGCCCGGATGCAAATGTTCAATGACTTTATTGCCGATCTAGGTCTCTACGAGATTGATAGGATTGGTGCTAGGTTCACCTGGACCAATCGGCAGGCTTCCCCGACCCAGTCCGTCCTGGACAGGGTCCTAGTTTCCCCGGATTGGGACCTCCGTTGTCCCCTCGCATCCCTTTGCGCCATCACCCGGATTGGCTCTGACCATGTCCTGCTCCTTCTCTCCTCCGCCGATGAGCGCCCGCCGATCACCCCGAGATTCCGGTTTGAGACCTTCTGGCTTTCCCAAACCGGGTTCGTGGAGGCCGTCAGCGTGCACTGGGTGGAGGCCCGCGCTCACCCTCACCCCCGTCCCCCCTTGGCCATTGATTCGTGGCACTTCTGCGCCAAGCGTGGCCAGCAGTTCATGAAGGTATGGGGCGCGAACTTGGGGCGAGACCTCCGGGATCGTAAGAAGGCCCGGTTAGCCACCATTCAAGCGCTTGACCTGCGTGCGGATGCGGTGGGGCTATCTCCCGATGAGTGGCTTTCCCGCTACGACTTAGAAGATAAGCTCTCCGTTATCTACACGGATGAAGAGGCCTACTGGCGCATCCATGGTGCCCAGAAGTGGGTTTTGAAGGGCGACGCGAACACGGCTTACTTTCAGGCGATCGCGAATGGCCGCCGTCGTCGCAACACCATCCCCCTCTTGTGGGACGGTGCCACCCTCCTTCAAGACCCGCGAGACATCCAGACCCACGTTGATGGGTTCTATAGGTCTTTGTTCTCTGCCGCTCATAGGAGCGGCCTCTCCCTGGCTCCCGACTGCTTGACTGGCTCTCAGCTGGTCTCTGACACGTAGAACGCGGCCCTTACGGCCCCCTTCTCCAAAAGCGAGGTTTGGGCTGCCATTAGGGACATGAACCCACCTCGGCGCCGGGTCCTGATGGCCTCCCGGTGAAGTTCTTCCAGACCTTCTGGAACGTGATTAAACTTGAGGTCGTGGCCATCTTCGAAGAATTCTACGTTGGGTCCATTGACCTCGGTCGCCTTAACTTTGGGATAATCTCCCTCATCCCCAAGGTGCCTGGCGCGTCTGGCATTCGCCAGTTTCTCCCGATCACGGTCATCAACGTGATTTTCCGGATTCTTTCAAAAGGGTACGCCAATACGGTGACCCTTCTTGCAGATCGCATTACTCACCCCAACCAGCCCGCCTTCATCCGGGGCCGGTATATACTGGATGGGGTACTTGTCCTCCATGAAGTACTCCATGAGGTCCGCGCCAAACACCTCAAGGCGGTCTTCTTGAAGATTGATTTCCATAAGGCCTATGATACTGTTAGTTGGTCCTTCCTTCGGGAAGTGTTACTCCGGAAGGGCTTCGACGACCGCTGGATCACCAGAGTTATGCAGATGGTCTCCTGCGGTCGAACGACTGTTAACATTAACGGCGAGATCGGCCCTTTCTTCCCCACCTTATGTGGGGTTAGACAAGGCGACCCCTTCTTCCCATTCCTGTTCAACATGGTCGTCGACGCCCTTGCCTCCATCCTGGATAAGGCAAAGGCGGCTGGCCATATTCGTGGGATCACCCCCCATCACGCCGGAGGGTTCGGGATTTCACTCCTTCAGTATGCCGACGACACCATCATCATGGTGGAAGGCTCAGAGATGGACATCTCCAACCTCAAGTTCCTCCTCCTCTGCTTCCAACAAATGTCTGGCCTCAAGATTAATTTCGACAAGAGTGATGTTATGGTGATGGGCTACCCTCTCGAGGAATGCCTCGCCATTGCCAACCGGCTTAACTGCTGCCTGGGCTCCTTTCCCACGACCTACTTGGGTACGCCCATTAGTGACTCCCGACTCACCGTCGCGGACTTGCGCCCGATCGTGGCCAAGATCCAAACGCGCATTGAGCCTTGGCAAGGGAGATGGTTATCTAAGGCAGCCCGGACTATTCTCATCAACTCTTCCCTCTCCAGCCTCCTCTTGTTTCTTATGAGCTTCTACAGCCTCGACGAGACCCTGCACCATGAGATTGCCAAAGTCCAGTCTCGCTTTTACTGGGCTGGCGAGAATGACAAGCAGAAGTACCATATGGTTAGTTGCCGGACATTTGCAAGCCCAGGGAGCAGGGCGGCCTGGGCATTATGTGTTCTAAGCGTATGAATATCGCCCTTCTCTCCCGATGGCTTTGGCGCATCTCACAAGGCATGGGCAGTCTTTGGCTCAACATCATCCGGAATAAATATCTGTGCGGACAGCCCCTCGCCTTCTGCCAGCGAACTGGCGGCTCCCAGTTCTAGCAGTCGGTCGTCCAGCTCCTTCCGGTTCTCCGCATCGGGACTTCCATCTCGGTTGGCTCTGGAGCGCCGACTTTGTTCTGGTTCGATCGTTGGGTTGGTGACGCTCCCTTCGTGGCGCGCTTTCCCGGCCTTTTCTCCATCGCCGTTGACCCTGCAATCTCTGTCGAGAGGGCCCTTATTGACTTAGGGCGTCTCTCCTTCCGAAGGACATTTGGGCCTCCGGAATCTGCTGCTTGGCGCGAGTTGCTGGACTGTGTTGCCCTGCACGAGCCTAGGGTGGACGGTGGTCCCGACCAGGTGCATTGGCGCCTGGAGCCCTCTGGCATGTTCTCCACCAAATCTCTCTACCTGGCCATCGCCCCTCCTCCGCCCCTCCCCCTCTCGATAGTGTGGTCCATCCGCCTTCCTATGAAAATCCGGATCTTCATGTGGCAATGGATTCGCGGTCGGGTTTCGTCCGGGGTTGAGGTCCGCAAACGGAATGGCCCGAGCTCGGGCATCTACCCCCTCCGCGGTGTCCCCAAAGACTCGAATCACATCTTCTTCTCCTGCGTGTCCGCTCAGTTCGTTTGGAGCTGCTTTCGCGAAGTGCTTGGTGGTGATTGGTGCCACACCAACTTCCCCGACTTATTTGCCGAACTCCAGAATTCCCTCTTGTCGTCTTGCCACATTAGGTGGCTTGAGATTGGGGTCCTAGCCCGGACCCTCTGGACGATCCGCAATAAGCTTGTGATCCAGCGCACCCCTCTTCGACGAGCTACTGACGCAATCTTCAAACTCTCTGGTTTCTTGCAGCTTTGGCGGCCGCTTAGCCGCCCCAGGACCGTGACGCCATCTCCGCCTTCATCGCCGACCTCTGATCGATGGCCGTTCCCCGTCGCCGCCGCCCCCGCCGCCTCCGCCGGAGCCTTATTAGGCGCCTTCCTCGCCCTTAGGCGGCTGCCTTGTTTTTTTTTGGGCTTGTTGAGCCGTGCCCTCAGCAGAACCTATGTACGTTTGTGTCAGACTTGGGTGTGTGCGTGTGGACTAGTCCGTGTATGTGCGCTCTCTGGCGGTTTGCTTTATTTATAAAGCGGGGCGAAAGCCTTTTTCGATGAAAATATGTGGCTTCACAAATTAAAAGGAGGTAGTGTCCGAGAAGAATTCACATGTTGATTTCAGTGCAAAATAAATCCAAATTCTTCCTTCTGCGTTCATAAAATATAAAACATCCGGACTTCTACTTTAGTGATTCACGTTGTTCTAGGAAAAAAAACCAATGGAAAGCAAAAGCAAACATGCTGCCAGCCGTCCAATCAGAAAGCCGCCATGCGCACAGCAGCATGCAACATCAAGCTGAGCGTGACATTATATAGCTCAACCGTCGTGCGGTAGCACAGACCTCTACGCTGATTAAACATAGACGTGCACATATACTTATCAAAGAAAGTGCAACAACGATATTTGTCTAAAAGTAAACTATATGCATACTATATGATGTTAACTCCTCCAAAAGAAATGATGTTAGCTGTAATAAATTATGTCTAGAATATGATGTTTTATAAAGATCATGAATGGACAATACGTAAGTACTAATATTTAAATTGCCATCATTGCATTTTTTTTTACTAAATCGTTACAATCTATTGATAGCAACGATCGCATTATCTACTTAGACCAAAGTCTTAACAAACAACATAATACACTTGATCGAAACATCTCCATTCAAATCTAATAACGTTTCCCTAAGATGTACATTACGGTGGTATATGCATTTATATTATAAATATGCACCCAGGATTCCAATGTCTGCACCTCTTTGGTCTCTGCTTTGGAGTTGCAGCTTGCCCTGCTGCGCACGGAGCTCCTTCAGGAGGTTGAGCTGCTCCGCACTGAGCTTCGCGACGCTCTAGCCAAGTTTGAGGTTGCGTCGGTTGTGCCTTTGCTGCCTGGGCTCCAGGTTGGTTCCATTGATGAGGATGCTGAAAGTTGCTTTGGAGATTTTTCTCCTCGTGCTCTGCATGTGACGCCGCTTGTTCGTGGGAATGCGGTTATCACCGAGGTCGTAGCTCCAGTTCTGCAGATTATGCCTGAGTTGTAGGAGCTTTGTGGGGAATCATCTATGGTGTTACCGATGGAGTTGAGCTCATTGGAGTCCTTGGTGGTGGCCATGACACCTTCACTACCACCGTCAGAGTCCTGTCAGCCGCCCGCCATTCTGGGCTGTGGAGACTTGGTTGGTTCTGTCAATGCCTTATCTATGGCCATTGTGCATGTGGCGAGGTTGATGAGATAGGTGTGTTGGCACCTAACTCTGAGGCTCTACCATGTGTGCAACTGGAGACGCCTGAGTCCATCGTGCCAGTGCTACCTGTGACTGATGATGTTGAGGCGGTTGGTGCGTTGGCGCCTGATCCTTCGGAGCCCAACCAGCCGCTCGCCTCCGTGGGGCGTGGAGGTTTCGATGTTGCAGTCACCCACTCGCATGTGACCGTTGGGCAGGTTTCTGTGCGTGAGAAGTTCAATGAGATTCTCTTCGAGATAGAGCTTCACAGCTTGCTCAAACGTTTGGAGAGGGTGAGCCCTGGATCTGGCAAGACGATTGTGGAGGACGCTCTCAGGAGCAAAGGAAAGAAGAGTGACGCCACAGGAAAGGCGTCCGCAGCTGCTTGATGGATGGTTACTAGTCTCTTGGGTTGTCCTTATGGTCTGGCTTGTCTTCGTGGATTTGGTGATGCTCGTGGTCTTCGGCCAAGTTACTCTCGTTGGGGTGTCTTCGTGATGTAGCAGTGCACGGGTTGGTGGACGTTAGGTGTTGGGTATGGTGGTCACTCTGTGAGTAGTCCACGTGTGGTTGGTCTGTATCGGTTTTCACCTGGTTTTCCGTTAATTAACTGGGCAATTCTCTTCTGCTTAATTAATCGATGAGGCAAATCTTTTGCCTCTGTTTCGAAAAAAATACGCACCCCATGTCCATATAAATTTCAAAATTCATAAAATAAAATAATAATATCATCATGACAAATCTAGCTGTGCAAATGCGCGGGTCACACCGCTAGTTCCTCAAAAAGTGTATAGCAAAATTAATATTTGGGCCTGGTTGACATAAAATAATAGCCTGGGCTAGCGGGCCACAACCCGCCTAGCTGATACCCTGGTCCTCTCAACAACAACAAAAACACCGCTAAAAAATACTGCTCACCCCTAAAACAATGCCACTCCTTGTGCAATTCTCTCTTTTGTTGACTATACGTTGACAATTGTGTGGGACCCATATGTCAGAAAACCAGAAGGAAGGAATTTTTTCTTGTAGTTCTAATAAGGAGGCACTTGCCCAGTGGGGGTTAGGAAAAGGCTGGACTTCGACCGATCAAGATTTTTTTGACAGAGTGATGAACTTAAGAGAAAGTATAGACTCGCCAAGTGGGATGTTATTTGTCGACCAAGGGACCAAGGGGGTTTGGGTATCGAGAATCTTGCGGTCAAGAACAGATGCCTGCTTAGTAAGTGGCTGTATAAGCTTTCAGTTCAGACTGACGCAACTTGGGCGCAGATTCTCCGTAACAAGTATCTGCATTCCAAAACTTTGTCACAGGTGACAGTGAGACCAACTGATTCGCCGTTTTGGAAGGGGCTTATGAGAGTTAAGGCAGCCTTCTTTAATAGAACAAAGTTTATTGTCGGTGATGGCAATGATACACGGTTCTGGGAGGATACTTGGCTGGGTGATACACCATTGGCACTACAGTACCCAACCCTGTATCGTATTGTCCAGCAACGTGATGCGCTAGTTGCAACGATTATGCAGTCCATTCCCCTTAATATTCAGTTTTGGAGGGTGCTTGTTGGTGATAGATGGGAAGCTTGGCTTCATCTGGTGCGTAGACTGATGGAAGTCCAGCTAGCTCATCATCCCGATCAGTTGTGTTGGGAACTTACTAGGTCTGGACAATTTACTGTTAAGTTGATGTACATCGATGTTATTAACTCGACTGTCATTCCTTGTTCCAAACATGTTTGGAAAGTAAGAGTCCTTTGAAAATTAAAGTTTTTATGTGGTTTGTCCATAAACAGGTTATTTTAACAAATGATAACTTGGTTAAGCGCAATTGGACATGATCTACTAGGTGTAGTTTCTGTGATCAGGACGAGACCATTAAGCATCTCTTCTTTGAGTGTCCGTTGGTGAGAATTCTGTGGCGCACCGTGCAAATTGCCTTTAACATTACTCCTCCGAGTTCGCTCGAGTCGTTATTTGGAACGTGGCTGGATGGGATAGAGTCCGATACAGCTAGACATATTCGTGTAGGAGTTTGTGCGTTGTTATGGGCAATTTGGAACTGCAGAAATGATTTGGCTTTTAACAGAATAACTACTATTCATTTTTTGCAGGTTGTATTCCGTGCTACGGCGCTGATCCGTATGTGGTCCTTACTCACTCCGACGGAGGCCAAGGAGCATTTGGTTACTGGATCTGTCCGGTGGGAGATGGTAGCGCGGGATATCTTCAACCGGTTTGGATGGCGGTCATGTAATAGGATAGGCAATTAGTTTTCCTATCTTTATTTTGCCAGCCGGTTGTGGCTTTATGGCCTTTCCTTGTTTGGGCGTCGAGGCTCTATGTGAGCTTGCCTTTATTTTGTTTCAAGACTCTATGACATTGTTGAACCTATTTTATTTATTTAAGTGGCCGTATGCATCATTCTGATGCAGAGGCCGGGGAGTCCCTCCTCTTCGAAAAAAAACTTGCCTATGTACGACCATGGTCCTACTGGGTTCCTACTATCATTCTCTCCAAGTACAGTCATCTCCCGGTTCCCCTCGTTTGCTGACCATATTGACATCGTGAGACAGTGGTGCCACCGCGAGCGCAACAAAGCAAAGGATGACAGAGAGACCCTCGTCGGCCCTACAAATGGTTAGGTACAGTGCCCACTGCTCATCCAGGAAGCTAGGCTCATCGGCCAATATGTCAGCGACGACATTGTCGTTCTCCTGTTAGCCGGTGATTTGTCCCTCCGCGTACGGGCGCTCGTTGAGGAGACGAAGGTTGTAGCACTGGCCCTCCTGTGCTTGCCGGAACGCCAAGATCGACGATGCTGGTAGCTCCTCAGCCATTACAATGTCAAAGTGCGGCCACACATACTCTATGGTTAACACGACGTGAACTGGCGCGGGCGATGGCGCCGGCTCTTGGTCGGAAGCCTCGTCCATCGTCTGGTCCTCCTCACTGAGCTCAGCAAGCCCGCCGGCGAAGAAGACTGGATTAATCAAAAAAAAGAAAAAGAGAGACGAGATTAGAACGGAAGACCTATGTTGTGTAGTAGCTTACTGCATCTACAACTGGGCACTGATGGGTCAAGCCTCAAACTTGCTCATATGCATCCGGATACCTCAAACTAGAAATCTTAAATCCATACAAAAGCATGCAAATGAAAAAACCTAAGTACTACATAGATCAAGTAGCCTAGTCATCGTCGTAGATGTCCACTATCTCCGTGCCCGACACCGGGTACATGGCCGGCAACCGCAGCTGTTGCTCCTCGGCCTACTCTGCATCCATCACCGTTTCAACCTTGTCGAAGAGAGCATCAATCACCGCCCATTCATGCCGGATGAAATGCCGGTTGGCTTCCACATAGTCCTCATCCTAGATGGACTCCATGATGGCCTTCTGCTCCGCCGTCTTGTCTGCATAGGTGATGGCGAACTCCACCTCCACGCCCTTCGTGTTGATGCCTAGAGCCGGCGCCAGCTCCTGCTCTGGCTGCTCTGCCTCCTCGTCGTCTTCTGGAACCACAACCTCCGTCGGAGCCGGCTGCTACCCCACTCATCCTCCTCCTCCTCCTCCTCCGTCTCGCGCGAGTCCAGAGGCAATCCGACATCGATGCAGGCTGCGTGCCTTGCCAGGATCTCCTGCTTGATCTGGTACCAATACTTGTCACATCCCCAGTTCAAGCCTTGCTTGTTTTTGCTTTAGCATCCATGCATCATGTTTAAATTTTTTATGAAACTTGAAATGGGGGCTGATAAACCCTAGCAGCTAATGAATTCAACTAGGGTCAAAATAAAATCTTTTTCAATAAACCCAAAATACCCTCTGGAAATGTTCATGATTTCTGGTAAAGGTGAAAACCTCTGCCAAAAATGATGCACATATTTTTAGGCCATTCTGGATTTTTGAATTAAATCATTACTTATTTGCATTTGGGCATTTAAATACTATAAAATATTTTAAATGCTCAAATAATCCCAAACTGAAATGTTTACTGTAGGATATATTTCTGAAAGTGGCCATGAGCAGTTGCATGATTTTTGGGATTGATTTAGTATTTTTAATAAAGCCACAAAGCTGCAGAAAAATAGAAAACAGGAACAGAGAGATAGAGAGAGAAGTACCTAGCGCTCACCTCGCAGCCCACCTGGCCCAACTCCAGCGGCCCAGCCCACCGCAGCCGCCACCGTCTTCAACCTCCTGCCAGTAGGCAGGAGGGCGTGTGGCCACCGCGCCCCGGCACGCGCCCGAGCCACCTCCTGCTTCCGCCGCTTCTGGAGCCAGCCCCGAGTGCCACGCACTCCCCCTCTCCCCCTGCACCTCTCCTTTCTCCCCCTGGACCCCATCCCTTCTTCTGCTTCCCTCTCGCGCGCACCACCGAGCGGAGCTCGTCGTCATCGTCGCCGTACCCGTGGCCACCGGCCACCCCTCGCCCTGCCGCTGCGCCCAGATGCCCCGCCTTGTCCCCCTCTTCCTCCTCACCAAGACGGAAGGCGCCGGAAGCCCTGGGTGCCGCCATCTCCGCCATTCCCCTCCTCGGCCACGGAGAATCGCCGCCGTCGATATGCCGCCGTCTCCGCCTCGCCGAGCTCGCCGAGACCGTCTCCGACCCCGCTGTGAGCTCCGCCTTCTTCTCCCCTGTTCCCCGTGCCCGTACGCACCCTCTAGCCGCCCTAGTCACCGGAGCCGATTGCTCCTCGTCGCCGGCCATGGCATAGCCGTGGCCACAGCCGCGCAAGCTCGCTTCCGAGCACACCACCGACCTCACCGCACTCGCAGGAGTCCAAAACGCCACCCCACGCGCCTTGCCGTGCCCACTAGCACCGTGTTCGACCTCGGCCGAACTCCGGTGACCGCCAGGGTCGTCGCCGGCGAAGATTCTGGCCACCCCAGCTGCTGCCACCTATTGCTTTGGATGCGCGAGAGCCCGAGCTACGCGTAGATGTCCTCCGCCGGCCATTTGGTCGCCGGAGGAGGAAACCCGGCGCCCTCCGCCGTCTCTGGCTCCGCCAGCGACGAGCCGCGGGTCAACTCCGGTGAGTTGACCCAGGTTTGACCCTAGTTTGACTCCCCCAGAGCCACTGACATGCGGGTCCCGCCCGGCTAATTAAGTTAGGTTAGTATTAACTAAGCTAGGTTAGTTTAGTTAGACACTGACACTCGGGACCCACCGGTCAGTTTGACCTGGACCGCCCGTTGACCTGCTGACGTCACTAATACGTCATGCTGACGCAGTATTTGTTTCTGGGATTTTAATAAATCAGAAATGATTTATTATTTTCAGAAAATGCCCAAAACTTCTAAAAATCATATGAAATCAACAGTAACTCCAAATTAAATAAATTATATATGAAAAATGATCAGAAAAATCCAATCTATCCATCTGTATCATTTTCATGCATGTTAGAGCAACCTAACCTTGCTGTTTAGATGAAACAAGTTAATGCACCTTTATGACTTCATAAAATGGGTTTGCATTTGAATCTTTGGTTCAAATGGACTCATTCCAATCTGTTCTAGCTTGCATTAGCCCAAAACACATTCATTTTGCCATGTCATGATCATGCATCATATTGTGCATTGCATTGATTGTGTTTCTTCCTTGTTTGTCGGTATTTGTCCCCTCTCAGTAGACGATGTTCCGACGATGAGTTCGATGACACCGATGAAGAGCTATATTATCTTCAGAAGTGCCAGGCAAGCAAAACCCCCTTGTTCATTCTGATACAATCCCACTCTCTCGCTCCTGCTCTCTTTTACTGCATTAGGACAACAACGATTCAACTGTTACTTGCTACGGTAGCTGAACCCCTTTATCCTCTGCATGACCTGTCATTGCCACAGTAAATAGATGAAACCCACTAGCATGAGTAGGAGTTGTTTGAGCCCTGATGTGCCTACTCCTTCATGCTTGTTGTCATGCCTGCTATTGCTTAGAGTTGTGTCAAGTCTGATTCATCGGGGATGAATTGGAGGTGTGTGAACATGTCCTATTGTGTGTGAGCTAAGTGTGTGAACACGATTTGGTAAAGGTAGCGGTGAGAGGCCATGTAGGAGTACATAGTGGGTTGTCTCATTGCAGCCGTCCTCAGGAACTGAGTTCTGTGTTTGTGATCCATGATCAGCTACTACCACACATTGGGATCCTTAATTGACTCTCTCGACTTATTAATCAACATGATCTCTGTCCAGGAGTGGCAACTAGTTTCTGGTGTTTGTAGCTAGTGTTAGTAGTCTACCAAGTGGCACCCGGTACAGGTGGGCTTGGGACAGACTAGGCACAGTGGCCCGGTGTACCAAGTGGCACCCGGATGGTGGGCTTGGGAACCCTGCACACATCGTTTGGGGCCGTGAGCGACACCCCGGCCAGATCTCCTTGCGAATCAAACCCGAATAGGCGATAAACCTGGACGAGAGACTTGTGTGGTTAGTCAGGTCATGGCCGACACCCTCGCCAGGCTTCCGCTTGAAGGTTGCCGAGATACATGATGTGTACATGGCGGTAAGTGGCGAGAGCATGTGTGAAGAAGTACACCCCTGCAGGGTTAATATGATCTATTCAAATAGCCGTGTCCGCGGAAAAGGACTTCTGGGTTGCCTGTACAGTTCATAGACAAGTGAAAGTGGATACTCTAAAATACGCAAGATAAGCGTGAGTGCTATGGATGGCGTTCTCGTAGGGAGACGGGAGCGGATCCATAGTGGTGTATTGATATGGTGAATATGTGGACTCGTGTGCGCCACCTCAAAAGAGTTACTTGCAGTCGTAGTTCAGGTTAGCCACCGAGTCAAAGCTGGCTCGCTGCAGTTAAACCCCACCATCCCTTTATTGATAATGATGCATATGTAGTTAGTTCTGATGTAAGTCTTGCTGGGTACATTTGTACTCACGTTTGCCTATTTTATGTTTTTGCAGAGAGACTTCAGTCTCACTAGTAGTTCCACGTGGACTTCGACGTTTAGCTTGTTACCTCAGCTACGATCTTGTGCCCTCGGCAGGATCTGGTAGATAGTCAGGCTTTCAGCCTTTTTCATTTGTAGATGTCTGTACTCAGACATGTTAAGCTTTCGCTTGTGCTTTGACTTGTATGCTCTGAATGCTGGATCGAGAGACCCATGTTTGTAATATCTCGCTCCTCGGAGCCTATTGAATAAATACTTGAGTCGTAGAGTCATGTTGTGATGCCATGTTGTATTTGCACATATCGAGCATATTGTGTGTATGTTATTGAAATGCTTGGTATGTGTGGGATCTGACTATCTAGTTGTTTATCCTTAGTAGCCTCTCTTAGCGGGAAATGTCTCCTTGTGTTTCCACTGAGCCATGGTAGCTTGCTACTGCTCCGGAACACTTAGGCTGGCCGGCATGTGTCCTTCTTCGTTCCTGTGTCTGTCCCTTTGGGGAAATGTCACACGATGAATACCGGAGTCCTGTTAGCCTGCTACAGCCCGGTTTACCGGAGTCCTGCTAGCCCAGTTGCTACAGCCCGGATTCACTCGCTGATGACCGACACGTTCGTTGTTGGGTCATGTATGCCTGTCCCTGTAAGCTAGTGCCACTTTGGGTTCATGACTAGCCATGTCAGCCCGGGTTCTTTGTCATATGGATGCTAGCGGCACTATCATATACGTGAGCCAAAAGGCGCAAATGGTCCCAGGCCAGGTAAGGTGGCACCCGTGGGAATACCGTGCGTGAGGCCGCAAAGTGATATGATGTGTTACATGCTAGATCGGTGTGACTCAGGATCGGGGTCCTGACAGCTTTGGTATCAGAGCTTGACTGCCTGTAGGATTACCAAGCCAAACTGGTCGAAGTTCAGTCTAGAAATTCTTTAGTTATGCAAGGGAATTGATTGTGGGATGGAACGTAAGGCTCTTTTTACTCCTTATACCTTATGCCCTTCTGATCTGATTCATCTTATCTTTCCTACGGGGTTAAGAAACTAGGCTTTCTCTTCTTTCTATCAGGATCACGTGTTACTAATCCGTAGACTTATAAGATTGTTGGATTTAAGTCTTAGTTCAGTTCCTACTACTTCCGTATGTTAACTGTTGATCTCGAAACCTTGATGTTGTGATGTTGAGTGGCTATGCCACCATTTTTGTAGCATGTCTCCAATCTTTTTGAGCATTTACAGCCTTATGCTGTCCGAGTCATCCCAGGTTTCTAAATAGTCTGAAGCATTTGCAAAATCCCTTCCTCCCGTTCCGATGTCCTTTGGGCCAGATTAATCACATTAATCGGTGAGTTGAGGTCCTCTATTGCCTTGATATATATGCTGGAGTTATTATTATGACCTAGGTGTCTTAGAGTGCCACCTAGTAATCGAACCATGCTCTGGGTTCCTAGTGTGATGATTCTGGCCATCATTCTCGAAAGCATTCCGTGATGCCATTTAGTTAGTAGGTATTCCACTCCTTGGGTTTCGAACCCGAGATTCACCCTACTTACTTCATGTTGTTAGCGTTTGCTAGTTCCTTTAGGTTATTAGTAACCTTTGCGATAGTCCTCGAAGTTCGTGGTATTTCCTTCTTCCAAATACTATGAACCACTTTATGGCAGAAGTTTGTTGGATCAAAAGATCACAACAGGATTATCCTCAATGAGTTCTCCATTCTATATTGTGACTCTGCCAGTTCTACCTTTCTGCATGGGTTATCTGGAAGAAAGATGTTGAACTTGTTTGACATGCTAATCTATGCATCCACAACTCAGAAAATCATATGTTCTTTTGAGTTGTCCCTCTTTAGTTGTTTTCTGGCCCTTGTCTATCAATTGATAGTCAGGAGTGATTATGCATTCGTGTTATCGATGCTTATTATTCCTGTGGTCCGTCAAGCCATTCTATTCAGGATGACTAGGAGAAACAAACTCCAGTACCTCATCCATATCCATGATTGGGTCAAAGCTGTTGTGTTCCATAGATCAAAATGCTAATCTAGCTCTTGTTCCGCTCTACCTTGGAGTATTACCATCTTTATATCAAGAATGTCATGGGAATTGTGCATCATCTCTTGTGAATTCTTGACGTAATGATACTTCTCGCCATCCTTATTCATTCCTCGGTTCCGTGTTGTTGCAACCGGAGTGCTGACAAGTGAATCGTGATGTGTGAAATCTATATTCCTAGCAACCATGTTGCATAGTGATTAATGGACGATAATCCCATTCTTAGTGTGTTGGTTATGGAATCATCATTCTAAGATTGATCGTGCTACCTAGTCCTTACTTCCGGTGCACTTTTTGATCAATGGGTTAGGATTGTGCCAATCCCTTGCTTATTCGATCATATCGTCTTGCCCTGAAAAGCAAGATTGTTCTCGAGTTTAGTAGCATATCGGTGGTTCATGATTTTCCGAATATCTTCTCGGTAGTATCACCAGGTTGTCACCTGACCACTATGTTGAGTTCGTGATCAAGTTGGTTTATTCCTGTAAACCACCCTTTCTCCAAGAATCCATGCTGGATACCCCTGAGCTAGTTGGTTAAGCTAAACAACAACTTGGAGAGTTGGAAGATAATAGCTTGTCCGACTTAGTTCATTCCAAAGGGATATCTTTGTGTGTGTGTGTTGAAGAAAGATGATATCTTCATTGATTGGTCTTCGCGATCAATTGCTGGACCTATCGTCCTAACCAAAACTTTGGTTTGAGTGTGGGCTATCCTCAAATCAAATCAGAACCAACGATGTTCGTAATGTTGTCTTACTCGTGGTTGATTCCTCGAGCATACACCATTATGTCTTTTGGGTCTGACCAATACTATCACCTTGCTCACATAATTATGGAATTCCATTTATATGGAAATCTCAATAACTTGTTGTTGAGCCCGTCGACAACATCCTTATTCCCTCCATGTTTTTGTTGAACACTAAGCTAGTGTTGGAAACTTTTGAAAGCATTTCTTCATGCTAGTTTATGAAGCATATGTTCGGATGAAAGAAGTGACTTCCTCTAGATCATGTGCATTTAATGCAAGTTGCCGCCGTGAATTCGAGAAAGTCAGTGTTGCTTCCTTGGGATCATTCCAAATCAGTCATGCATACGTGCGAAGTATTCTGTGGTATGGAGACTTGCAACCTTCATTCTATATGTATCCTTAGCACACCAAGCCACTGACTGATTTGTTCAGGAAAAGGAGTTAAGTGCTAATCCATGGTAATGCACAAGACTTCGATATCCCTGATGATGGTTCCCAACCTGAACTAGGTAGTGTTTTACTATAAGACTACTACGTGGTCATGCTTGTCTAGGACAGTGTGTTCACATGTGTTTAGCAGAACCGGCTCATGTTTGGGAGCTTGCTATCGTAGTTCATCCCTTGAGAATCTCGCAACGTCATCTCGTCGATTTGTGTTGCAAACTTTCGTTTTTCCTTCTAGACTTGATGAGTCTGGAATATTCTGACACCAACCAGATCTGAATCTCAGGCAGACTTGATGGTTGGAACATTTCCCAAGAACTATAATATTGGTCCCTCGATAACCGGTAAGGTGGATGTCGTGGCCAACACACCCAGCCGGAAGACCTACTATTGTAGTTTCTTGATTGAGAAAGTTGGCCACCTCCCCATAAGGATTTCACAGGATTTACTCCCTAGTTGTCCCTTATGGATTCTTATGCTCCTGAAGTCCGACCTTTTACTTGATGTTCTAGATATCTAACCATATCTATGAATGGGTTACGCTAGCACATCAAGGAGAACATTAGAATGCGGAGTGCTAAATGTCTCTCGGTCGATCCTCCAGATTTTGTTTCCTTGGCGTCGTCAAGGAAAAATCTGAAAGTGTTGTCCTTCTCTGCACCTGCATCCTCCGTCGTTATTCATCGTGGTAGTATGTTGTGTTGCCAGGATCCTTGACACGGATATTGGTAAAACCTTGATGAATATGGAAATGCTCAAGTTCTTGAGAGCACGCTTAGTGACTGGGTTAAATCCTTGGTAATAATCCAAATGTTCCTTCCATTGCCGAGTTGTCTCAAAACCCTAGCACCCTTTCCAACTGAGTATGCTATTTCTTAGAACTCCTTCAAACGATCGCTTGAGAATTGCCTTAGGCTGGTATAAAGAGTTTCGATGATCTCTGAATCAAAGGTAATTCTTTTTGCCACTTAAGGGGATATTTCTACAAGTCACCTTCCCTAAGGTACCCCGTTATGGTATCATGGCAACTCAACTCCTCGCTATGTTGACAATCGTTTACCACCTTCTTAAGTGTGGAATTGTTGTCTACCTAATGACCCTCATCATCTGTTCCACTCCATCCTTATAGATGTATGCCTCGTGTCTCAGCTCGGGGGATGCTGCTATGTCTCATCCCATGAGTTGATCCTGAGTTGTTCGGTCTTCGAGAAGATCAATTCTTCTGGAGTTTTGCTTTCCTCTTCTTGTCTTGATAGTTGGAGTTCTCAGAGGAAGACATCGAGACAATGATGGTGATCGAATCAATGTTCTTATGAAGGGCAACCTGGATCGTGAAGATTGTGTTAGGTTGCGTTTCCCTTCGTCTTACCCTACGCTTGAATCTCGGGTCGAGATTCTTGTTTAGTGGGGGTGAGTTGTCACATCCCCAGTTCAGGCCTTGCTTGTTTTTGCTTTAGCATCCATGCATCATGTTTAAATTTTTTATGAAACTTGAAATGGGGGCTGATAAACCCTAGCAGCTAATGAATTCAACTAGGGTCAAAATAAAATCTTTTTCAATAAACCCAAAATGCCCTCTGGAAATGTTCATGATTTCTGGTAAAGGTGAAAACCTCTGCCAAAAATGATGCACATATTTTTAGGCCATTCTGGATTTTTGAATTAAATCATTACTTATTTGCATTTGGGCATTTAAATACTATAAAATATTTTAAATGCTCAAATAATCCCAAACTAAAATGTTTACTGTAGGATATATTTCTAAAAGTGGTCATGAGCAGTTGCATGATTTTTGGGATTGATTTAGTATTTTTAATAAAGCCACAAAGCTGCAGAAAAATAGAAAACAGGAAAAGAGAGATACAGAGAGAAGTACCTGGCGCTCACCTCGCAGCCCACCTGGCCCATCTCCAGCGGCCCAGCCCACCGTAGCCACCACCGTCTTCAACCTCCTGCCAGTAGGCAGGAGGGCGTGTGGCCACCGCGCACCGGCACACGCCCGAGCCACCTCCTGCTTCCGCCGCTTCTGGAGCCAGCCCCGAGTGCCACGCACTCCCCCTCGCCCCCCTGCACCTCTCCTTTCTCCCCCTGGACCCCATCCCTTCTTCTTCTTCCCTCTCGCGCGCACCACCGAGCGGAGCTCGTCGTCATAGTCGCCGTACCCGTGGCCACCGGCCACCCCTCGCCCTACCGCTGCGCCCAGACGCCCCGCCTCGTCCCCCTCTTCCTCCTCACCAAGACGGAAGGCGCCGGAAGCCCTGGGTGCCGCCAGCTCCGCCGTTCCCCTCCTCGGCCACGGAGAATTACCGCCGTCGATATGCCACCGTCTCTGCCTTCCCGAGCTCGCTGAGACCGTCTCCGACCCCGCCGTGAGCTCCGCCTTCTTCTCCCCTGTTCCCCGTGCCTGTAGGCACCCTCTAGCCGCCCTAGTCGCCGGAGCCGATTGCTCCTCACCACCGGCCATGGCGTAGCCGTGGCCACAGCCGCGCAAGCTCGCTTCCGAGCACACCATCGACCTCACCGCACTCGTAGGAGTCCAAAACGCCACCCCACGCGCCTCGCCGTGCCCACTAGCACCATGTTCGACCTCGACCGAACTCCGGTGACCACCAGGGTCGTCGCCGGCGAAGATTCCGACCACCCCAGCTGCCGCCACCTATTGCTTTGGATGCGCGAGAGCCCGGGCTACGCATAGATGTCCTCCGCCGGCCATTTGGTCACCGGAGGAGGAAACCCGGCGCCCTCCGCCGTCTCTGGCTCCGCCGGCGACGAGCCGCGGGTCAACTCCGGCGAGTTGACCCAGGTTTGACCCTAGTTTGACTCCCCCAGAGCCACTAACATGCGGGCCCCGCCCGGCTAATTAAGTTAGGTTAGTATTAACTAAGCTAGGTTAGTTTAGTTAGACACTGACACTCGGGACCCATCGGTCAGTTTGACCTGGATCGCCCGTTGACCTGCTGACGTCACTAATACGTCATGCTGATGCAGTATTTGTTTCTGGGATTTTAATAAATCAGAAATGATTTATTATTTTCAGAAAATGCCCAAAACTTCTAAAAATCATATAAAATCAAGCGTAACTCCAAATTAAATAAATTATATATATGAAAAATGATCAGAAAAATCCAATCTATCCATCTGTATCATTTTCATGCATGTTAGATCGACCTAACCTTGCTGTTAAGATGAAACAAGTTAATGCACCTTTATGACTTCATAAAATGGGTTTGCATTTGAATCTTTGGTTCAAATGGACTCATTCCAATCTGTTCTAGCTTGCATTAGCCCAAAACACATTCATTTTGCCATGTCATGATCATGCATCATATTGTGCATTGCATTGATTGTGTTTCTTCCTTGTTTGTCGGCATTTGTCCCCTCTCAGTAGACGATGTTCCGACGATGAGTTCGATGACACCGATGAAGAGCTATGTTATCTTCAGAAGTGCCAGGCAAGCAAAACCCCCTTGTTCATTCTGATACAATCCCACTCTCTCGCTCCTGCTCTCTTTTACTGCATTAGGACAACAACGATTCAACTGTTACTTGCTGCGGTAGCTGAACCCCTTTATCCTCTGCATGACCTGTCATTGCCACAGTAAATAGATGAAACCCACTAGCATGAGTAGGAGTTGTTTGAGCCCTGATGTGCCTACTCATTCATGCTTGTTGTCATGCCTGCTATTGCTTAGAGTTGTGTCAAGTCTGATTCATCGGGGATGAATTGGAGGTGTGTGAACATGTCCTATTGTGTGTGAGCTAAGTGTGTGAACACGATTTGGTAAAGGTAGCGGTGAGAGGCCATGTAGGAGTACATGGTGGGTTGTCTCATTGCAGCCGTCCTCAGGAACTGTGTTCTGTGTTTTTGATCCATGATCAGCTACTACCACACATTGGGATCCTTAATTGACTCTCTCGACTTATTAATCAACATGATCTCTGTCCAGGAGTTGCAACTAGTTTCTGGTGTTTGTAGGTAGTGTTAGTAGTCTAGCAAGTGGCACCCAGTACAGGTGGGCTTGGGACAGACTAGGCACAGTGGCCCGGTGTACCAAGTGGCACCCGGATGGTGGGCTTGGGAACCCTGCACACATCGTTTGGGGCCGTGAGTGACACCCTGGCCGGATCTCCTTGCGGATGGAACCCGAATAGGCAATAAACCTGGACAAGAGACTTGTGTGGTTAGTCAGGTCGTGGCCGACACCCTCGCCAGGCTTCCGCTTGAAGGTTGCCGAGATACATGACGTGTACATGGCGATAAGTGGCGAGAGCGTGTGTGAAGAAGTACACCCCTGTAGGGTTAATATGATCTATTCGAATAGCCGTGTCCGCAGAAAAGGACTTCTGGGTTGGCTGTATAGTTCATAGACAAGTGAAAGTGGATACTCTAAAATACGCAAGATAAGCGTGAGTGCTATGGATGGCGTTCTCGTAGGGAGACGGGAGCAGATCCATAGTGGTGTATTGATATGGTGAATATGTGGACTCGTGTGCGCCACCTCAAAAGAGTTACTTGCAGTCGTAGTTCAGGTTAGCCACCGAGTCAAAGATGGCTTGCTGCAGTTAAACCCCACCATCCCTTTATTGATAATGATGCATATGTAGTTAGTTCTGATGTAAGTCTTGCTGGGTACATTTGTACTCACGTTTTCCTATTTTATGTTTTTGCAGAGAGACTTCAGTCTCACTAGTAGTTCCACGTGGACTTCGACGTTTAGCTTGTTACCTCAGCTACGATCTTGTGCCCTCGGCAGGATCTGGTAGATAGTCAGGCTTTTCAGCCTTTTTCATTTATAGATGTCTGTACTCAGACATGTTAAGCTTCCGCTTGTGCTTTGACTTGTATGCTCTGAATGCTGGGTCGAGAGACCCATGTTTGTAATATCTCGCTCCTCGGAGCCTATTGAATAAATACTTGAGTCGTAGAGTCATGTTGTGATGCCATGTTGTATTTGCACATATCGAGCATATTGTGTGTATGTTATTGAAATGCTTGGTATGTGTGGGATCTGACTATCTAGTTGTTTATCCTTAGTAGCCTCTCTTACCGGGAAATGTCTCCTTGTGTTTCCACTGAGCCATGGTAGCTTGCTACTGCTCCGGAACACTTAGGCTGGCCGACATGTGTCCTTCTTCGTTCCTGTGTCTGTCCCTTCGGGGAAATGTCACGCGATGAATACCGGAGTCCTGTTAGCCTGCTAGAGCCCAGTTTACCAGAGTCCTGCTAGCCCAGTTGCTACAGCCCGGGTTCACTCGCTGATGAACGACACGTTCGTTGTTGGGTCATGTATGCCTGTCCCTGTAAGTTAGTGCCACTTTGGGTTCACGACTAGCCATGTCAGCCCGGGTTCTTTGTCATATGGATGCTAGTGGCACTATCATATACGTGAGCCAAAAGGCGCAAACGGTCCCGGGCCAGGTAAGGTGGCACCCGTGGGAATACCGTGCGTGAGGCCGCAAAGTGATATGATGTGTTACATGCTAGATCGGTGTGACTCAGGATCGGGGTCCTGACAATACTTCAGCATGAGCATATCGTAGGTGGTTATCTTCTTCTTGGCCATGGCGAAGCCGGAGAGCATGGGAAGGGTGCCAGAGCGGGAGGATTTATTGGCCTCGGGCGGCGAGCCTTACCGGCACGACGCACCATTCACACTGCCCCCACCCACCGGAGGAGGCGTCCATCGGACCACCATGTTTTCAGGCTACCCTATGTGGGACACCGACGTCAGCCCGCGGTGGCGGACGCGCCTGGGCGCCCCATATTGTCCCCATATTTGGGCTGTATATGAGGGGTGCTAGTCGGCCTGGGCGTTTGACGCCCGTTTGAGGAGCCCGTCTGGGTCGAATTCATGACCGGGCCATCCGCCCAATTGTTTGAGGCGGGTTAGGGGCATCCCTCTGTAGATGCTCTAGTTTCTAAAAAGAAAAGGAGGCAGTAGAAGCTCTTACGACTGCAAGGCTGGAGAATTTAAGTTATTCCGTACATTTATATTTTATAATATAGGTTGTGCATGAAACAATAATATGATGAGTTGGTCGGAAGATCATATGGTTTCACCTCTAGCCTACCCGAACTAGTTGTTGTATATGCTGTGAATGAAACATAAGACGATGAACTTCTTAAATGCAGAAACAACAGAAGATGATAAACTTCTTAACATGCAAATCAATGGCATTAGATCGCATGCAAAATAATACATAGCATTATTCTTAGGAGGCACGGTAAATAGCTTGTGATGCCGCATGCCCCAGCATTCCAAGATCAACTTTGCAATCAAACTCACAAGGTCTGGCCTTTCATAGACAACATTTAGAACAAACTCTTAAAATACAATATATAAGTCAACATTCATGATTATGCATCTCATTAGAGCCAACATTTACTTCTGAACTGAACACACAAATAGGAGAAAACGATCGACGCTGCTCACGGCAAAGGGCGTCCATTCCAAAATATCAAATGCATGTCTTCTGGCTAACATCAATGAGCAAAATTTGACAAGGTTTTCCAATTTCAAAATATCAAAAGAATGCCTTCTTGCTAACATCAATGATTAAACTTTGACAAGGTTTTCCCATTCAAAATATCTAATGCCTATGATTGTGGAACGGGCGGGGTTTGTCATCGGTTTGCACATCAAAATGGAACATGGAGCTGGATTAACCAACTTATGTTTTTGTGCAGTTCCATTGAAATCAACCAATGTATTGCATAGCATGGTGGATTTCATATTTATATGTTGCAAGGCCTTCTAGACATTGGCAACTCCTTTGAAGTAGATAGGCCGACGGCTCAAGGTGACAACGAATGATTAGAGAACCATTCGATGTATTGTGCATGATGAAGTATTATGGAGGATAGAAACCTTTTGAACATTTTGTGTAGTTCCACTAAAATTAAACTGAGCATGCCTGTCTGCATAAATATAGAAAAAGTGTTTTGAATATAATAGTGGTACTAGTTGATTAAACATACGCTCACAAATATACTCATCTTCATTATCTTAATAGGAAAAGATAGCAATACAATAGCTTCAATTAAACATGTATTCAAAACAATATAACAATATAAGTAGCACGGCATAACAAAGCACGATCATGTGGATGAAGGCCAATAATGACCTCATTTGTTACAGCTGCGTGGGCCACTGACTTGGCCATACCTTTCCTTGTTGTAGAACTTTGCACTCCATGTGTTGTTGAGTTGCCCATGATCTCTACAGACTAGTCATGTCACCAGCGTCTACTAATACTCTCTACAACTTCTCAATTGTTCCTTCTATAATGTAGCGCAAACAGTGACTGCTTCTTTCTACAAAATGGAAAGATCAACTGGGCCCAATAATATAACAGTTTGCCTTGAACACATTCATTCCTTTTGTGCATCTCAACTAAAATCAAAGTCAAAACAGAATCAAGCAGAAGTTTTGATATCCATGTATGCACAAATAGGTACAAAGGAAACAATTACTGACCAATAACGGCTAATGACTTATACACCCAGAGGAAAAAACATCTACCTTATCTTAATGGGAAACAAAGGAGGATAGTAACAATTCTCAAATAGTGTCATTCATTCATATTAACTGAGACATTATCTTAAAAATACCTTGGTCAAACATGTATAAAGAATGACAAAGGAGGAAAGTACCATTACTAAAACAGTGTAACTGATTCATATTAACAGAGGCATTATCTTAACAATACCTTGGTTAAACATGTAGAAAGAACTACTATCAGGATCGGGGCTTCGCGGACCCAGACAAGGTTCAAACTCTGGGGTTTGTGCGAATATCCAATCAAACTATAGCTCTCTGCTCACTGCCTCTCGGCTTGGCCTCGCCGGGTTCGTGCGAGCAGGAAGAAGAAGTGGACACAGTGGTTTACCCAGGTTCGGGCCACCTTGCAGTGTAAAACCCTACTCCTGCTTTGTGGTGGATTGCCTCGCGAGGAGGATGAATATGAACTAGTACAAGTCTGTGCTGTCTTGGGAGAGCTCAATGGCCGAAGGATCGATCCCTCTCCATGGTGGAGCCTATATTTACGTTTGTTGCGCAAACTAGTACACATGCGTATTGGCAAAGGAATAACTACACCAATGCACAACTCAAGGCCAAAGCCAAAGAAGCAACTCTTTGAGAGATAAAAGAGCGGATCAAGAAGACCAAGAAAAACCAAGAATACAAGATGTTACCTTGGGAAAGCCTCCCTTGCCGGGCAGGAAAGCCTGGCCGGGTCGAGGCCACCCCAAGGAAAAGTCCAAGTTTCCCCTAGCAAGCTTGTCGGGTCCTCCAGGGACAAATCTCCTCGCCAAGGCACCACCGCTCCATCGCTCCACCGCACCATGACGCAAATCACCTGTCAATGCTGTGTCGAGCTCTCAAGATGATTAAGTCGCTTCCACTAAACACGTGGCAGCCATTCGGAAGACAGATTACCCTCATATGGCACCCGTCCAGAGGCATGTAA
The DNA here is from genome assembly GCF_018294505.1 of Triticum aestivum. Lineage (NCBI taxonomy): Eukaryota > Viridiplantae > Streptophyta > Magnoliopsida > Poales > Poaceae > Triticum > Triticum aestivum. Next base: position 338,904,722 of record NC_057804.1, read on the forward strand.
AGTAGATAAGCAGAAGATGATTAAACATCACGACAGGCTTGCCGGGCTGCACCCTCAACATGACACCTAGCAGTACATTTAATGCACTTTGTCCTAATTCGCAGAGTTGGGTATGATAACACTGCTAGCTATCTAATCACTAGATAATGACTATTTTGCCATTGTGGTTACCCCTTGAGCTATAAAAGGAGGGCCATGGAAAATCGGTAAAGGATTCAGACCCTTGCATACTTGTACGCGCGTAGCTGCTCTCCCCGAGGCCACCTTACCGGGCTCGAGCACTGCACATTCTCTGGGTTCTTCCATTAAATCCACCAAAGCAGGAGTAGGGTTTTACGCCTCATGGTGGCCCAAACTTGGTTAAAAACCACCAGCGTCACCACCATCGTGTTGTTTCATGGCCTCCGCCCTTTGTGAAACGTGCTCTTCTCGCATGCCGAATCACAAGGGGCCCATGGCCCATAGGTGATCGTGTCAACCCACGACACTCGTCCTCCGCTTTTCCTCTGAAACTGATCAAGACAAGTCCCACTAGGGGTGCGTGGAAAGGTTAGATTCCTTTGGTGTTTCAAGTGATGCCTGCGCGTCTGGGTTGCTCCCCTCTTCCCATGCTCCCTTGCGAGGCTCGCCTCTCATTCCTTGCTCACCAAAGTGCATTACGTCCTCAGGACCAGGTCCTCGAGCAAGCTCAGCCGCCGCTGGTATGTCAGGTCGCGATGCCTGGAACAAGGCCAGGGGGTGATGGCTTGAGAGCCAGTAGGAGCTCCCGAGGCGCGATGCTCAAGAGCCCCCCTTTTAACGTGCAAGTGGTTCGCGCAAAAAGGAGCGGTGTGCCTCGTGAGGGCGCCAAGGAAAGGAACTTCGGCCGGCGATGCACGATGCATGAGGTGATTATACTTAGCCTACTAAGGGTCCAACCGCTACCTAATCCAGGTTGGCCCTCCTGAGGTGTTGGCATGCCGCCCAGGGCGCCCGAGTGCCTGCCTCCCGAAGTTCCTGTGCATTAACCAATCACAAAATACAAGGGCGGTGTGCGCTCACTGATCTACTCATGATTGTTCCTTCAGAAGACAAAGGCACTAAGGACCTGATAAGGTTATGTGCACGGTACTGGGCCGCGAGCCAGAGCTCGGTCGCTTAGATTTATCGACGCTGCAGGGACGGACCCGAGCACAGGCGTCGTGCCAGTAGCCCCTCTCATGAGACATTCAGGAGGAGAGCTGGCAACACGTGACACCCGCGAGGTAGTGCTCCAAAGATGGTGTGACATCGAGCGGAGTGTTAATAGCCATACTAGCTCATGAAAGTGTAACAAGTTCGAGGAACATGAACGAAATGACACAACTGCAGGGGCGGACCCTTACAGCCTGAGGATAATGTAGCCCGAGGGGCGCCCTCATTTGAACACACCAAAAAGTCACCTGGAACCGGTGTTGTAGAAGCGTCGAGGTAGTTGAAGATGCATGGCGTGGAGGTTGCCCTTCATGAGTCGGGCAACTCCAGAGGCTTGAGAGGTTCCTGAGGCCCAGGGGGATGGCGAGGGTCTGGGACCTCTTGAGACGTGACCGCAGAGCCTCGTGAGACGCCATCGCTCGCTGTGCGAGACGCAGGTACGAGGTGCCGACGTTCAGCAGGCCGAATGACATGCAGACGTAGTTGTAGAGGTAGCCCCCACTCCGACTGATGCATGACGGCCAAACGAGGTCCTGTGAAGTGGCCCTGTTGAGGCCTAGGATGCTGACACAGAGGCTCAGTTCGCCACCCACGTCGGGGGCGGTAGTTGCACTGGCGGGACGTACGGGGCGACACTCACCGTGTATGGCTTGCGCCTCCTGAAGCTCCTCGATCACCTTGGTGCTGAATTCTCGTGCTCCTGGGGCCTTGCACTGCGCTCCTTGGTTGTGGGGGCGCGCGTTGAGGCACACCTCCAAGTGGTGCCCGAGCACCTCCCTCGCTGCATCAGTCAGGTCAAAGGCTCTCCAAACGGAAGCCCCAGAGCCTGTCCCAAGGGAGGCGCCGAACGCGCCTTCATATGTTGGAGGGAGAGGCGCCCCTACAGTGGGGGCGGAGCCTGAGGCATCGCTAGCGGGTTTCTTGGCTTTCGGACGGCTCTTGGGGAAGAGTTGCTTCTTCTTCGTGGGGGTAGCCACAGGAGGCATGATGCCATCCTCGTCATCCAAGGTTTCGGCCGCTGTGACACGGTAGGCATGCTCAAGGGAGCAGACTGTGTCCTTCTCATCGCAGGCAACCGTGATGATGCCGCTGCACCCTGGCATCTTGAGGACGTTGTAGCCATGGTGGGTCGCCGCCATGAACTTGGCGAGGGCAGGGTATCCAAGGATGGCATTGTACGGGATGCGGGCCACATCAAAGTTGATGAACTCAGTATGGTATTTGTCAGACTTGCCAAAGGTGATAGGGAGGCACACTTTCCCCAGGGGGACGATAGAGCCATCCGTCACTCTAGAGAATGTCCTGGTGGACGTGAGCTGATCATAAGGCACTTGCATCCTCTCGAAGGTCTCGACGGAGAGCACATTGAGACCAGCGCCACCATCGATGAGAGTCTTGGTGACAAAGATGTTGCTGATGGCGGGCGTGCAGAGCATGGGGAGCGCGCCTGCAGTGGCCACACACCTGAGGTGATCCTTGGGGTCGAAGGTGATGACGTATTGTGACCACTTGAGGGGGCGCACAGCCTCAAGCTTTGGGAGGGCCGCATTAAACTCACAAGAAAACTGCTTGAAGATGTGGTTTGAGACGGGTGCCTGGGCACCACCGAGGATGCAGGCAGTTGCATGAGACTCCTGATAGCCCCCAACCCCTCGTCCTGATGGTTGTCGTTGTTCCTCCTTGGTGGTAGTGGCAACGAAGGGAGCCCGGCGGTGCCTTGAGGATGGGCCTCACGAGGCTTATCACGCCAGGGGCCATCACGAGGCAGATCGCACCAGCCACCCTTGCGGGGCTGGTCGCGCTAGCCCTGATGAGGGTTGTAGTTGTCCCAGCAACCTCCACAGCGTCCGAAGCCACGGTCACCGTGCTTGGGGAAGCATCCCAGGCGCTCATCCTGGAGCGCTCTGAGCTCTTGGCAGTCGTTGTTGTTGTGGGTGTGAACGTTGTGGAAGATGTAGAATGGGCGACTATCCTTGGCGGGCTCGTCACTATCGTGGTCACGCTTCATCACGGGCTCTGCTGCCAGCATGGTGGGGCCCTTCCGCTTCACTTCCTTGGCCTTGGCCTTCTTGTCTTCAGGTTCAACGTTAGGGTGCTTGAGGAGGGAGAGGCAGTCCTCCTCAGTGCTGGCGCACCCGTCCGCCAGGTTGAACATCTTGAGAGCTGAGCATTGGTCGTCGTGGATGGCGAGCTCCTCACTCATCTTGATGTCTGTGATGCCTTCGGTGAACACCGAGATGATGGCCTCGTCCGAGGCTTTCGAGATCTTGAGGCGGACCTGGGTGAAGCGTTGAATGTACTTGCGGAGAGTCTCGCCCAACTGCTGCTTCATGCGCCACATGTCATTGATGGTGAGGGCACAGTCACGAGTGCCTTGGAAGTTGGCGATGAACCGCTCACGGAGCTCATCCCACGAGGAGATTGACTCCTCCAGGAGGTGCATGAGGCAGTAGCCTGCGCCGTCCTCGAGAGCCATGGCGAACTAGTTCACCATGACCTTGTCGTTGCCGTTCGCTGCCTCGATGCTCAGTGAGTAGAGCTGGAGGATCTCCGCAGGCTTAGGAATTCTATCGTAGCGTGGGGGCAGATCTAGCTTGAACTTGCCGGGCCAAATGAGGCGGCACCGCTCACTAGTGAATGCGTGACAGCCCGCCGCCCTCACGGACGCGGCCTGCGCGAGGGGAGCATGGTCCTAACACCCATGCGCCGCGCCCTCCAGAACTACTCGGTCTTGGTGTTGGCACGACGGTGCTAGGAGAGCTCGTGCATCATACTGCGGCTGCCGTACGAGCTGGCAGCTGGCCTCGTCCTGAGATGGTGCCGGTGCTCCACATGGAGGTTCGCGCGGACGCATGTCACACCTCGGTTCGGCATTGGCTCTGCGCAGAGGAGGAGGTAGGGTGCGCCATGATCCACGTCGCCTGCATCAGACGGTGGGGGACGAAGCGAGTGGGAAGGCGTCGGGACCTTGCCTGCAATGTTGACAAGCTCGGTGATGCGACCAAGCCACATATCATAGCCCTTGTTGGCAGGGCGGTCACGCAGCAGCTCACACGCCATGAGAAGCGCAGCCTGTGCAATTGCTGGCCCGCGACGGACGTGGGAGGACGAGGCCTTGACGGCGGTGAGGGAAGGCGTGGTGGGACAGCCATCGTGTTGCACAGAGGGCGGCATCAAAGAATCCTGCTGTTCGCGGGCAGCAGGTTCGGTGGCGGTGTTGACTGTGGGAGAAATGGAGCGGCAAGGAACAGTGCGATATACAGTCTGGGCGACGCGAGTAGCCTGACGCTTGATGCGAACTCGATGGGCTTCGGCCATGGAAGCGATGAGGCTAGGACGGAGTGAAGCAAAAGGAAGAGCTTCGACACCCCCCCTACATGGTGCGCCAAATGTTGGGATCAGGGATCCACGGACCCAAACAAGGTTCGAACTCTGGGGCACGTGCGAAGATCCAACCAAACTACAGCTCTGTGCTCACTGCCTATTGGCTTGGCCTCATCGGGTTCGAGTAACCGGGAAGAAGTAGACACAGTGGTTTACCCAGGTTCGGTCCACCTTGCGGTGTAAAACCCTACTCCTACTTTTTGGTGGATTGCCCAGCGAGGAGGATGAGTATGAACTAGTACAAGTGCGAGCTACCTCAGGATAACTCAATGGCCGAAGGATCGAGCTCTCTCTATGGTGGAGTCTAACCTATATTTATAGTGGCCTTGGTCCTCTTCCCTCATAGCTTAGGCAGGAAGGGATTCCACAACGGCCAATTTGAAACGGGACAAGAGTACAACCTATCCTGACTAAAGGTGGTCTTCTCCTGCAAAGCTTCTGGTCGTGACGCAGCGGTGGCTTGGCGACGACCTCCGTCTTGTCAAGCTCGTAGTCTTGGTCTTGTTGCACTGGAATGGAAACCTTTGGGGGATTCCTCGGGAACCCGCATACGTCCTTGCCTCCTTAGCACCAAAGAGGAAACTATCCTCTCCTGCGCCCGCTGGAGCCCGCCTGGCATTGGTCGTCATGGATCACGTCATCGTGCGCTTCACGGGGCGTGACGCTTGCCGAGAGATATCTGCTCCTTGGCAGACAGCCTTGGGAGACCGCTCTTCGGGAGGCCTTGATGTCGTTCTCCTCGCGGGGCAGGGGCCCTCGCGAGGGTCTTGCTTGTGAAGCCTTGGGGTTTGGCCGCGCTGGGCCATCGATGCAGCCACGCGCTGGGCCGCAGGCAGGTGGGCCTGGGTACCCCCAATCCCAGAACACTGACAACTACAAAGTAGGATAGTACTATTTCTAAAACACTATAACTGATTCATAATAACAGAGACATTATTTGAACAGTACATTTTTTAGACATGTACTCCTATCGATCCCTAACAAGTGTTGAAGTTTTGAACTAAGATTCAGTAGTTAATTGTAAGAGTGGCATTGCTTAATTTTACCAGTGGCATTAGATTACCAAAAAGCATAAATAGTTGCAGGGGAGAGTGGGAGCAATAGCACCATGTGCTTCTATCGACTTATAAAGGGGTGATGCAGAGTTTGTCCTAACAAAGAAACAAGCATCATGTCTTGGTTGCTCCCATTTTTTCACTTAATGGGGAAAAGACAACAATACAAATAGCTTCAATTCAACATTTAATTAAAATATTACCGATACAAATAAGTAGCACAACATCTCAAAGCACACTACACAATCATGTGGATGAAGGCCGGTACTGACCTTTCATGAGGCAGACGAGTTCAAATACGAATCTGGCAACATGAATAGGACATCCAATCTTGTTTTGTGCAGTTCCACTAAATCAACCAAAGTTGCCGGTGTGACATTTTAGTTGAACTACACAGAACACTCTTAAAACAAAAGTGCTTTGCATAGCGAAGCAAAAGGTCGTAATATCAATGAGTTGAATAGATATCCCTCTTTTCACCGAGGTAAAAGGCCAATAAAGGAGGCTGAAACATACAGCCACAAAAATAAGCATCTACCTTGTCTTGATGGAAAACAAAGTAGGACAATAGCATTTCTAAAATGGTGGCATTGATTTATATTAATAGAGACATTCTCTTAAAATAACATTCATTAAAGATGTAATTCACTTTTAACAATGGAATTGCTTCAATTTTCTAGTGGCATTATTATATTAACAACAGCAAAATAGTTGTGTGGGACACGGGACAGGCCAGCACCATGTGCCTCCACATATATAAATGGGTGATGCAGAGTATGTTGCCTAGCAACATACCTGTGTCGGTCCTATATTTGTTCTCTTTGAACCTTTTCCCATATGAGGGTAGCAAATCTAGTTTTGCACAAACTCCCCAACCCCCCAGTTTCTTTCCTTTTTCAACAAAGAGATCAGTTCCTTATAGATGTGTGTGCTGGGTTACCCCGTTTTCCCTTTTCGACCAACAGAGCAGCTGGATAGCTAGTATGTACTACTTTCCCTCCTTCATTTCCTCATGAAACCACATCCTAGATTCATGCTCCACCCCACCCCCTTCTGTCCTCTTTGAACCAAGACCTAGATTTGACTACAGAATCAAAAAAGATCCGCGTGCAGCTAGAGCAATGATGGTTTCAAAGAAAGTTATACCGTAGGGTCGTCGGGATGTGGCTATGTGTGCAGCGGGAGGCCGGATCTGGCCACAGTACGTACGACAACGAGGAAGAAGGGGTCGGAGGCCCTCCTACACATGCGTTGGGTGAAAAAGAATAGCGCAGCCCATAGTGTATTCCCTCCCTCGCCAAAGGCGGTAGAGTGAACGCTGCACCTCCTCGCCTTCCCGGTTCGACGGGATCTGGACGACTCTTTGACCAGTTGTGAGGGGGGGGGGGAGGCGAACACAGTCTTGTTTAGATCTGGTGAAGAGGGTGAGAGATTGTGAACAGAGCAAACCCTAGTAAAGGAACGCTGAGCCTCCAGTGTGTGTGTGTGTGTGTATGTCTATATATATATATGTAGTGAAGTGAAGTGAGAGTGTGAAGAGTGCAAACCCTAGCGAACAAGCATTGAGGCTCCAGCTTATGTAGTACTCACATATAGTGCTAATATAGTGGAGTGGTTATCTTTTTCTCTCCATAAGAACTGTTTTAAATTGTGTACGAAACGAACCTCTTTATTTAATGTACCAGTGAAGAAAACTACGGCCAACTAACAATCCACACGTCCTGGTCGCATTTCCTACCGTTCACGTGCGGTACACTACCCTTCGTTAAGTGAACAACCGAACATGTGCCAAATTATCGGAAACGTGTGGGAGTGTGTACAAATAAAGAAATTTAATTTCAATTATTTTGTATGTACAGTTTGCCCTCTCTCACTAATTATGGTCTATTATGTTCGGCCTATATCAGTGTGCCACCATATCTCGTACTACGTCCATCCGAGTTTTTACTCCACACCATATTTTAATCAAAGTCTGACCACATATTTAACTATCAAACGGATAATACTTGCCAACAAAAAATAAATATTATTTGCTTCATATTTTTTATGTAGTTATATGAGTAATATTTTTTTATCAAAGTGCGGTAACATAATTCAATAGTGGCAAAAATCTAGAACCAACCGATAAATAAAATGTTTATACAACTCAATGATTGATAGATCATAGCCAACATTTAGTTAATAACTGTAGGAAAAAAATTATAGGGGAGCTGGAGACAAGGTTGTGAGAAGGCTTAGAAATCAATACAAAACTTTTGCTCTTAGTACCAGCATCAATGCTTCTTCGAGGAAACATTTTGTTCATAGGAAAAGAAAAAATTCCACCAAGGTGAAAGAGTATTGTGTCTCCAACGCAACCAAGGTGCACTGATGAATGATATGTTCGTCTTTGTGGGTAAGAAGAAAAGAGCACTCATGGAAGACCGCTTTTCTTTCGTCGAAAATCGGTGAGCTCCACCTACCGGTGCAACCATGAGACGCAACCATGAGCATCGATAGGTCATCATGGTGATGCATCATCCATTTGGCATCAAGTTTGGGTGAGGCACCACTGAAGTTCACTAAATCCTCACTATGGTCTGTTTCTTCTCGGTAATCAAGCTCGAGAAAGGAAGAACAACATGGTAGAGGATAGTGAAGGGGAGCATCAGTGGTCATCCAATTTTGTGCAGTTCCACTAAAACTGAGGAAGACATGCCCGGGTATGGAGACATGTATCGCTGTTTGCAAAAAATATAAAAAAGGGATATTTAAGTAGTGTCGTTACTTTGTTTTGGCAGTGCTACAAGATTAATAACGGCATCTCAATTGTCAATAAGAATTAATGAAATGTACACCAACAAATAGAAGCATCATGATTATCTTGATGTGAACTAAAGCAGGATACCCAGAAAAAAACTAAAGCATGACATAAGCATTTATTTACGCCTCTAGATTGACAACAACATTACTTAAAGAGGGACGTCACTTTAACATGGGCATTGCTTCATTTTACTAGTGATATTATTAGATTAGCAGCAACAATAGGAGCATATGGACAATGACCGCACAACCACCATGTACTTTTGTCGGAAAAAATCATTTATACCTCCACAGAGGAATAAACCAGGACAACTTTTGGAGTGGCCTTTCCTCTAATATTAAAAAATGGGTGATGTTGGACCAGATGATGAACCCTAGCTACTATACATGGGGACCTGGGGAGTAGTGGTATAGAAGAAAACCCGCATGCAGCAACCTGGGGAGCTGGACCAGTACAATGAAGCATGAAATCGTAAAGAAGTTATACCTCAGGTGGGCGAGATGTGGCTTAGGCGGGCGGGCGAGATCCACCCACAAGGCGACAGCAAACAAGGGCGCGGCGGACCTTCATCTACGCCAGCTCCAGCTCAGAGAGGACGGTGCACATCGGCTTCCTCCATCGCCAACGACGACAATGTCAACGTTGCACCTCCTCACCTCCCGCAGCGGACGGGATCGAGCCGGATCTGTGACCACCGGTGAGGAGAAAGATAGAATGGATACTATCGTCTTGTTTATATATGGAGAGGGTGAGAGAGTGAGATGCAAGAAACCCTATCAAACAAGAGGCTACATATACAATGATGTTCAAAATATTACGTAAGCTGCGTCTTCATGTACAAGTGCGCTTCATCATGTACTGATACATCTACAATGTATCTATAATTTTTTATTGTGCCATGCTATTATATTATCATTCTTGGATGTTCTACATTCATTCTATAGCAACTTTATATCATTTTTTGGGACAAACCTATTGACATAGTGCCCCGTGCCAGTTGCTATTTTTGCTTGTTTTTTACTTTGCAGAATATCCGTATCAAACGGTGTACAAATGCAGCAAAACTTTTTGGAGATTTTTTGGGACCATAAGACAACCTGGGAGCCAACGAATCACCAGAGGGTAGGCCCATGGGGCCCACAACCCACCAGGGCGCCCTAGAGGCCCCTAGCACGCCTAGGTGGGTGGTGGGGCCCATGGGGGTCTCCTCCACCGCCTCTTAGCACTATAAATCCTCAGATATTCCAGAAACCCTAGGGGAGCGATCGAAACACAATTCTAGCCGCCGCAAGTTCTAGAACCACGAGATCCAATCTAGAGCCCTATTCTAGCACCTTGTCGGAGGGGAACACGATCACGGAGGGGTTCATCATCCTCATTAGTGCTTCTCCGATGATGCGTGAGTAGTTCACCACAGACCTATGGGTCCGTAGGCATTAGCTAGATGACTTCTTCTCTCTAATTGATTCTCAATACAATGTCCTCCTCGATGTTCTTGGAGATCTATTTGATGTAATGAATTTTTGTGGTGTGTTTGTTGGGATTCGATGAAGTTCGAGCTTATGATTGGATCTTTCCATGAATATTATTTGAGGCTTCTTTGATCTCTTATATGCGCGATTATTATATCCTCCTATTTATTCTCCAAATCTTTGGTTTAGTGAGGCCAACTAGATTGATTTTTCTTGCAATGGAAAGAGGTGCTTTGTGATGGGTTTGATCTTGCTATGTCCTCACCCAGTGATAGAAGGGGTAGTGAGGCACACATGTATAGTTGCTATTAAGGATAAAAAGATGGTGTCTATTCCTACATTAATAGATCTTGTCTACATCATGTCATCATTCTTATTGCATTACTCCGTTTCTCCATGAACTTAATACACAAGATTCATGCTAGACAGCGGTCGATGTGTGGAGTAATAGTAGTAGATGCAGGCAGGAGTCGGTCTACTAATCTTGGACGTGATGCCTATATACATGATCATTGCCTTGGATATCGTCATAATTATTTTTTCTTCTATCAGTTGCCTAACAGTAATTTGTTTACCCATCGTATGCTATTTTCTCAAGAGAAGCCACTAGTGAAATCTACGACCTCTGGGTTTATCTTTTATCATATTGTTTTCACATATATTATTACAAAAAACAAAAATGCCTTGCTTCACTTTTTCTATACTAGTTTTATTTTGTATTTTTGCAAGATCTATTTATCCAATCTACCACAATTTTATCTATCTTTTTACCATAGATGGATTGACAACCCCTCTTACGAGTTGGGTTGCAAGTATTTGTTCTTTGTGTGCAGGTGCCGTTTATATAGTGTTGCTTGGTTATCCTACTAGATTGATAACCTTGGTTACATAACTGACAACAATACTTATCGTAGCTATGCTGCATCATACCTTCCTCTTTGGGGATTTACTGACGCAGTTTCAAGCCACGTCAAAAGGATTTGTGGCGTCGTTGCCAGGGAGACATCATCAACATTTATCAGGTACCCAATCACAAATCTCATCTCCTTAAAATTTAAATTATTTGCCATTTTACTCTCGTTTTTATCTCCCCCACTTCTAAACCGTTTTTACAAAAAGCACAAAAATATTTGCCTTCTTTTTCATTTTCCTTTTTGTTTGTTTGCTATCTTTGCTTCTGTGCAATGTGTCTTCTGCTTGCTTGCATCTCCGCTTGCCAAAAATTTATTTATATGGATCCTCATGCACTTCCTAATCTTTTTAAGAGATCCAATTCCGATGAACCAATTGCTAGTGATTTGAGTGCACTAGATTATATTTATGAAGTTTTGCTTGAAGATCGTGAATCTGAAAATTGTGATGAAGTGTTAAACAATTTTTTTATAAAGTGATTCACGATATCTCCTTCAATGAAAAGAATGATTGCAATGATCTTATTATAAATTCTATTAATGTCAATTGTGCTAATAATGTGCAAAACTCCAAGCTTGGGGATGATAATTTTGTTCTGTCTTCTACTTATTGCAATGATCATGATTGGGATGATAATGTTTCTTATGAGCTTGAAAATTTATTTAAGCTTCATGATGTGGCACCTCGGCTCAGAGAAAACTGGAACGCCCCGTATTCCAGCCCAGAGATAGAGATGAAGTCTTCTGGAATACGGCAATGCTTAGCATAGAAAAAACCAGCTCTTTATTACAATCTATTTGGGTACAAGGGTTACATCGGCACGGCGACACTACGCCTGCCACTGTTGCTCTATGCAAGCAGCAGAACAACACGATGCAGCGGAAGAACTCTAGCAGCGGAACAATGATGAAGGTGGTGAACTCCACTCCGCAGGGACTCTGGCTGGAACGCTTATCCTAGCTCGCATGAACAGAAATCACGACAAGCAAGCAATCAAATTCGGCATGACCTGCAAGCTGGCATGACACGCCAGGTCAGTATATTGAATGTACTTGCAAACTCACAACAACCAGAAGCATTCAAGACAGACAACAACATGGCAATTACAGGTTAAACTGGAATTAACATGATATTATCAGAACAATATAGCATGAACAACATGAACATGATATAGTTAACACAACATGAACATATTAATCCGACAATACTAGCATGCAACATGATGACACTATATGCACTACTTATTCTGCTCGGGCTAACTCATAACCAACACATGCATCACTTACCAACCACAGACATCACACGATCATCTCAGGATCAAATCAATCTTGGTATAAACAATACCGTAGCGATCAGTAAATTACCACAAGGAGCTTGATCTTTACCCACGATTCTCGCACAACATCACGAATATACACCGACTCGGTATCATCGATACCACGGTGATCTTTCCGGCGATCATAACCACGACCAACACTTGGCCTCAAACCGTGATCCTTACGGCGATCACAACCCGACCAATAAATGGACCGTGATCCTTACGGCGATCACAACTCGACCAATAAATGGCCCATGATCCTTACGGTGATCACAACCCGACCAATAAATGGCCCGTGATCCTTACGGTGATCACAACCTGACGAATAAATGGCCCGTGATCTTTACGGCGATCACAACCAACTTATCTCATTGTTATTAAGCACATTATTCTTATTACTGTTGACTCATGGTGTACCCTACTTTCGAACTGGGCCCTTATCCGCGAGCGTGGCTATCGATAGATTTAATATACACTCTGCAGAGGTTAGTACATTGTACCCACACTACGGAACCCATGGCCTCGCACTCCCATTCGGGTGGACCAACGACGCTCCAACAAAACCGATCTACTGCCATGATACTCTCTCGGCCACTCCAACTCACTCCCCACTGGGCTAAGTCATGGGTGGCCCCGTGTCTACCTCAAGACACCTCAAACCACCGTCGTGGCCGAAAACAATAAACCGTCCCAAACAGGTACATGTGCACATAACAACAACAACGGGCACACAAGGCTTATGTCCGCCTACCTGATCAGGGTAGCGCGCGCCCATAACCTTCCCTCGTTGGAGGCACCGGCGAGAGGCACGATAATAGACCCAGTTAGGACCGTCCCATACCGGTAAGCGTGGTTGCACTGGTCAGCATCGTTTCAGCGGCACCATGACTCAACCAACAGTTGTTCAAGTTCAATTTAATCCGGTTAACTTGAATGCAAATATGCTGAGCCATGATAAAATGCATGAACATGATATCAACATAATCATTAGGGTATCACATAACTATCCACCATATCAACAATAAACCATATCCACTGAGCATGGCATACTGACTAGCATGACCATCACCAACATCAACATGTACTACTAGCAAGCATAAACATATGAAAGGAAATACTAGCAGGTAGAACATGATAACAGAGTACAAAACAACATAGCACAAAAGTGAACATGCAAATCTCAACATCACCGGAACAACGATAACCATCTTTTCAACAAGCAAACATTTAATAAAGATTCAAGTTGAAAACCATGGCTACTGCATGACTATCATGCAAGTGGGTATTGTGGCTTGCCTGGCATGGAAGAAATCACCAGGAGAAAGTGCGAGAAACTCGTGGAACGAATCATCAGAAATCGTACTCTCTCAAAGGAGGCTGGATAAGGGCAAGGGCATAATGGGAATTTTCATAGTGTCAAACCATAGTGAAAGCATGACCAATAGAGTGGGATCGCCAAGACAAAGAAGTAGGCTTTGGAATCACCTCATTTGGAGTTACGGATAAAAAGTTATGGAGTGTTTTCTGCCAGGGACCTATCTGCAAGAAAAATACTTTCAAACAGGGGCCTGGACATAAAAAGTGAAAGCATAATCTGGGAAAATACACTTTCACCTTATCCATTTGAACAGTTGTGGGGCTGGACGCATGCGGGTCCCATAGGGTGGGGCCCGGCACTTTTCCACGTGGGCAGGGCGGGGTCAATGGCCGTGAGGTTGACATGCGGGGCCCGCGGGCAGGTGGGGTCCCTGGGCGCGGTCGTCGTCTTCAACCTCCTGCCCGCCCATAGAGCAGAGGACGGGGCGAGCTCCGGCGACGGGCTCCGGCGCCACAGGCCACCTCCGGCCAAACGGAGGCCATCGGCGGGCTCGACATGGTCTGCCGCGTCCATCCCCGCGCAGAGGAGACACCGGAGAGGAGTGGAGTGGCTGTCCGTGTCAAAACTGGCGGATCTCGGGTAGGGGGTCCCGAACTATGCATCTAAGGCTAATGGTAACATGAGGCAGGGGACACGATATTTTACCCAGGTTCGGGCCCTCTTTATGGAGATAATACCCTACTTCCTGCTTGATTGATCTTGATGATATGAGTATTACAAGAGTTGATCTACCACGAGATCGTAGAGGCTAAACCCTAGAAGCTAGCCTATGATTATGATTGTTGTTCCCCTACGGACTAAACCCTCCGGTTTATATAGACACCGGAGGGGGCTAGGGTTACACAGAGCCGGTTACAGAGAAGGAAATCTACACATCCGAATATCCAATCTTGCCTTCCACGCAAAGGAGAGTCCCATCCGGACACGGGACGAAGTCTTCAATCTTGTTTCTTCATAGTCCAACAGTTCGGCCAAAGTATATAGTCCGGCTGTCCGAGGACCCCTTAATCCAGGACTCCCTCAGTAGCCCCTGAACCAGGCTTCAATGACGATGAGTTCGGCATGCAGATTGTCTTCGGCATTGCAAGGCGGGTTCCTTCTCCGAATACTCCATAGAAGATTTAGGACACAAGGGTTGTGTCCGGCTCTGCAAAACAAATTCCACATACCACCGTAGAGAGTATAATATTCCACAAATCTAATCTGCTGACAGCTTTTTATGACATCACGCCACGGTCCGGTCATTATTTGAACCATTTTTCACAACCAGCCACCGCACATATCGCGAAGCGGTTTTAGCGGTACGTCTTGCTGAAGCAGAGATCGTGTCCCCTTATCACGGGATCCTCATCAACATAACGTGGGTAGCCCAACCGTGCCATTTAGCATGGCATTTGGGGAATAAGCGATTTCAGCGGGCGAGTGGGGAGGCACAGGATATTTGCTGCCTTTATAAGGGGATGAGAGTCTTCCCTTTCACCCACGCCCTTCCCTATTCATCCATTCCTTTCCGCCCGAGCCCTAGTGCCCAAGCGTTTCTCTTCTTCGCCCAAAAAGGCTTCCCGAAGATGTCCGGATCTGGAGCAGGAGACAAGTGGATGCTCTCTACCGTCCGGGAGAAGGACATCAAAAAGCTTCGGGGGGTCGGGTATCTGGCCAAGAGAATTGGCCACCGTCTTCCGACGGCGGGACAGATAGTCCCGACCCTGGAACCCCATGAGAGGGTGGTATTTCTCCCTCATTTTGTTCGCGGGCTGGGGTTTCCCCTCCACCAAGTTTTTCGCGGCGTCACATACTATTACGTGATTGATTTCCATGATCTATCCCCAAATTCTTTTCTCAACATCTCGACACTCATAGTCGCGTGCGAGGCCTTTCTCCATGTTTCGCCGCACTTCGGCTTATGGCTGAAGGTTTTTAATGTAAAGCCCAAGGTAGTGAGCGGCGAGCATGCCGAATGTGGAGGTGCCATGGTGAGCAAGATGCCCAATGTCACATGGCCGACATGGACTTTCAATGATTCCGTCAAGGAGTGGCAGCAGCAGTGGTTCTACATCACCGAGCTGTGTGGCAAGGAGTGGACCGCCATTCCGGAGTTCAGATCCGGTGCCCCCCTGCGACTTACATCATGGCACGAGAAGGGCCTGAGCTGGGCTTCGTCTGACGAGCTATCAGAGTTCCAGACGTGCGTCCAAGACATGGAAGACAAGAGCGTCAAGCTTGTCAATGTAGTCCAGGTGATGTTGGTTCGCCGGATTCTACCATGTCAACACCGAGCTTGCAATCTATGGGAGTTCAACCCGGCCAAGCACCAGACCCTGTTAGAGCTCTTTGGCTCTACACACAAGGACATCTAGAAGGTGCTTTTCAAGTCCGGCAAACTGTGGCCGGACTCCACTGAGGACCGCGGATACCAACTGTCCCGCCCCGCAAGTTTGGTAAGCAACTGAATGTTTGATAATTCATCCATTCTGTCCGTACATCCTCAGGGAGACACTTAATGTATTTCCCATCATTTTTCCTAGGGCTGGGCGAAGAAGGCGGGGCGGATCTACTGTCTTGCCCCTCTGCCAGAAGAACCGGCCGGCCCACTCCCGACGAAGATGCTGGTCCCGGCGCCATATAAAGCACCGAAGAAAAAGGCCGAGAAGGAGGCCAAGAAGACTAGGGGCGGCCTTCGTCGGCGTGGTACCATGGATACAAAATCCAAAGACTGTAATGCCATTCTTCCTCCGAAGAGGACGGGGAGGAGGAGGACAAATCCCCCGCAGGGGGAATGAAGAAAAGAACGGCCTCCAGCTCCTTGGAGCCCGATTCGCCTAAGAGGGGAAAAACTCTTCTTCAAGAAGAGTCCACCGGCGCCACCTATAGCCGCCCGGAGTGGGATCCCAGGGCCGAGCCCCTGGCAAACTCGTAAGCATAAATTTCGAACGCACACATGCGTCCGGACTTGTCATGGTATCACATTCTAATCTGAGCCATGCTTTTCTTTTTTCAGTCCGGCGAAGCCCCGTGCCAAGCAATCCTCGTCAGAGGATCTGCTGGGTTCGGACGCTATGGGGAGCGGGACACCCCTGAAGGCCTCTTCCTCCAAACGTAGGACTGAAACCGAGGTTTTGTCTCAGAAGGACCCATGCCATGGAGGGGGGGGGAGAAGGTCGCGAAGGCGGCGCCAGGAGGCCATACTTCTGGGGCCGGTTATAGAGGAGAGAAAAATCCCATGGGTGTCGACGGAGGAGGTCATCTTGAATCCGAACCCAAGCCGGACACGATTCTAGAGACCCATAAGGTCCCCGAGTCCCATCCACCGGCTGCCTTTGTTCAACCCGGGGCACCGGATACTTTATTGGCAGCGCTGAAAGGTGCCTCCATCATTGATGAACACCGTGCCCTCATGCCTGCGGTGATTGAGAAGATTTAGTCCGCTGAGAGTGGACTGAACGAATCCTATGTCAGCCTCATAAGAGGCTTTGAGGTATGTTTCATGAGTTCTTTAGAGAATTTCACGGTATAGAGAGTAACCCCTGATACACTGTTCGGTGAAAGAAAGAACCGGACAGGGGATCAAACTCATGTTCGCAGGAGACTCACTTGATGATATTTATCACTCTTTTTAATCAGCAGGTATCTGTAGCAACTGCGGCCTCTCAAGCTGCGGAAGTATCCGACCTGAGGCGTAGTCTAAAGTGGGCCGAAGGAGAACTTGGCCAAGTGAAGAGACATCTGGAGGATAATCAAGGTATGTAGAAACCTTGTTTATGTAGCACGGAAGGGTGAGTGTGCATGATAACAATCTTTTGATAATGTGCTCTAGGGGCGTCGGCCAAAATTGAGACCATGAAGAAGGCTTTGGCCGGAGCCGAGAGGAAAGCAACCACAGAGCAGGTGCTCCGTGAGAAGCACGAGGCCAGAGTTATTGAGGCTGAGCGAGAGCTTCAAGAGGCCATGCAGAAATGCAAGACCCTGGAGCACAGTTTAGCAGGGAAAGAATCTGAACTCTCCCAGGCTCACCAAGCCGCAAGTGATGCCCGGGGCGAAGCCCAATGTGCCCTGAAGGAAATCCAGGAGGCGAGGAAAATTGCGGCTGGTAAGGCTTTTTCTATAAAAAGTAAGTATAGGAAATGAGAAAATCAAATTTGACAATCTTGAGTTTTGATGTATACAGGGGTATTTGCGAAGCTGCCGAGCAACATATCTGATGCCGCCCAATTCTACCGAGTCGAAGGGGGGAATACTGCTGATAAGCTCTTCTGGATGCAGTATCTGGCGCCGAATTATCCGGTGCCCTTCTCGGATAAGCTGAAGCAACTGGTAGAGCTGTGCAAGGCGACCAAATTAGCCGTGAAGGATTTAATTATCCGGTTGTGGCCTGTTGAGCCGATTCCAAGAAGATACTTCGGGCTTGTGAAGCGGCTTGTAGGTGCCTGCCCTCGACTCGAAGTCATCAAGCGGTCGGTCTGCATAGAGGGTACGCGAATGGCCTTTTCCCGTGCCAAGGTGCATTGGGGGAAGATGGATGCGGAGAAGCTGATGACCGAGGGACCGCTGGAGAGGAAGGAGCACCGCAAGCCCGAACTGTATTATGAGGGTGTCTTGAAAGGAGCCCGCCTTGCGGCAGAGCAATGCACCAAGGACATTGTATTTCCATGAATACAGTCATGTTCGTCTGTTGTAATATTTGAACAAGAGCATTCTTATTATCTATTTCTTTGTCGTATGAATGTTTTTCATCCTGTGCGGCCCTTCTATATAATAATTCCGAGAGTCGGCCAGTCGTCGGCTTCCGCCCCCATGTAGCGAGTACGGGGGTGTTCGGGATAAACCTGAGCACTCTTTATCCTAGTTTTGGGTCCCTAAAGGAGGTGTTCAGCACAGCGAACCAGCCAATCGAACTATTGGGCTTTATCGCTCTTACTTAGCTATAGGAGTTGTTTTGAGGAAGGTAGGCGCAGCCCCTAGTGTTCGGAAGTCCGCACGAGGGGCTCTATAAGCGCCTGATCGGAAAAGGCCGATCAATCGCATGCTGCATTGGTTATAGCATTATGCGGAAGAAATCCTTAAAGATTTTAGAACCTCTCGAACAGCTGACCAGCTCTCGCTACATCATGACAGTCAGTTTTCGGCTTTCTCTACTGAGGTCCTCATCCGGAAGAACCAGGACACAATCGCAGTAGTTCTCCCAGTGCTACCTTAGCCGATATAGCGGAACGTAAGGTACCAAAACATTGGAGCCGGGCAAACCCAACTATTGACCCAAGACATGATTCAGAGCTGATGCATATAATGCTATAAGTTTGGGGTGCCAAACTACCATGAAGGTGTTCGGACTTTTTTACCATAGTATGGGCATGATGAAGCCCCTTGCATATTGAGGCATATCGCAATAAGCAGCCGCCTTTTAACAAAGGAATTTTAAATAAGAAATAGTAACAGGTGAGCATCATATAAATCCACATGTTGTATTTGAGTAATACGTTAATTCGTATGAGTACAGGTGATGTGATAGAAAGAAATATGATTGCGGAACCTGCTGATACTAGGCGTGCAGGAGTTGTGTTCGGATCCGGGGTGTAGTCAGATGATTACAGGGGAATATCTAGAGATTCCCTGACGCGCTCGAACTGTTCCCACGCCTTCCATCATAACCTACGTAGAGGTGAACCTGTAAACAAAACGTGAGAAATGGTTTTGCGCCACATGGCTGTTGAGCCACAGCATCTGGCTTTCTCTATCCTTTTCCGGAGTGTTTTTAATTTATCTCCGGGCAGGCTGGGCTATCCTGCCGCGCAGTAGTTCGGATTCCTTTGGTGGTGTCCGGGAGCTTTGCCTTCGACTCGAGGTTCGACTGTAAGGTGCCGTTCCTTGTTCTTGCTGTTAAAGTGGTGGCAGACTCTTTGACTGGGAGGGGGAATTTGTTTCTGCCATTAACCATGATGACGCCGCATGGACCGGGCATCTTTAATTTATGGTAGGCATAATGTGGCACCACGTTGAACTGAGCGAATGCGGTTCGTCCGAGCAGTGCCTGATGGTCGCTGTGAAAGGGGACGATGTCGAAGACTAAGTCTTCGGTACGATGATTATCCGAAGATTCAAATACCACTTCCAGTGTGATTGAGCCCGTGCAACATGCCTCTACACCTAGTATTATACCTTTAAAGGTCGGTTTTGTGGGCTTGATCCTTGAAGGGTTGATGCCCATTTTGCACACTGTATCCTGGTAAAGCAGGTTCAGGCTGCTGCCTCCGTCCATAAGGACTTGTGTGAGGTGGAATCCGTCAATGATGGGGTCGAGGACCAATGCGGCTGAACCGCTATGACGGATACTATTAGGGTGGTCCATGCGATCGAAGGCGATCGGGCAAGAGGACCATGGGTTGAACTTTGGGTCGATTGTATAAACCTCCCCTAGTGCATGTTTCCATTTGGGAATGTGGCTTGCGCGTATCATATTCACCATTTTCACCCGGGGAGGGAATTTCATCTTTCCTCCTATATTCGGTGATCGGGGCTCTTCGTCGTCGTTGTCGCTCTGAGACCCCTTCCCCTTGTTTTCGGCATCTGACCTGCCGGCTTGTCTGAAGACCCAGCATTCTCTATTGGTGTGGTTGGCTGGTTTTCCAGGGGTGCCATGAATTTGGCATGGACGGTCGAGTATGCGGTCAAAACTGGACAGGCCTGAATTGTTTTTGTTGAATGGTTTCCTCCACTGACCGGCCTTGGAGCCGCTGAATCCGGCATTGACTGACATGTCTTCGGTATTATCGCCGCTTTTGCGGCGCTTGTGTTTGTTGCGCCGTGATTTGTCATTGCTATCTTGAGCTTTTGATGTGCCTGGATTGCTTGCTGTATTGTTGCTACGGGCCAACCAGCTATCCTCGCCCGTGCAAAAGCGAGTCGTGAGTGTTGTGAGAGCTGCCATGGACTTTGGCATTTCCTGACCGAGATGTCGGGCAAGCCATTCATCACGGATGTTATGTTTAAAGGCCGCTAGGGCTTCGGCATCCGGGCAGTTAACAATTTGGTTCTTTTTGGTTAGGAACCGGGTCCAAAATTTCCTGGCTGACTCTCCAGGCTGCTGGGTTATGTGACTTAGATCATCAGCATCCCGTGGGTGCACATAAGTTGCTTGGAAGTTATCAAGGAATATGTCTGCCAGGTTATCCCAATTCCCGATGGAGTTTGCCGGCAAGCTATTCAGCCAGTGCCGAGCCGGTCCCTTTAGTTTTAGTGGTAGGCACTTGATGGCATGTAGATCATCTCTGCGGGCCATGTGAATGTGAAGAAAAAAAAATCTTCTATCCATACCGCGAGGTCTGTGGTGCCATCGTATGATTCAATGTTCACGGGTTTAAATCCTTCCGGGAATTCATGATCCATTACTTCAGCAGTGAAGCATAGGGGATGTGCGGCGCCTTTGTGCCGGGCTTCATTATGTTCGGCCCGGCTAGATATGTTAGTGTATCCGGCATGATGATTCTTGTCACGCGTTGGGGCGCGTCCTCGTGATCCATAGATCGATCTTGACTGTCCTGCTTTGTTTTCTAATACATCTCACAGGTCCTTCGTGTAGCCCTGGGCTTTGATGTTATTGTTTGATTGGCCACATGGTGCGGTCTGGACTTTGGGTTGGTATGCCGTTTTGTCATGGCCACGGGGTGGCCGGTCAGCCGCATCATGTGCTGGTAGTGTGGGGTTTAAAGCCTCCTCCTCGAGTTGAGGTAGCAGCCTGCGCTTTGGGTAGCTTTTGCTAGGGCGCTAGAGTCCGTATTCCTCGGTGGCCACGACATCAGTCCATCTGCCAGTTAGCAGATTTTGATCAGCTTGAAGCTGTTGCTGCTTTTTCTTCAGGCTTCTTGTAGTGGCTATAAGCCGGTGTTTGAAGCGCTCCTGCTCGACGGGATCCTCCGGCACGATGAATTCTTCATCGCCAAGGCTCACTTCACCTTCGGAGAGAGGCATGTAATTATCATCCTCTGATTCTCCATCAGTTGCCTATTCTTTAGGGCTAGCTTGCCCATCGTATTGCTCGGCCATCTCGAGGCCTGGCTAGGTAGGATTGTCTTCATCTTCGGCACCATCCGGATTATTATCTCCTCTGCCAGCATCACTATTTTTGCTATGGCGTGGCTTGGAGCGGCGCGAATGACGCCGGTGTCTAGATTGCTTCCCCAAGGGGTTATCTTCCATTACCTCATCGCCATTGTTTTCTTTAGGGGTGTCCACCATGTAAATATCATATGATGAGGTGGCGGTCCAGCGCCCTGTAGGCGGTGGTTCCCGATCTTCTCCTGCATCGTCGTCCATACCGTCGATGTCTTCGGAGTCGAAGTCAAGCACGTCGGTTAGATCATCGACAGTGGCTATAAAGTGGGTGGTGGGTGGGGGACGAATTTCTTTGTCGTCCGCTCCCCACTCGAGCCGGGCATAGTTCGGCCAAGAATCTCCTGACAAGGACAGAGACCTTAATGAGTTCAGCATGTCACCTAGGGGTGAGTGGTGAAAGATATCCGCGGCAGTGAGCTCCACGACGGGTGCCCAATCTGATTCGATAGCCACGGATGCACGCGGTTCGGATCCTGCAGCCGGAGATGAGTCAGGGGGTCCGATAATGCCACTCTCACAGGAGGTGGGATCAGTGTTCGGCTCCGACGCCGATGAGTGTGCGGCCGCCGTGGCGGGGTCCATCCCCCCGTCCTCGGAAGGCACGATCTGCTCTGGATCGAATCCCGGCGCCAACGCGGGTGCGATCTCCCAAATACTGTCCGACGACAGATCAAAGTCATGTCCGTCGTGACTGTTCGGCGCACCTGTCATGGGCCCGAATCCATCGAAGATCAAGTCTCTGCGGATGTCCGCAGTATAGTTTAAGCTTCCAAACCTAACCTGATGGCCAGGGGCGTAGCTGTCGATCTGCTCCAGATGGCCAAGCGAGTTGGACTGCAGTATGAAGCTGCCGAATATGAAGATCTGTCCAGGAAGGAAAACCTCCCCCTGGACCACATCATTGAAGATGATCGAGGGAGCCATCAAGCCTTATCGCGACGGCACAGTGGAACTCTAAATGAAAGCACCAATGTCGGTGTCAAAACCGGCGGATCTCGGGTAGGGGGTCCCGAACTGTGCGTGGCTAATGGTAACACGAGGCAGGGGACACGATGTTTTACCCAGGTTTGGGCCCTCTCAATGGAGGTAATACCCTACTTCATGCTTAATTGATCTTGATGATATGAGTATTACAAGAGTTGATCTACCACCAGATCGTAGAGGCTAAACCCTAGAAGCTAGCCTATGATTATGATTGTTGTTCCCCTATGGACTAAACCCTCTGGTTTATATAGACACTGGAGGGGGCTAGGGTTACACAGAGTCAGTTACAGAGAAGGAAATCTACACATCCGAATATCCAAGCTTGCCTTCCACGCAAAGGAGAGTCCCATCCGAATACGGGACGAAGTCTTCAATCTTGTATCTTCATAGTCCAACAGTCCGGCCAAAGTATATAGTTCGGCTGTCCGAGGACCCCTTAATCCAGGACTCCCTCAGTGGCCACGATGAAAAGGGGACAGACTCGGCTCCGGCGGCGGTTGACTTGATGGCGCGGCCCCTTGGGCACTCCGGCGAGAGGGAGAAGAGGTGGGACGGACCGCCGTAGTGGGGGAGGCCTACTGGAGGTGGAGAAGAGGAGGGGGGCTCGGCTTTGGGCTAATCTAGCCGGGCCGAGGCGGCATCCATGGCGGCAAAGGGAGGGCAAGAGAGCTTCTAGAGCTCGGGCTAGTTGCACACTACTAGAAAAAGGGCTGCTAGTGGCGCACCTGTTTTCGCTACTAATGGCGCACTACAGGTGCGCCACTAGCACCACACCATTAGATTTTCATTAGTATCTGGTATACTAATGGCGTACCACTGGTGCACCATTAGTATAGCCCACGGTGCACCATTAGTAGTGTTTTTCTTAATCTCAGGTCACTATGGCTTAATCTCGGGTCAATATGCTTAATCTCAGGTCAAATTGCACTCCGTGGTCAAACTTCCCGAAAGGTCACCCATCCTCACACTACTCCAGCCCAAGCACGCTTAACTTCAGAGTTCTATCCAACCCCAGCAACAGCTCACTTCACAGGAACTTGTTGATATATCTAGCATATCAATCCTATTATACCTTGTTGATGTTTAGGACTTTGTTCATGTTCATGACTATGATGAAATTTTGAAAATATTTCAAACTTCCCGATCATATTACGTATAATTTTTTGAATTTTTTTTAAAAAAAATTCAAAACCAATTTTTTTTGTTACTAGTGGTGCACCACATCCACGGTGCGCCACTAGTAAGTTCGAATTTTTTTGAATTTTTTTGCCTGTAGATCTTGAAAGCTCCATAACTTTTTTTCTGTTAGGTTTTTGGGGATTTTTAAAATGTTTAACGGGGTTCCCCCTTGTTAAATTTGGATGTAACTTTTCGAGTAGATGATTTTTCATATAAAAACTTTTAAATCCGAGTTCGAATGCAATAGTAGTGTCAGGGAGGGAGCTGGGAGTGAGGCGAGGCCAGTGGTGAGCTCAAACGGCTCGGGGGAGCCCATTTATAGGCGGGGCGAGGGGCATGAGCTCGGGTGCCGCCACGGGAGTCCGGCCAAGGCGCTGCCGGCCGCAGCGGTCACGGGGATGGGCGAGGAATGCGACGAGGGGAGAGCGGACGACATACAGCGGCACACATGGCAGAGGAGGCCGAGGGAGGAGCAGAGGAAGAGGCCGAGTGCCATAAAAGCTTGGTCGGCCATAGTGCGCCTGTGGGCGTTCGTCGGCAAGGAAGCTGCCGGAGGGGGAGAAGGGTCCAGGAGGACGACGACGACGAGGGCTATCTACTGGACATCATCACGAGCGCGAAGCCCACGAGAAGGAGAGGGACCGAGAAAGAAACCATCCTGGGCGCGCTCATGGCATGCCAAAACGGTGGTCACTACCAGTACTGGCATAACAGCTGGCAAACATTGTCTAGTGCGTAGTCCATCCAGGGGAGGTCTCCACTATGGTGGTAACCTGGTTAAATAGGCTACGGTTAAAAGGTTAGTGAGCTCTGAAGTTTACTGCAGTAAACTTTATCAGCTCAATGTGATCAACAGGGAGCTGCTATGTGTCAAGTGTTATGTCTGGGGTGTTCAGGCTAGGAAGGACTATAGTCCTGGGAAGTTTGTGGAGAAATGGACCAGGCTTTAATATAGTTGCTTTGCAACTGCCAAAATCATCCAGAAATGAAGATTATGATGGTGCACTCACATGGAGTTATGGAATGGGATGCAACTTGGCAAATCCTCATCATATGGACATATAAAGATGCTGTAAAAAGCTCATACCAAATGGACACGCCAAAATGGCACTTACTTCAGAAACATCATTTCTGTCCAGAAACTTGGAATAATATGGTGATCAAATGTATCAATGAAATGATGCCAAATTGGGTGGAGAGAGGTTTTATGGGAATAATAATGATCTGGTAATTTATCAGGATTTGTGAAGCAATATAAAATACAGTTGCTTCAAAACCTGAAAATAATGCCAGAATCAAAGATTTGCTCCTGTGCTCACATAGATATTTTGATGGGGCTACAAATGGGTGGAGAGGGTTAATATGAGCACATTAAGGAGTGTGCAAAAGTTCATCTCATTTGGGTACTCCTAGCTAGTACTTCCTTCACAAAGTCTTCTGTCTGACAGAAACTTTGAAAATTCACTGAGGAAGATTGTCTAGGCAAATAAATTTGAACTTGTGCATGAGGCAATTAGTTGGACATATAAACATGCCCAAAAAGGTTGGGAGCCACTAGGAAAAATATAAATGACACTTCTTTCACAAAGTGCCATTCAGGGCAGAAAGGAAGAATAACTATTGGGGAATTAGTTTTGAACATGGCAAGGCAAAGTTTTGCCATATTTGATCAATATATGACCCAAACAATTTATAAGAATTATTTGGGAATTTCTGGAGCGAGGGAAATATAGTTTGCTTCACAACCTAGGGAAATTTGAGTTATTCCTTTAATAGAAAAGGAATATTCCCAATAAAAGATATTAGGATTTGGGCTAGGATGAAAATGACAGGGTCTAGGGAAAGATTTGGGAATGACAAGCCACTCTAGAAGCAAAGAAGGGAGCATCTTCTTTAGTTTCCAGACGACAAAGCCAGGCAAAAAAAAAACTCAGGCAAAAACCTCGGAAAAACAAAAGCAAAAGAATGGGCCAAAGATCAGGCTGTCACACATGATGAATATGATATTGATAATAGTGTTTGAAATAATATTGAAAGTGGGCTTGGAGAGGTCATGACTTTATTTGATGTTAATCCCACTACCTTGGAAGATTGTGAAACTTTTATGCATGTGGATCACGAAGAGAAAATTCTATATGATAGCTATATTATTGAATTTAATTATGATCATACATGTAATTACTATGAGAGAGGAAAATATGGGTGTAGAAATTTTCATGTTATTAAATTTCCTCTAGTTATGTTGAGATTGTCAATGTTTAATTCCTTTCCTTTGCATATGCTAGATATTTCTTGTGTTGATAATTAGTTTGCTTATAAAATTCCTATGCATAGGAAGTATGTTAGACTTAAATGTGTTTGTCACATGTAGTATGATGCTCTCTTTATGCTTCAATTTTTGTATTTTATGTGAGCACCATTAAAATTATCAATGCATAGCTAAAAGGTTTTAAATAAAAGCGCTTGTTGGGAGGCAACCCAATGAATACAATTTATTTTTACCTTTTTCCTTTTGTTCTTGAGTGTTTGCATAATTATGCTACTGTTATGATTGTTTTTTTATGTTTTAATGAGTGTTTGTGCCAAGTAAAGCCTTTAGGATAGCTTTGGGTGATAGTTGATTTGATCTTGTTGAAAAACAGAAACTTTTGCATCCAGTAACAGAATTGTTGAAATTCACAGAAGGGACGAAATGTTCTGATGTTTTTACAAAAGAGTGATATAAAAATTTCCCCTATTCTCCTAATTTTTCAGATTTTTTAGAGTTGCAGAAGCCATGGTAAAGTTAGAATACAGTAGAGATAATGCAATAATAAAATATGAATGGTTTTGCAATAGTACTTAAAGCTAATGGCTCTCCTCCCACCACCCCACAGCAACCGCCATGGCTCTCCGGCGATCTCCAACACTAGCCACTAATCTTCGTTTTCTCTCCAATCAATCTCTCTAGCATCCTCCGATCTCCCTTACCATACCCATCTCATGGGATCTGATGGGGGATCCACGCTTGGCTTGGACTTCTCCAAGGGTTTGGCTTTTGCAAATGAGGTTTCTAGATCTACTCGTTTCACAGTGCATCCCATGTAGGGCATGGGATCATTCACTTTGATCGTTTCTTTTAGTAGGGATGATTTTCATGTAGATGAATTCTCTGTGGCGGATGCCTTGGAGGCAACTATTGGAGGATCTGCTATGGATCTTTGGGTTTCTCAGATTAAGGACAAGGTCTTCTCTTTCAATGTCTCCTGCAAGCAGGTTGGATTTTTCATCACAGATTTAAGATCTTTTGCTCGTGCGCAATTTAAGTTCTATTTTCATATTTGGAGAATAGGAGGTCCAAATTGGGTCTGAGAATTTAATATTTGGAAAAAAGAATGTGATGCTGAATGGGTTTTAGTTAGTCCTTCTAAGAGGCATGCAGCTCTGGGCATGATTGCCATGCATAAACCTCCTATCAAGTCATCTTTTCGTGCTCCATCTGCTAACAGAAACAAATTGTCCTTCGCAACATTCCAAAATTATGATGCTTGTTGAGGCAATAGATATGCTGCCACCCAAAAATGCATTGACACCATTTTAGATGCGGGTTATGATTTACAGTGGACTTACAGTGGACAGCCATCTCGCCGATAACCTTTGGGATGATGATTGCAAGTATCTTACATGATCGTAGATCGGATCACGCGTCCAACTAGCCTCACGCGAGAGTTTCGAACGAGATAGTTGCTCCTTTGAATCATGTGGACCAGCCAGAGTCTTCTACGTCCCATTCTGATGAAGCCCAATCTGAGCAGCCACATATTGTTGGCCCATCAACACATGAGGAGCAGGATGACTTTGAAGCTATGGTCAATGACATGGTGGACCAGGTGCTTACGTGTCAGCAATGTTTCAAGAACGACCACTTTGCAACTCATTGCGCGTTCAAGCAAACGTGCCTAGCTTGCTCTCGGGTAGGTCATTCTAGGAAGGATTGTAATTTCCTCGCTAAAGAGCAAGGGTGGTTTTGGAAACCAAAAATCCCAGATATTACAGTCTCACCTACCGGCCTAATCGATACCATGCTAGTTTCCCAGCGGGACGCCTCAAGTTCTGAGCCAGCTCTTGCAGAGTCCAGTTCCATCAACCCCCTGCCCAAGACACTGTCCTCCATGCTACCATCGTCTCCACCATTGCCAAGCTCTCCACCACCTCTGATGGCGGTCTTCGAGCTTGACCCGATGCGCTATGTGCCTGCAGGGCATCACATCATTGACGGAGGCGAAGCTCGCCTCCCCCGGACCTTCGTTACGCCGCCGAGCCCGATCGTGCGTCGTCATGAAGCTTTCATGGTCGCTGAGGTAATGTCATCTCCCCCTCCAGATCAGATTGGGCAAGCTAGAGAGGCTGTGGTGGATTTCTTAGAGCAAAGATGTCACTTGGTTAGGTCTGCTCAGCCTTGGATTTGTGGTGTGGGTCTGTTTGAAGTTCGTGATGCTGCTGTTAGATTCATGTTGATGCAACAAGCTCCTGAACCACTGGGCAATGACCGGTTTGTGCGTTTTTAAGCATGACGAGGGGTTGGTTTCCATGGGGCTCAGGGTTTTCGTGATGGATGTCTCATGTTCTTAGGAATACCTCCGGATCTCCGTACCATGCAGAATATTCGTGCAGCAGTCAATACTTTTGGTACTTTTCAGCATTGGGTCAGTGACGATCCTTATATGGTGCGCACCATTGTATTTGCATCTTTCCCTGAAGATATACTGGTTCCAAGGGATGTAGTTTTTTCGGAGTATGCTACCCGGGGAGGAGCCAGAGTGTCTTGGACTACACCTCTGTATATTTTGGGGGCCAATTGGGCGGCTCAGATGCCACCTGATGACGATCCAATGCCTTTCAATGGCGATCCGCATCCGTTTCCTAGGGATTTCATTCCAGACAACCATATCTTTGCGCTGCCACCTTTCCCAACCCTTGGGTGGAATGAGAATCCTGTTGGTCCACCGCCACCTCCTGTGCTTGGCTGATGTCATGCGTTTTGGGGTGATGAAGAAGACATTCAGCAACATGACGATCTTCAGCAGCAAAATCAGATGTCTCTAGTGCAAGAACAAAATTTGATAGTTCTTGATTACTCTGCTATGTTCGAGTCTGAATCCAATGGTAACGTGAGTGCTGCAAGCTTGGATGAGGTCATGCAAGTGGAGCCACCTGTCAATGATGTGGAGGTGCTAGTTAACAATGACCTGGCCATAGTACCATATGTACCTCTTGTCTGGTCTGCCCCAAATGTGGATATCCCGCTACCTGTGGTGCCATGTGGGCCACCTTTGCCACCTGACATGATTTGGAAGAAAGATTTTGAGCAGTTGCTTTCTGTTGAGGTTATGGACACTATTCCAAATCCTAGGTGCTTGCAGATAAACCTTAAAAGATCCTGGGAGGATGCTTTTGAGTTGTATTTTCCAATATCATTTCAAATAACTCAGGAGGTGATGATGATTTCTGATGAAACACATGTGACATACTCTAACAGACCTGTGGCAAGAGCTTTGTTCACTGAAACTGCTGAACTTCAGGTGGTTCTTCCCACACAGGCTCACACTAAAGATCAGTTTTCTTTCTCAGCATAACAGACTTGCAAGAATACTAAGAGAAAGAAATCTCTGGTTCCTGTGGTTGATACTAGTGTGAGAAGATGCATGCATGGATTTATTATGAGAGATGGTTTCAACCCAAAAATGTAGGAACTACCAATGGTTCAGCCACGGAAGAAGAGGCCTAAGTCCAAGCCTTTGGGGGATGAACTCAGGACTCTTCTACACAGGAAAATGTCATAGAGGAGGAACCACATGCTAGCCAGGTCCCACCGGAAACTTCTATTAAGGTTCTTCAAAGGATGGGAGCAAAACTGTAGATTTCCCCAGAGAAGATTTCAGTGGACATGCTTATGGCAGATTTGGTGATACAGCCTTCCTCATTAGTTCCCAATGAATAAATTTTCTACTCTGGATTGGGTGTGGCAAGCCCTCAAATTTTCTACTTACCTTAGGTGTTTTTCTTTATATTGTGGAACTGTATTCTATGAACTGCACATAATTTGGTGTGGCCTATGGTGTAGCACACTATGTGTCTACATGAACCTCTTTTATGCTTTTATGTTTATTTATGGATAGTAATCATATTAGTAGTAGAAATTGGCGGGTGCTATGTTGGAATGTGCGTGGTTTGAATTCTGACAAGCGTCAGCGTGCTGTTAGTCAGAAAATTCAAGAGAGTCAATGCTCCGTGGTCTGTCTCCACGAAACCAAAATGCAGCAAATTTATCATCGTACCATAAGAACTTTCTCTCCTAAGCAATTTGACAATTTTGCTTTTAGCCCCTTAGTAGGTGCTTCAGGTGGAATAGTGGTCCTCTGGAATTAAGCAATATTTCCTGGTACTCTGATTGAGATCAAAAAGTTTGGTATTGTCATCAAATTCACATCTGTGCACAATGGAGAATCTTGGACTTTAGCTTCAGTCTATGGTCCCTGTGGTGGAAGAGATAGAGATGATTTTGTTGATTGGTTATACAATCTTCAAATCCCTGAGAAGGATAACTGGCTTCTATTACGAGATTTCAATTTCTTCAAATATACCACTAACAGAAACATGCCTGGGGGTGATCATAATGATATGGTTATTTTTAATGACATAATTGGACACTTAGGGTTGATTGAGCTTCCAATTAAAGGGAGAAAACTCACCAGGTCTAATATATAGGACACCCCTCTTCTTGAGCAATTGGGCTGGTTCTTCACCACTGCACCTTGGGTAATTCTGTATCCTGCTACACAAGTTCTACCCCTAGCAAAAACTGCTTCTGACCATGTGCCATGTGTAGTTGTGATAAGCACCATCATACCAAATGCAATCTATTTTGTTTTGAGAACTACTGGGGTGCAACTTGAGGGTTTTATGGAGTATGTGCAGAAATCTTGGAAGAGACGCTCTCACAAGTCACACATCTCTGCTGTAATTGTTGACAAGTTGAACACTTTAAGGCAAAACCTAAAAAAATGGCAGATTGGTCTCTCTAAAATAAAAACTTTAATTCAGAAGTGCATAAGAGTCATTCTTCTGCTGGATGACCTTGAGGAGTTAAGACCTTTATTTAGGCCCGAGTTCAACCTTAGAAAGATTGTTAAGTTACATATGGAGAAGCTATTGCATTTACAATATCTTCATTGGAGGAAAATATGTACAATCAGGTCTATAAAGATCTGGGAGGAAAACACTAAATTCTTTCATGCTATGGCTACAGAAAGATATAGAAGGAATTCAGTGGCTTCTGTCAGATTAGACAATGGAAGTGTCACCAATGGCCATCTATTGATTGCATGTGCTTTTTGGTGTACTTTAAGGAACATAATGGGTACTGCCAGAGGGATCAATATGACATTGGATCTTGTAGCTTTGATACAACCAGTTGAGGGTCTGGATGTGCTGGTAAAACCATTCGAGAAAGAGGAAATGGACTTAACTGTAAAGAGGATGCCAGTTGATAGAGCACCTGGCCCAGATGGCTTCAATGGTATTTTCTTCAAGAAGTGTTGGCCAATTATTTGCCATGATTTTTATGAGCTTACTAAGGCTTTTCATGAGGGAATAGTTAAGTTGGAAAACATCAATGGATCATATATCACCCTCATACCAAAGGTTGCTGCCCCTGAAACTGTGAACGATTTTAGACCTATATCTCTCACCAGTATGGGAGTAAAGTTCATTTCTAAGATGGCTGCGGATAGATTTCAGTTGGAAATTATGAGATGCATACACAAAAATCAGTATGATTTTATCAAGTCTAGGACTATTCAGGATTGTGTAGCTTGGAATCTGGAATATTTGCATCAATGTCATCAGTCAAAAAGGGAAATTGTCATCCTCAAATTGGATTTTGAAAAAGCTTTCGATTCAATAGAGCATGAGGCAATTTATCAAATTCTGAGGCATAAAGGCTTCCCTGAGAAATGGATATTAAGGGTGAAACAATTTCTCTCAACTGGTACTTCCTCTGTGTTAGTCAATGGAGTACCTGGGAAGCATTTTTCTTGCAAAAAGGGGGTTAGGAAGGGTGACCCTCTCTCCCCTTTGCTGTTTGTTATGGTTGCTGATATTTTGCAATCTGCCATGAATGCTCTACTACACAAAGGAATCCTACAATTGCCCATCCCCAACCATGATCCTGACTACAAAATAGTTCAGTATGCTGATGATACTTTGATCATTTTACTTGCTGAGGAGGGTCAATTGTTGGCTCTTAATAGTATGTTGCTCCAGTTTTCACAGTCCATTGGGCTTCATATAAACTACCACAAATCATTTAGGCTTCGTATTAATGTGGATGAAGTGGAACTGGCTAGGCTAGCTGACTCTTTTGGTTGTAAGGTTGGATCTCTGCCTTTCACATACTTAGGACTGCCAGTGGAAGTTATGAGACTCAAAATAATGGACCTAATGCCAGTGGTGGATAGAAATGAAAATAAGCTTTCTGCTAGTTCTAGTTTCCTTGCTCAAGGAGGAAGATTACAATATCTCAATTCCGCTTTATCTGCTCTACCCATCTTCTTCCTTTGCAGCTTGGAAATACCACCTGGGTCTTAAAGAAACTTCAGAGGATTCAAAGGCAGTGCCTGTGGAGAAGGAATGGCAATTATAATGCTCCTGCCCTTGCAGCTTGGGATTTTGTGTGCAAGCCTAAAAATAGGGGGGGGGGGTTGGGCATCATGAACCTAGGTGTCCAAAATGATGCACTTTTGATTAATCATTTGAATAAGTTCTTCAATAAGCAGGATGTGCCCTGGGTTAATTTGATTTGGAACACATGTTATCATGACAAAGTACCACAAGCTACTGCACACAATGTGGTTCTTTCTAGTGGAGGGATGTTTGCAAGTTAATGGACAAATTCAGAGAATTGACATGTGTTAAGGTCAATCAGGGTGACACTGTGCTATTCTGGGATGATAATTGGCAGTTGGACAATTCTGTGGTTCCTCTGAATCAAAACTTTGCCAGATTATTCTCTTTTGCTATTGATACTTTTGCTTCAGTCAAGGATTTCATGGAATGTCAAAAGTGGGAGACTCTTTGCCACCTCCCATTGTCTCACCAGGCTCATTTGGAGCTCCTTCGGTTACATCAGATGGTGCAGAACATGTAGTTGCAAGCTTTAGAGCCCGATTGTTGGGTGCTTAAGCAAAATGGCAAGCAGTATGAAGCCAAGAGCTACTACACATATGTCCACCAAAACATCATTCCTAATCCTCTGCTAAAATGGATATGGGCCTCCTCCCGTACCATGAAAATCAAGGTCTTCTCATGGATGATGATCATGGATAGGCTAAACTCACAAGATATGTTGCTAAGAAGGCATTGAAATGTTTCTGACTCACTTGCTTGTATACTCTGCCCTGGGAACTATAGAGAAGACAGGGACCACCTGTTTTTTAATTGCAGATTTAGCCATAGAGTATGGAATTATCTGCAAATTGATTGGCCTCCAAGGGAGGATCAGGTGGAGATTGTCATGCAAGCTAGGAGAGATTTTAGTAAACCCTTCTCTACTGAGGTGGTGTTTATAGCATGCTGGAATATCTGGACTATTCGAAATGGGAAGGTTTTCAGAAATGAATGGCCTTCTTTCAAGATATGGAGATCTAGTTTCATTCATGACATCTCTCTGATGAGACACATGATTAAGCCTAAATTTAGAGATGATTTGTTTAGGTGGATTTCCTTCTTACCTCCTTAAGGTAGCATTTTGTAACTCTTAGTTTCTTTTCCTTGTTTTTAGTCCTTCAAGGGCTATGTACATTTTTATATATGTTTTCTTCTATTTAGTAAAGTAAGGCTGTGGAACCAAGTCCCGCAGTAGTTTCTAAAAAAGTACTTAAAGCAAAGATTGGTTTTCTTATACTAAATTTTTTATGATGGTTTTGTTAAGTTTTGTGTGATTGAAGTTTTCAAATTTTGGGTGAGATCACGATGGATGAAGGAATAAGGAGTGAAAAGAGCCTAAGATTGTGGATTCCCATGGCACCCCAAGTTAATATTTAAGGATAACCAAGCAACTAAGCTTGGGGATGTCCCAGAAGGCATCCCCTCTTTCTCCTAACAACCATTGGTAATTTTACTTGGAGCTACATTTTTATTCGTAACATATCATAAGTTCTGCTTGGAGCATATTGTATTATATGAGTCTTTGCTTGTTTTGCTTGTTTTGATTTTTCGTTTGTCACAATTATCCTTGCTGGACACACCTATTTGGGAGAGCCAAAATAATGCTATGATTTGTTAGAATTGCTCTTTATGCTTCACTTAATTTTTTGAGCTATGGAATTTCTCTAATTCTTCACTTATACTTTTTGAGCATGGTGTGCTTTAATTTTTGAAGGAATAATCTAATGCTTCACTTAGATTAATTTGAGAGTTAGTAAATTTTTTAAGAAATTTTCTCATGCTTCACTTATATTATTTTGAGAGATGAAAATTTTTATGCTCATGTTCTTCACTTAAATTTGTTTGAGCCTCTCAAAAGAAATTGCAATATATATTAGTCCCAAAGTGATATATATTCAACAAGGATATAATAAAAACATTCATGAAGATCATTGGACAAAATAGATTTGATTCTTTGTCATAGTTTTGAGATATGATGATAGTAATATGTGAGTCATGTTGGTGAGTAATTATGATTTAGTAAGAATATTGGTGTTAAGGTATGTGATCCCCTATGCAAGCACGAAAGTCCATATTTATGCAGTGAAATTACATCCTAGTTGTGGTGCATTATTCGATGTTAGTGTTACTCAATACTCGTTTATGTGGATTTTCTTTTCTTGATTGGTTGCTTCTCAATCTATTTGCTAGCCTCCATTTGTACTAAGTGGGAATACTACTTGTGCATCCAAAATCCTTAAACCTAGTTATGCCATATGAGTCCACCATACCTACCTATATGCGGTATTTCCGTGCCGTTCCAAGTAAATTTGTATGTGCCATCTCTAATTTTCAAAATGAATTTCCTTTCTGCGTGCCCATACTGCTCATGAAGCGGTAGGTGCTTTCCAATATTTTTCCATGCTAGATGTATTATTCTCAAGATAAGTGTTTCACTTGTCATTGCACGAGAGTGTGGCGGTAATAGGGATGCCCAGTCCCGAAATGAAAAAGAAATTGACTTTATGTTGTAAATTAATAAATTCCTTAGAAAGTGTTGGTATGGAAGGCACCCATGAATATAACTAGCCATGGATTGTGAAAGAATGGTGCAAAAAGGAATATACTTTATTTTATGATTGGGAACCCCCTATGATGTATGTAGCATGGAAATTATTGGGAACTACTTGGTCGTTTTTGTTGACAGGAAAAGTATGCCCCTCAAAATATCTTATCTCTCAATTTAAGCTTTGAGCTCTGGCACCTCTACAAATATCTACTTCCCTCTACAAGCGCATATCTATTTACTTTTATGCAATTTTCATTTTCATTTGAGTCTCCATCTTCTCTTATAAAGCACCAACTAGGGAGCACTATGATAATACTTGTGCATTGGATGTAGTTAATATTCGAGTGGGTTTCATGAATGGATTAATTATTGAGCATGATGGGCTTGGGATAACTTTCTTTAGTGTTGATATTTTGAAAGACAAGGTTCCTCTTTGATATGCTTGAGTATTGAAGTCTTCAAGTCAAATATAGACTATTGCTTTGAACCATCTAAAATTCGAAATGTCCATGCTATAAAATGAAAGAATATCTGATGCACATGTTAGGCATCATTCCACATCAAAAATTTGATTTTTATCATTTACCTACTCGAGGACGAGCAACAATTAAGCTTGGGGATGCTGATACGTCTCCAACGTATCTATAATTTTTTATTGTTCCATGCTGTTATATTATCATTCTTGGATGTTTTACATTCATTTTATAGCAAATTTATATCATTTGTAGGGACTAACCTATTGACATAGTTCCTAGTGCCAGTTGTTGTTTTTTGCTTGTTTTTTACTTCACAGAATATCCATATCAAATGGAGTCCAAATGCGAAAAAACTTGTTGGAGATTTTTGGACCAGAAGACAACTTGGGAGCCAAGGAATCACCAGAGGAGAGGCCAATGGGGCCCACAACCCACCACCACCACCTCCCATCTCTATAAATCCTCGGATATTCCAGAAACCCTAGGGGAGCGATCGAAACACAATTCCAACCGCCGCAAGTTCCAAAACCACGAGATCCAATCTAGAGCCCTATTTCGGCACCTTGCCAGTGGGGAACACGCTCACAGAGGGGGTTCATCATCCTCATTGGTGCTCCTTTGATGAAGCATGACTAGTTCATCATAGACCTACGGGTTCGTAGGCAGTAGCTAGATGTCTTCTTCTCTCTTTTTGATTCTCAATTCAATGTTCTTCTCGATGTTCTTGGAGATCTATTTGATGTAATGAATTTTTACGGTGTGTTTGTTGGGATCCAATAAAGTTTGAGTTTATGATCAGATGTATCCATGAATATTATTTGAGTTTTCTTTGATCTCTTATATGCATGATTGTTATAGCCTCGTCCGAATCTTTGGTTTAGTTAGGCCAACTAGATTGAGTTCTCTTGAAATGGGAAGAGGTGCTTTGTGATGGGTTCGATCTTGCGGTGTCCTCACCCAAAGACAGAAGGGGTAGCAAGGCACTCATGTGTTGTTGGTATTAAGGATAAAATGATGGGGTCTATTCCTACATTAATAGATCTTGTCTACATCATGTCATTATTCTTATTGCATTACTCCGTTTCTCCATGAACTTAATACACTAGATGCATGCTGGATAACGGTTGATGTGTGGAGTAATAGTAATAGATGTAGGCAGGAGTCGATCTACTAATCTTGGACGTGATTCCTATATATATGATCATTGACTTGGATATCATCATAATTATTTGTTCTTCTATCAATTGCCGAACAATAATTTGTTTATCCACCGTATGCTATTTTCTTGAGAGAAGCCACTAGTGAAACCTACGACCCTCGGATCTATCTTTTATCATATTGTTTTCAGATCTATTGTTCCAAAAACTCAAAAATACCTTGCTGCACTTTTTCTTTACTATTTTTATTTCATGTTTTTGCAAGATCAATTTATCCAATCTACCACAATTTTGTCTATCTTTTTA
This sequence comes from Triticum aestivum, assembly GCF_018294505.1. Classification (NCBI taxonomy): domain Eukaryota; kingdom Viridiplantae; phylum Streptophyta; class Magnoliopsida; order Poales; family Poaceae; genus Triticum; species Triticum aestivum. The sequence continues at coordinate 338,941,679 of NC_057804.1, forward strand.
CTGTAGAGGGATTGACAACCCCTCTTACACGTCGGGTTGCAAGTTTTTTTCTTTGTATGCAAGTACCGTTTACATAGTGTTGCTTGGTTCTCCACTGGATTGATAACCTTGGTTTCATAACTAAGGGAAATACTTATCGTAGCTGTGCTGTATCATCCTTTCCTCTTTGGGAAATTACCGATGTAGTTTCAAGGCACGTCATGTACTCGCGGGTATGTCGGAGTCAGAGTGAGTGCATGTACATTTCTTCTTGTACGTATCAGTCCATTTATCCCACTTCCTATTGTTTCCCACTCCTATGATATTTCTATCCTAGGAACAAAATGAGGCCGTAGTAAGTTTGTGTGTGTGCGTAGGGAGAACGAGACATCGATGATGAGTATGAGTAGTCGCGAGAGTCGTCACTATGTGTGTGTGCGCGCACACACATAGACATACATATCCGTGTTTATGTAAATTCTACTTTCATCTCCATCTCCATCTCCAATCATATTTTTCCAACTCGCACGTTATTTACGTTAATTATGTAGCAATGTTTACGTACGTCCAGCATCCCTCGTTTGCGGGTATCCGGACTGCTTCCACGCTCGCTCCTGACCGCCCTAGTCAACCAAACCCTCTTCATCACCCGCGCATGCTTCCCGCACAAAACATTCAGTGCCGCATTTAGGATCATCCAGAGCAAACACGACCTCTCACTGGCACTGGAATTGAAGCGATGTGCTGGCTAAGAGAGTGCCACCCGCACCACGTACTGGTGCACGCGGCTGCTCCGCATTCAAATGACACCACGACCGGCCACAACATGCATGCAAAAAAGTTCTTGGGAGTCCGCGCTATAGCTAGCTGTCCTCGCCTCCTCGTCTATCTCTTCCAGTAGTAGAGTACTAATAGTCCATGGAGCAATCCATTGACAAGCGGGCGAGAAAGTTTGCGTATAGTCAGGTTGCAGTGAGTGGCATGGCGAGCTACCGTGTGGGTGAGAAACGAACGTGGTAGACATGATGTAAATGTTGGTTTTGCTCCATGGCATGATCAACCTAAACGAAATGTTGGTTTGCTAAAGAATACTGTAGTATACTGTACTGCATGAGGGAGAAGCGGATTCAATGAAGAGTGATGTTTGCTTCCTCCATCCAACTTATTGCCGGGTCTACGTGATGTGATGTCTCATTGGTTATTATTACTTCAATGATAGAGTGTCTAGAGCGTCTGCACTCTTATTTTTCTTATTCTGTGATGAAACTAATTTTCTCCACTCTTACACTGGAGGAGTGTGAAACATGGCAGCCTAGTGAGTACATGGCCAACCTAACACTATCACCATATTCCTTGGACATCGTGCGACACCTTTGGTCCCTTTTTCTTTGCATTTAACACCTATGTAGTAGCCCGCATGCCAAGGACACAAGTGCTCAGAAATAATTACTACACCAGAGTAATACCTCCATCCTGGTTTCTTGGCCACCTTTGTATTTTGTATCAAATTGTGACCACATATTTAACTGAAAAAATAATAATGATGCCACCAAAAATTATATAGTTGAATTTATATTTAATAGTTTCAGTGATATTATTTTTTGTTACACGCATTAAAAATTTCTTAGTTAAATCTAAGGTCAAAATTTAGCACAAAATGCGAAGGGTACCAATAAACTAGGACGAAGGTAATAGTAGACTATTTGCCCCTGGATTTGCTATGGAGGAAATGCTGGGTAGTTACGCACATGCAAAGTATTGGCTGAGGCTACAACCCTAAGTTATTGCACACAATTACTCCTCTCTCCATCTCTCTAGATGCAGGCTCTCTCTCTCCTCTTCATCTATCTGCATCTCTTTCTCTCCAGCTTGTCATGCATGCGATTCTCTCTCCCTGTGCAAGCATGCCTTGGGAAGGGACAAGGAATATGGGAGAAAGAGAGATGGGAATTATTGTGGCTGCGTGTGCGGTTGTTGGAAAGAGCCGCACAAAGATGCTAAGGCGCAAACCATTGTGGGAAAAAGAGATTTTTCTTATACGCATACAAGAAAGGGCCGAAGGGACTACTATAATGCTATGAAGCTTTCAAATTTTGTTTCATGTATGTATCTTGACTCTAAGGTTGCCCCGTTACAACATTCCATAAAATACAAAGGAAAACTAACACGCATGCTGATGCATCTCAATGATTCACAGATTATAACAATATTTACTTCACAACTAAAGACAAAAGTTGTAAGAGTGTGTACAAATAAAAAAACAACAATTGATGCAGTCCCTAGGCGTTAAACCCTAAACCCTAAACAGGCTTTAATTTCCTAGCGAGGTAGAACCTGTCGAAGGAAAGAAGCCTGGAATCCATGGACCATCCGATGATCTTGTGCAGTTCCACTGAAGTCGAGTTGGCATCCCAACTGGCAAAGATAATTGAGGAAGTGTGATTAGAATAATAGTAGTGGCACAAGTTGATGAGATATAAACTCATCACAAATAGAAGCCGGTAGAGAAGTAGAGAAAGATCCACATGAAGATGAGCTACATGGGGAGCTGCGGCAGTGGAGCAAGCCGGCTCCAAAGGAAGTTGTACCTAAGGACGTTGGCATGTAGTTAGGAAGACGGTGGGAGGCAGCATCAACCCATACCGTGGGGAGCCTCATTATGGATGCACCAACAATGGGTTTTCTCCATCGCCGCTGCCGACCGCGTCTACGCAGAACATCCTCCCCTTCCCTGAGCTACGGATCCAATCAGATATGTGACCAACGGTGTGGCCACCTTCATTCTATGCGAGAGAGTGTGAAGAGAGCAACCCCCAACAAGCAGGCGCAGCTTAGGCTTCTGGCTAGTATTATGTTATTATGTACTAGTGTATATATAGTGGAGAGCAGTTTTATTTTTCTCTCCATATCAACCTTTTTATATTGCGTACATTTCATTGAAGAGTGAAATGATGGTTGCTTCGTCACTAACTGTGTGATTTGACTGCTCATTAGTCATATTACTGTGGCCCCTGCACGTACTCCCCCTACGCGTGTGACCGTTCCTGAGTATCACTTGTACTTATCTCTATATTTTCTTGCATGACACATGGACCTGGATGCTAGATGTCCCACCTGTCGGCGAACGGAAGAAGAATGAGTTTCGATGACTGAGCAGTAGTATTTCCATGCAAACGGATCTTACGATGCATGAGCAATTTGTTGTGTTATCAACCAAAATACCCCTACCGCCCTGCATGCTGGTTTGTCTCACTTCTATGTGCCCTTCCTACTCCAACATCCATCATTTCAGCATGGAGTCTAAAACTGCGTCCACGTAGTACATTATGGGATTTTAGCCCAAAGCTTATGCACACTATAAAACCGAAGAGAGGGAGTGCATTTTACCATGCTCATATTTCCATGCTAATACTTGGTCGTCAAAAAGAGAAGGTCATTGATCTATCACTTGTTTTTGAATGAGAGAGTGAATTGGTGATAGATTGATCCCCATTTGAAGGTCAATTATGTACACATGAGTAAACGGAACAGGGGGAGTATGTTGTTTTCTTACGCATGTTCATGTGGTAGCATTGTGATTTAAAACCCACTGAGAATGCAGTAATGCATGTTGCATGGTAGAGGATTCCTGAGCATACTACGTCAAACAGATGGTAGTGGATCTAGCTAGTAATCCGTCTATACCACACCCATGTGTTAGTTAATGGAAGAGAGAGGTGCATACGCATAGTTGCGGAAGCATGCTCAACTGGCAGACATGAAGGCATTACAGAGTAAGGCATGTATTGTCACTTCACTGTGAAGAGTGGTTTATAGTTTTCTCTGACCGATGGGGAACAATGCCTATACGTGCGTCCTCTCCAATAACAACAACCACTGGCCAAGGCTCTGGGCGCCAATTACGTACCTACTCCCTCCTTTTGGTTTACTACTAGTAGATGATGAGTCATGAAATACTTTTTTGTACTACTACTTTGCAAAAGTACTCGGCTCGGTTTCCTTAAGAAATTGTCTTTACCAACATATTAATATCGACAATGCATGCATGCATGCATGAAAAATAAATGATTAAACCTTGCATGCAACGAACAAAGCTTTGACACATGAACATGTGAAAGTGAGGGACTACAACTCTCATGCATGCCTGCAATAGTCACATGTACACATGCACACAAAAATGCGCGCGACACCCTAATGCATGCATGCATGCAACACGCAAACGTACACATGCATGCACTCATGCATGTGTTCAACACATGAGGGAACACACACGCTCAAGCTCAAGTGCTCAACCGACACATGCATGCACACACATACACAACCAGGGTGAGCAAATGACCATAAACACCAATAAATGTATATATTGACCACAATGAGCGTATTATAAAGTCCACTAACTGTATGTTTACAAATATACAATGGGCATTTATCTAGTTTCAAATTAAGCCATATTAACCAAAAAGGCTGCAGTACGGGCTAGCACTACTTTGTTGTGTCCTATCAATTCGTAGGTCGAGGAGAAGCTTGCAGGACGAGGAGAAGCTTTCTTACTACGCCCTCTTCATCTACCACACGTGTGGTGGCTCGCAGGACAAGGGGAAGCTTTTGACTAATGCAACCTCTCCCTCGCCCAGGCGGTGGAAGTGCCACAGTTCATTCGGTGCCAGATTACCAGAAGCATACACTGTAGTACCATCATTGTTCGACTTACCGAAGAGGCGAACAACCATGATCTAATATTTCTTGGCCTCCGTGTGACACCAAGCCCATCTGTGTTATTGCTCCTCGTTTCTCTCAAGAGCCCATCTGTGTTCTTGCTCGTCGTCTCTCTCAAGGAGTAGTGGATTGGCCATTTTGCCATCAATTGAGATCGGTTTGCTCACACTCCAGTCCCACATGTAAGTGATATTCTAGGAGGAAGCGCATTGACCGACAGGCCATACATGCACTTAGTTTTGCACCTTCATACTAGTAGGAGGGGATTCAAAGAAGAGTGTATTGATGGTTTCTTCATCTGAGCAACTTACTATGGGAAAGGTGGGGCTTATGATTTGACTTCTCATTACTCATTGTTATTGTGGCGCAACGACCGGGCTAAGTCTACCATGCGGTTGTGCACTCTAATTTGGTGCATGGTACATGGACCGGTAGGTTGAATGGATTCTAGCAATGCTATCAAGCTTCCAACATTTGTTTACATAATTGATGTACACATATTATTCCAGCGCCATGAAATTGTACAACGCTCTAAAGCTTTCATCTTTTGTTTCATGTGTGTTGCCAGCTGGAAGGTTGTCTCAATACAACACCAATAAAATAGAAAGGAAACTAATGTCACAACCTTAGTTCACCCTTTGTTTGTCTTTGCTCGATCATCATGTTGCATGACGTTTAAATTTTATTTAAACTTGAAACGGGATTTAACAAACCCTAGCACCCCTTTGAATTAGTAGGTTCAACCAAAATTGGTTTCAATGAATCCAAAATGCCCATCACAAAAAGTTCATCATTTCTGGATTGGGCTAAAACCTCTGGCAAAAATGGTGCACATTTTTTAAGGACACTCTAGATTTTTGAATTAATCTATAAAGTATTTACATTTGGAAATTTAAATACTATAAATATTTTTACATGTCCAAATAATTCTGAAAGTATTTGACGGCTGTTGGAAATAATTTCACAAGTGCCCACTATTATTTTCAGCATTTTACCATATGGTTTAGTATTTTTACTAAATTAAAACAAACGGAATAAATAGAAGACAGAAAGAATTAGAAAAGAGAGAGAGAGAAGGACTCACCTGGGTGTACATACTTGTGCGGCCTGTTGCCGAAGCCAGCCCGACCCATCTCACCTCCCCTGTCGTCTTCCTCCTCTTGCTAGGAGGACAACGGGCGCGTGTCCGACGCCCGACCACACGGCCATGCCACCTCTAGCCTACCTTCACGCGCTGGTTACCTCCCACGATGCCACGCCACACCCACAGAACCCCTCGGCCTCTCCCTATGCCCCTCTCCCTCCTCTGTTGCTCTCCACCTCTCCTCTCCGGACGCATTCGAGACCGCCGATGGGGACCACCACAACCACAACTACCTCCTCACCCTCTCTTGTGCCCAAGAGCTCTGCCATCCTCCTCATCATCTCCATCGAGCCAAGCTAGCTGGGACGCATCGTAGCATCGTTATCGCCATCGTCTTCCACCTCGACAACTGATCACCGCCATTGTTGATTCGCCATCTCCGAGCTACCCCCGAGCAAGTTGAGCTGCGCTACAACCCCGCTGTGAGTTCTGGCGCGATTCCTGAGGGAGTCCTAGATTTGAGGGTCCTCAGGTATCCGACCTATTCGTTGTGGGCCATACTGGTGGGCCATGAAGATAAAGGCAGAAGACCATCCCCCGTGTCCGGGGTAGGAGTCCTGTATGCATGGATGGCAAGATTGGTGTCCGGACGTACTATTTCCTTCCCTTGTAAACCGACTTTGTACAACCCTAGGACGCTCCGGTGTCTATATAAACTGGAGGGTTTAGTCCGTAGGGACAATCATAATATTCATAGGCTAGACAAGCTAGGGTTTATCCATCATGATCTCGAGGTAGATCAACTCTTGTAACCCCTATACTCATCGAATACAGTCAAGAAGGACGCAGGGTTTTACCTCCTTTAAGAGGGCCCGAACCTGGGTAAACATTGTGTCCCACTGTCCCTTGTTACCATTTATCCTTAGACGCACAGATTGAGCCCCTCTACCTGAGAGCTTCCGGTTTTAACACTGACATTGGTGCTTTCATTGAGAGCTCTGTTCTGTAGTCCCGAAAAAGCGATCTATGGATCGCCTAGTCATCAACGACAACATCAACTGTGGAAGGAGTCTAACTTCTGGGCAGATCCTCCAGCTCGGCGGTTTCATCATAGGTGCCCGTACGACCATTAAGCCAACAGCGCCCCCTAAGGTTGCCAAACACCGTCTCTGCATCGGTCTCGAGTACTCCGAAAAGATGGATCCGACAGACGTCTCATCCTTAAACGAGCTATTGGATCACATCGCCGCCCTAGGGGTTTCAATGGATTATGGTCGGATCAGGCTTAAACCTGACTAGAGGGAAATAAATCACCCGTCGATCACCCACCTAGTAGTGGTCATCGAGGAACGAGCCGATGACACCTCTCTCCCCATATTAAGAACCAGATATGTTTGGGTCTCCGAAACCGTCGAGCCGGATACCCTCCCTTTGGACAGGACTTCAAGTCTCCCGAACTCCGGATCGAACCTTGGATCTGGGGAGCACTTGGATCTCCCGGACCTGAACTGGTGACCTCGGAGATTTTGCAAGCTCCAGATACAGACTCGGGTCGAGAGTCAAAATTTAGCCCACCCACCCACCACAATCGATACTCTCCATGCAATTCAGGCCCTCCAGACATATATGACCTGATGTATGCGTGACAACAACCTCAGGAAATGGTCCATCATGTTTGGGCCAGATTCTTACTTGTTAAAAACAAGATCAAAGATTGCCGCGACAATGATGTTGTCTCGGTCTTCCATCGCAATTTCACCGATGAGGGAATTTGGAATGCCCTCGACCATCATCACATACAGAGCTTCACAGAACTATCGCAGGTGGTACAAAAATACCGCGCGTTGGAAAGCACATGGAAGGCCCAGAAAGCCCAACTTGAGCCTGCTGCCTTTAAGCAGTGTGCAACTGGGTCTAAACGGGCACACCCTTGCGTGGCATCAGAGTACCAGCCCATCGGCAGGAAAAACAAACCCTTTACGGGATCCAGATCCATTCTTGACAAACTCCTTGACAAGCCCTGTCTGACACATGTGACTGCAAGTATAGACTCAACTCATAGTCTCCGCACATGTTGGGTACTCCGGTAGGTAGCAAAGTGGGGGGAGGCCATCCTAGCCACCATCACTCTAGAGAAATACTCTCCGGAGAGGGACAATTCTAACGTCCTCACGGTCTTCCAGACCTTTTCTTCAAATAATCAGCGTAAAAGGGCACTCTGTGACCTCGCCCAAGTCCACCAAGTAACCGCACTGAGCCCATGGAATGACGCAGCAATAACCTTCACTTCTGAAGACAAACCAAAGGTCCAATCAGTCTGGGCACCCACTGTCCTAGTACTAAACCCCATTGTGGACGGCTTCTGACTCACCAAAGTGCTCATGGACGCCGGCAGTGGGCTTAACCTCATCTACGAGGACACGCTCGACAAATGCAGATTGACTGAACACGCATCGAGCAAAGCAGCACAACCTTTCGACGCATCATCCTCAGCAGAGAAGCACGATGCTCTGGGAGAATTAAATTGGTTGTAGTATTCGGCACGCCCGAAAATTACAGGTCCAAAGAGTTGCTCTTCCACGTGGTCCCCTTCAACAACAAATATCACGCCATCCTCAGACGGGACGCTTTCTCACGCTTCCAAGCTATACCCCATTATGGGTATATGAAGCTTAAAATTCCAGGGCCCAATGGAACAATCACAATTTCGAGTGACCCGGATAAAGAACTCCGTGCCAAAAACAAAACTGCATCTCTGGCCCTCGAGGCACTATCCGAAGCCCTAGCAGCCGAAGAACTAACCAACCTACAAACCATAATGGACAAGGATGATGTGATCCTCGATAAGAGACATAAATCCACCTCTTTCAAGCCAGCAGATGAAATAGTTAAATTTCAAGTACACCCGACGGACCCCAATAAAACATCGTCCATCGGAGCGCAGCTGGATCCGGCAGTAGGCGCCGCCTTACGCACATTCCTACATGTAAATTGGGATATCTTCACCTGGCACCCTTCGGACATGCCCGAGATCCCACGCAGGCTGGTCGAACACAGCCTCAACATAATTAAAGGGTTTAAACCTGTCAAGGAGACACTGCGGAGATTTTCCGAACCCAAGCGTCAAGACATGGGGGAAGAGATAGCCAAACTCCTAGAGACTAGGTTCATTAGGGAAATTAAACACCCGGATTGGGTAGCCAACTTTGTCATGGTGCCAAAGAAGGATAAATCCTGGAGCCTTTGTGTTGAATTCAAAGACCTCAATAAGGCTTGCCCTAAAGATCCTTTCTCGTTACCCCGCATTGACCAAATCATCGAGGCAACCGCCGGACATGACTCACTTTGTTCCCTTGATGCTTATTCTGGATACCATCAGATTCAAATGAAGGTATCTGACCAGGCCACAACGGCATTCATCACCCCGTATGGCCCTTTCTGCTTCAACACTATGCCCTTTGGGCTTAAAAATGCTGGTGCCACTTACCGACATATGATTCAAACATGCTTGGAAAAAAATCGGCAAAACAGTTAAAGCATATGTGGATGACGTAGTCTTAAAACCAACACGTCGAAACACTGGTGGACGACCTTCGCCTCACCTTCGACAACCTCTAAACATACGACATACGACTCAGTCTGAAAAAAATGTTTCTTCGGAGTTCCACCCGGTAAGCTTCTAGGGTTCATTGTTTCCCATAGAGGAATTGAAGCAAACCTAGCTAAGATCCGAGCCTTGTCATAATTGGCTATACCAACAGACCTAAAGCAGGTCCAAAAACTAGCAGGGTGCATGGCGGACTTGAGTCGCTTTATCTCCATATTAGGAGAGAAAGCATTACCACTTTACAAGCTTCTGAGACGCATTGATAACTTTGAATGGACGGATGCTGCCATAGACGGATTGGAAGAAATCAAGGCCTTACTAGCAGTCTACCCAATCCTAGCTGCCCCAGGTGTTGGCGAGCCTATGTTGCTTTATATCTCCGCAACTCACCAGGTAGTAAGTGTTGTACTCATCATCGAGCGAGGGGAAGAGGGACATAAATTCCCCATCCAAAAGCTAGTTTGTTACGTATCAGAGGTCCTCACACAGTGCAAATCCCGATACCCCCACTACCAAAAGATAGCTTATACGGTCTTTATGGCATCCCAAAAACTATGACACTATTTTCAAAAGTGTTCGATCACAGTGGCATCTGAAGTACCACTTAACAACATTATCAATAACAAGGATGCCACTGGCCGCATAGCCAAATGGGCCATCGAACTCCTACCATTTGAAATAACATACAAGCCACGCCGAGCTATTAAATCTCAGGTGCTGGCCGACTTCATCGCGGAATGGACGGAAGCCTAACTCCCTAAATAGTATAGTTCATGCTCCAACTGGATTATGTACTTCGACGGCTCTAAAATGCTAGCCGGACTGGGGGCTGGCGTCATCTTGTCATTCTCCACCCGGGACACAATCCGCTACGTGTTACAAATCATGTATACGAACTCCAATAATGCAGCCGAATACGAGGTGCTTCTACACGGTCTTTGCATGGCTGTCTCCATGGGTATACAATGCCTCGAGGTGCGCGGCGATTCAAACCTCGCAATATCCCAGGTCAATGTAGAGTTCAATGCAAAAGATCCAAAAATGGCGGCATAATGAAACGCCGTATTAAAAATATCAGCTCGGCTTGAGGGACTTGAATTCTATCATGTCGCTCGAGACAGTAGCTAGGCAGCCGACATCCTCGCTCGCATGGGCGCCAAGCACGAACCCGTCCCGCCTAACACCTTTGTGGAAAGGCTTTTTAAGCCATCCGTAGTGTGGCAGGGCAAGAGCAGAGAAGCTAGTATGGACCTGGTCACACCCCAAGCAGCTGAAAAATCCATATACCATGGGGGGTTTGGATGCAAAAATAACACCCTGTGCTCATGAGATCATGGCTGTTTTTACTCCATGGACCGAACCTTTCCTAGCCTACCTTAATAGGCAGGAGCTTCCCAACGATCAAAATGGAGCCCGTCGCATAGTTCGGTGCTCTAAAGCCTACAAAGTGCACGAGGGTGAACTGTACAAGAACAACACTACCAGAGTCCTCCAAAGGTGCATCTTCGAAGAGGAGGGACGACAGCTCTTGGTGGAAATATATGCTGGTCTGGGCGGTCATCATGCCGCAGCTTGGGCCCTTGTAAGCAAAGCTTTCAGGGTAGATTTTTTCTGGCCAACGGCCCGAGCAGACGCAGAAGCCCTTGTCCAACATTGTGTGGGCTGTCAGCTTTTTGCCAACCCAAGTCATATACCTTACCCTTCACGGTCTGGGGGCTTGATATGGTCGGTCCCCTTAATGGGGGAATCCACAAGAAGAAATATTTGCTGGTGATGGTAGATAAATTCACTAAATGTATAGAGGCTAAAGTAGTAAAAACAGGAGAAGCAGGGCCAGTGATTGACTTTATATCCGGTGTGGTACACCGCTATGGTGTCCCGCACAGTATCATCACTAATAATGGCTCCAATTTTACAGCTGATGAGGTGAACAGCTGGTGTGCTAATTTGGGCATTAAACTGGACTATGCATCAGTATACCACCCTCAAACAAACTGTCAAGTTGAACGGGCCAATGGCCTGATAATGAGTGGCATTAAGCCCAGATTGGTGCTCTCCTTACGAGAATCAGATAAGCACTAGGTTGAGGAAATCGATTCCATACTCTGGGGGCTACAGACCATGCCCAATCGAACGACTGGATACACACCTTTCTTTATGGTGTACTATGCAAAAGTTGTACTGCCCTGCGACATTATTCTTGTCTCACCTCGAGTGCGCATGTACGAAGAGCGACAAGCCGAGCTCGATAGGCAGGATGACCTAGACGGTCTCTAAGAGGAGCATGATGTGGCAAAGGCCCGTTCTGCATTTTATCAATAGCATCCCAGGCTATACCAAAGTAGAGAAGTGCAGGCTAAGACATATAATGTCGGCGACCTTGTTTTGCGCCTCCTAAAGAAGAAAAAGGATAAGCTCTAACCAAAATGGTAGGGCCCCTTCATCATTGATGAAGTCCTTATAGGAGGAGCCTATCACCTTCGTAATGCATTGGATAATCGCCTTGAGCCGAACCCATGGAACACTGCTCGGCTCCGAAGATTTTACGCATAGTTCGGTCTCTTTTATTTTTTACTTTGACTAGGTTTCTCCTTCTCCTTCACCTTCTTTTTTTCCCTTTTTATGTCCCAGGGTATGTTTGGATCTGCCGAACTGTTAGGGGTACACATCTTTAAATGTATAAACCCCACTATAACTTGGGGCTTCTTTAACGAACCTTATTATTAAAAGCTTATAGCTTACATTGTCTACGTCGTTTGTTTTATACATCCTTCGGCATTATATGCACCTCTATGACTTAGGTTTTTGCCAAGCTGGGTTGCCTCGCTCCTGTGCTTACACCCTACATATCCCGATTGTTCAGCTAGGGTATAAAGGGAGTACCTCTGTGATTGTTACAACCGGGTTATCTGGATCTGAACCTCAGACGGGTGGAGCCGAAAGATAGCGTTCTTAAGGAAATAATTGGCCGGCTAGCAACGATAGACTATTTTACGTTTATAACAAATATGGGATAGGTTGCAATTCAGATACAAGCCTAGGCATGCATAATTCATCATGTCGACCCAAGGAAAGGAACCTCTAACAGAACTATTTTCCTTGGAAGATGTTTCTTATGTTAAACAGTAATATAACATAACTCCCCAAACAAATTTTGTCTGTTCGAGCAATATGACCGGATTGCTTGGTTTCCGGACATACTGAATGTTTCATATTCAACATAGTATCCTGAAACACTCCAACTTCTTGGTTCCGAGGTTGAAGCCGAAGGCCTGCGATGACAATTTTTGACAAGTTCGGCTGGAGATAAAGTTCAATGATAAAGTACATTGTTACATCGAATCGAATGCCTACTCTTTCTATATATCATCTATAAGACTATCTAACCTATAGTCTTCTTGCGAATATTTTGCACCTATCATCACCTCGTCATATACCAAGTTCATAGGAATTTCTTCCGCGTCTTGTCCCTGAGGGCCAACTCGGGCCGTATGATTCGGATCGAGTCCTGTGTAGCGCGTCTTAACCATCGCCCATGCCTCTGGTGCATGTTCCTGGCATGTTGATGACTTCTGAGGGAGTCCTGGATTAGGGGGTGTCCGGATGGCCGAACTATGACCTTCGGCCGGACTCCCGGACTATGAAGATACAAGATTGAAGACTCCGTCCCGTGTCCGGATGGGACTTTCCTTGGCGTGCAAGGCAATCTTGGCAATACGATATGAAGATCTCCTCCCATTGTAACCGACTCTGTGTAACCCTAGCCCTCTCCGGTGTCTATATAAACTGGAGAGTTTAAGTCCGTAGGACGAACAACAATCATACCATAGGATAGCTTCTAGGGTTTAGCCTCTCTGATCTCGTGGTAGATCCACTCTTGTACTACCCATATCATCAATATTAATCCAGTAGGAGTAGGGTTTTACCACCATCGAGAGGGCTCGAACCTGGGTAAAAACATCGTGTCCCTTGTCTCCTGTTACCATCCGCCTAGACGCACAGTTCGGGACCCCCTACCCAAGATCCGCCGGTTTTGACACCGACATTGGTGCTTTCATTGAGAGTTCCCCTGTGTCGTCACCTTTAGGCCCGATGGCTTCTTCGATCATCAATCATGATGCGGTCCAGGGTGAGACTTTTCTCCCCGGACAGATCTTCATATTCGGCGGCTTCGCACTACGGGCCAACTCGCTTGGCCATCTGGAGCAGATCGAAAGCTACGCCCCTGGCCATCAGGTCAGGTTTGGAAGCTTAAACTACACTGCCGACATCCGCGGGGACTTGATCTTCGACGGATTCGAGCCACGACCGAGCGGGCCGCACTGTCTCGATGGGCATGATCTAGCTCTGCCGCCGGACAGCGTCCAGAGCGCTGCTCAGGTGTCCGCTCCGACCATTAGCCCGGAGCCGACTGCGCTAACCAGGGACAGACGGTTAGACGCCGCCCCAGGGGCCACAATCTCTACGGCGATAGAGATGAATACCAGCCTAGTCCTTTGCAAGGCCCGTGACTCCAAGGTGCCGGACTCCGTTCCGGACTCCGAATCTCCCGCACCCCTTCCGATCAAACCCGATTGGGCTCCGATCATGGAATTCACCGCCGCGGACGTCTTTCAGCACTCGCCCTTTGGCGATATCCTGAATTCACTAAAGTCTCTCTCTTTGTCAGGAGAGCCCTGGCCGGATTACGGTCAGCATGGTTGGGATGCGGACGACGAAGAAATTCGAGGCCCACCCACCACCCACCTTGTAGCCACTATCGACGATTTAACCGACATGCTCGACTTTGACTCTGAAGACATCGACGGTATGGACGCCGATGAAGGAGACGACCAAGAACCAGTACCTATAGGGAATTGGAAAGCCACCTCGTCATATGACATATACATGGTGGACACCCCCAAAGCAGGGGATGGCGAGGAAAAAACGGAGGATGACCCCTCCAAGAAGCAACCCAAGCACCGACGTCAGCAGCGCCGCTCTACGTCCCGCCAAAGCAAAAAAGGCGACTCCAGCACCGGAGATAACAACACGTTGGACAGTGTGGAAGACAACCCCCTCCAGTAGGATTCAATGCAGGAGGACGAAGGAGCCAGCCCTCATGAGAGAGCGGCCGACAGAGAGGTTGAGGACGACAACTATATGCCTCCCTCCGAAGACGAGGCAAGCCTCAACGACGACGAATTCGTCGTGCCAGAGGATCCCGTCGAACAAGAGCGTTTCAAACACAGGATTATGGCCACGGCAAGCAGCCTCAAGAAAAAACAGCAGCAGCTTAGAGCTGACCAAGACTTGCTAGCCGACAGATGGACCGAAGTCCTGGCGGCCGAAGAGTATAAACTCGAACGCCCCTCCAAGAGCTACCCAAAGCGCAGGCTGCTACCCCAACTTGAGGAGGAAGCAACTAAACCTACATCACCAGCGTACGATGCGCCCGATCGGCCACCCCGTGGCCACGATAGAGAGGCCTTCAGGCCCTCGACCCAAGTCGCACCCCGGCACCGCTCAAAACATACCAGAGTACGGGGAGACGCAACAGACCTGCGAGACATATTGGAGAATAAGGCAAGGCAAACAAGATCGATCTACGGATCGCATGGGCGCCCCGCTTCACTTGACGCTAGCCGTCACGCCGGACATGATAAGTACAGCCAGGCCGAATACTACAGACCAAGCTCATCCGAGCTGCGTCGTGATATAGCCCAATACAGGGGCGCCGCACACCCACTATGCTTCACAGATGAAGTAATGGATCATCAAATCCCCGAGGGCTTTAAACCCGTAAACATCGAATCATACGATGGCACAACAGATCCCGCGGTATGGATCGAGGATTATCTCCTTCATATCCACATGGCCCGTGGTGATGATCTACACGCCATCAAATACCTCCCGCTCAAGCTTAAAGGACCAGCTCGACATTGTCTTAACAGCCTGCCAGCAGAGTCAATTAGTTGTTGGGAGGACCTGGAATCCGCATTCCTTGACAACTTCCAGGGCACTTATTGCGACCACCAGACGCCAATGACCTAAGCCACATAATCCAGCACCCAGAGGAATCGGCCAGACAATTCTGGACATGGTTCCTAACCAAGAAAAATCAAATAGTCGACTGTCCGGACGCCGAGGCCCTTTCAGCCTTCAGGCACAACATCCGAGACGAATGGCTTACCCGGCACCTAGGACAGGAAAAGCCGAAATCTATGGCAGCCCTCACGACACTCATGACCCGCTTTTGTGCGGGAGAAGACAGCCGGCTAGCTCATAGCAATAACATAACCAAGAGCCCTGGCAATTCGGATACCAAGGACAACAACGGCAGGTCACGTCGCAACAAGCATAAGTGCCGCATTAACGGCAACAATACTGAAGATACGACAGTCAATGCCGGATTCAGAGGCTCTAAACCCGGTCAGCGGAAGAAGCCATTCAAAAGAAACCCTCCGGGCCCATCCAACTTAGACCAGATACTCGACCGCTCCTGCCAGATACACGGCACCCCTGAACAACCAGCCAACCACACCAACAGGGATTGTTGGGTGTTCAAGCAGGCAGGCAAGTTAAGTGCCAAAACCAGAGACAAGAGGCTGCATAGCGATGACGAGGAGGAGCCCCGGCCGCCGAACAATAGAGGACAGAAGGGATTCCCCCCGCAAGTGCGGACGGTGAACATGATATACACAACCCACATCCCCAAAAGGGAGCGGAAGGGTGCTCTCAAGGACGTCTATGCGTTGGAGCCAGTCACCCCAAAGTTTGACCCATGGTCCTCCTGCCCGATCACTTTTGATCGAAGGGACCACCCCACTAGCATCCGTCACGGCAGATTCGCAGCATTGGTCCTAGACCCAATTATCGACGGATTTCACCTCACCAGAGTCCTAATGGACGGTGGCAGCAGCCTGAACCTGCTTTATCAGGATACAGTGCGAAAAATGGGTATCGATCCCTCAAGGATTAAACCCACAAAGACAACCTTTAAAGGCGTCATACCAGGTGTAGAAGCCAGCTGTACAGGCTCGGTTACACTCGAAGTGGTCTTCAGATCCCCGGATAATTTCCAAAGTGAAGAGCTAATCTTCGACATAGTCCCATTCCGCAGTGGCTATCACGCCCTGCTCGGACGAACCGCATTTGCAAAATTCAATGCGGTGCCGCACTACGCATATCTCAAGCTCAAGATGCCAGGACCTCGCAGAGTCATCATGGTAAATGGAAACACCGAACGCTCTCTCCGAAGGGAGGAGCACACGGCGGCCCTGGCAGCGGAAGTACAGAGTAGCCTCTCAAGGCAATCCTCCAACCCAGGTGTCAAATGTCCGGACAATGTCAAGCAAGCCCGGAGTAACCTACAACAAATCCGACTTGCATGTTCCGAGCAAGCATAGTAGTGCAGCCCCAACCCCAGCCCTCGCCATATGGTGATATCGGTACCACGCGTACATAATTACGCCTTAGAGATACCATGGGCATAAGGGGAGGGGCACAACTACGGCACGCCCAGAATGCGGCTCAACCGCACCAAGGGGCTCCCTATTCCGCCGTTTCCTTTTTATACACTTTCAGGACCCAACTATTCGGAAGGCCTGTCCGGCAACACACTCACCGAACATACGATGCAACAACCAGGGAGAAAACAAGCCGCGTCAAATGTCTAGGTGGTCTCTATAACAAGCTTAATACCTGTTTTACTTAAAATCCCGCAGCTTGCCCCTGGAGGGGGACATGTCAAATAATCCCATCTCTTGCTTATCGCACTACTTGTATCGTTCTGCTTTCGCAGCAGCCCTTTTTAAATAAACAATACATAGCTCTTATCTATTATTGTACTCATCTATTTTTAATATATACAAATATGTTCAGTCATGACATTCTGCAACCGTACACTTTGGTACGGCCAATACACCAGGGGATTAAGCACCCCATAACATGGTGTGAGAAGACCGAACACTCTCATGAGTGCGGCACCCCGAACTTATAGCACTATATGCATCGTCTCCGAATCATGTCTTTGGTCGATAGTTGGGTTTGCCCGGCTCCCATGTTTTGGTACCTTACGTTCCGCAATGTTGGCTAAGGTAGCGCTGGGAGAACTACTGCGATTGTGCCCCAGTTGAGCTGGGTTAACACCTCAGTAGAGAAAGCTAAAACTGACCGTCATGATAGTGCGAGAGACCGATCGCTGTTCGTGAGGTTTTTCGAGTCCTTAAAGACTTATGTCGCTTAGAGCGAGGAACCAGACTTATCCGGCCTAGGCGTGGATAGCGCCCCGAACTCGGTCTTCCGAATACTAGGGGCTTCGCCGAAATTTAAAATTATAGAATTCTATGGCCAAGTGAGAGTGATAAAGCATTATAAGTCCGACGGCCTGGTTCGTTGTGCTGAGCGCCTCCCTAGATGGACCCAAGAATGGGAACAAGAGCGCTCAGGTTTATCCCGAACACCCCAGCACTCGTGGCATGGGGGTCGAAGCCGACGACTTGCATCTCTCAGATTTGATAAACGGCCGCACAGAAGGTAATATTTTAAATTAACAAGCGTTGCTTAACGTACACGAACAAAGTTTTCAGCGTACAGGATAACAAATGCGAGTCTACTCAAAAATTACATCTTTGGAGCATTCATCCTCTATACGGCGAGCACCCTTCAGGACGCCCTTATAATACATCTCAGGCGTGCGATACTCCTTGCCCGGCGGTGGCGCGTCCGTCAAAAGCTTCTAAGCGTCCAGCTTGCCCCAGTGCACCTTAGCACGGGCAAGGGCCCGACGGACACCTTCGATATAGACGGAGCGCTTGACGACCTCAATCCACGGACACACATCCACCAGCCGCCGCACCAGACTGAAGTAGCTCCCAGGCATGGCTTCTCCAGGCCACAGCCGAGCTATGAGGCCCTTCATGGCCTGTTCGGCCACCTTGTGGAGCTCGACCAGCTGCTTCAGCTGGTCGCTCAGGGGCACCGGATGTTCGGCCTCAGCATACTGAGACCAGAACACTTTTTCTGTCGAGCTTCCCTCTTCGGTTCGGTAGTATGCAGCGGCAACAGACACACTACGGGGCAGATCAGCGAATGCTCCTAGAGAGCTCCAGTTTCGGGTAAGTAGCAGATAATTAACTTTTATATTCTTGCTTTGCATAAAGAATGCCTTACCCGCCGCTATCTTCTTCATCGCCTCGATCTCCTGGAGGGCCTTCTGGGCTTCGGCCTTAGCATTTTTGGCACTCTCAAGAGCCAAAGCGAGCTCGGACTCTCGAGTCTTCGAGTCACGCTCCAAACTCTCGTGTTTTTCCACAAGAGCCTGGAGCTCTTGCCGCACCTTTGCCACCCGCGCCTCCTGCTTCTCTCGCTCGGTGTGCTCCAAGGCCGCACTATTTTCGGCCTTAGAGACCGCCTCCTTCAGGGTCGCCACCTCGGCTGTGGCCCCTGCAACATTTAAGTTGGTCCTGTCATTATTTGCAACCAAGTATTTCTATATAAATTTATATGCGGTATTACATACCCTCCTTGTCCTCGAGCTGCTTCTTGGACGGCCGAGCTCGTCCTCGGGCCGCTCGAGATTCTCCTTAAAGGCATTGACCTCCACAGTCAGTGCGGCAGAGGTCAGCAGCGCAGCCTGCATTCCCATATTGACATATTTTTATTAGACTCCTGCGCATATCTTTTTAGATCCTCAGCTCGGCTTTTCTTTCCGAACACCGAACTGAGCATCAGTGGCTACTGTCTATGCGGTAACATTTTCTATATATGTTTTTTAACACATACCTCAAAGCCTGTTAACAGGCTTGTACAAGCTTCTGTCAGCCCGCTCTTGGCGGACTGAACCTTCTGAATCACCGCACTCATAACAGTGCAGTGTTCCTCGTTGATGGAGGCGCCGTCAAGCACCTCCAGCAAATTGTCCAGCGCCTCCGGATGGACGGAGGTTGACGGCGTCGTAGGCTTGCCCTTCTTATGAAGGCGCCGCCTGTCGGACTCTGGAACCATTCATGGTTCCGGAGCAGCGTCCGGCCCGGTGCCGGACTTAGATCCCTTGGGGGCCTTACCCCCTTTTGGCCTGGAGTCCCGGAGGTTGCCTTGAGGCACCTCCAGGACCACCTCCTCCTGATTTAGTCCCTTTCGGGACTCAAACACGGCGTCGTCCATAGGGAGAGGGGAGGAGCCCGTCGGAAGTGAAGCACTGTTCACATCCAACGAATCCAAGGAACCGCTCGTCGAATCGTCGAGCTGAGCCTTGGGCGGACTGCATGGCCAAATTCGGCGTCAGAAAATGCCAAATAATGGAGAAGTACCATAAGTTATTCGAATATCCGGATGCTTACGATTTTGCCAGGGGCTTGACCCTGGATGGCCATTCCTCCCCGCCGTCTTCGGCATCGGAGGCATAGTCCGGCAGAAGGGTCTTCCCCTTCTTGGACCCTCCGACCTCCCCAGTTGGGGCGGCCTTTCTTTTCTTTCCTCTCCCCGTTGGAGGGGGAGAGGCGTCTTCTTCTTCCTCCTCCTTGTCTTTGGAGGCGGAGGGTGCGTCGGGGTTGTCGGGCGATGAATCCGACACCACCAGGCGCCGGGTGCTCTTTCGAGTCCCCGTGGCCTTCTTCTTGGCCTTCTTCTCCGGCACCACATGAGGTGACGGAACCAGCAGCTTCGTTAAGCGAGCGTTTGCTGGGTCTTCGGGCAAGGGAGCCGAACAGTCGATCTGTCCGGCCTTCTTCTGCCAATCCTGCTAAAGAAATGGGAGTTTAGATCCTGCATATAATCAAATCTATGAAAAACAAATGCCCCGTAAAGGGAAAATTAAGCTCACCGCGCTGGCTTGGCGCTTGGCGCAGAATCCGCGATCCTCGGTGACGAGAGGGGAGACCTCGGAGCTCTTGAATAGCACCTTCCAAGCATCCTCGTGCTTTGTGTCGAAGAGCCGAGAAAGAGTCTGGTGCTAGGCCGGGTCGAACTCCCACAAGCTGAAAGCCCGTCATTGACACGGGAGAATCCGGTGGAAGAGCATGACCTGGACTACGGTGACAAGTTTAACCTTCCTGCCGATCAGGTCTTTGATGCAGGTTTGAAGTCCGGTCACTTCCGCCGAATTACCCCACGACAGGCCCATCTATTTCCAAGATGTGAGCCGTGTGGGGATGCCAGATCGGAATTCGGGGGCCGCTGCCCATTCTGGGTCACGCGGCTCGGTGATATAGAACCACGCCGATTGCCACCCTTTGATAGTCTCTACGAAGGCGCCCTCGAGCCATGTAATGTTGGCTATCTTGCCCACCACGGCACCTCCGCACTCCGCTTGGCAGCCGCCCACGACCTTCGGCTTAACGTTGAAGATCTTCAGCCATAGGCCAAAATGAGGCTGGATGCGGAGGAAGGCCTCGCACACGATGATGAACACCGAGATGTTGAGGATGAAGTTCGGGGCCAGATCGTGGAAGTCCAGGCCATAATAGAACATGAGCCCCCGGACGAACAAATGAAGAGGAAAACCCAGTCCGTGGAGGAAATGGGGAAGAAAAACAACCCTCTCATGGGGCCTGGGGGTGGGGATGAGTTGCCCCACATCTGGAAGCCGGTGCGCGATGTTGTCAGACAGGTATCCGGCCTTCCTCATCTTTTTGATTTGCCCCTCCATGATGTAGGAGGCCATCCATCTACCTCCCGCTCCGGACATGATCGGAGAAGGTTGAGGTGGGAAGTGCGGACTTGGGCGTTGGAGCTCGAGTGCGCAGGGACGGATAAGCAACAGAGGAAGAAGGCGTAAATGGAAAGGGTAGATCCTTATCCCCTTATATGGGCGACCGAAACTACGAGCCCCCACCGGCCTAATAAAACTCGCTTACCTCCCAAGCGCCGCGGTTAATGGCGCGGTTGGGTTACCCACGCCCGAATTGATGAGAATCCCGAAATAAGGGGACACGATCTCTGCTTTGACAAGACGTGCCAAGGAAACCGCCTCGCTAAACGCGCTGAGGTGGAACAGTAAAATGAATAAAAGCCTGGCCGTGGTGTGATGTCGCGCTGCGGAATACGTCAGCAGATTAGATTGGTGCAAATGTTATTCTCTCTATGGTGGCATGTGGAACTTATTTTGCAGAGCCGAACACTATCCTGGTGTTCAACATCTTCTATGAAATATTTGGAGGAGGAACCCGCCTTGCAATGCTGAAGACAACTTGCATGCCGGACTCGAAGTCATTGAAGCCTGGTTCAGGGGCTACTGAGGGAGTCCTGGATTAGGGGGTGTCCGGATGGCCGAACTATGACCTTCGGCTGGACTCCCGGACTATGAAGATACAAGATTGAAGACTCCGTCCCGTGTCCGGATGGGACTTTCCTTGGCGTGGAAGGCAAGCTTGGCGATACAATATGAAGATCTCCTCCCATTGTAACCGACTCTGTGTAACCCTAGCCCTCTCCGGTGTCTATATAAACTGGAGAGTTTTAGTCCATAGGACGAACAACAATCATACCCTAGGCTAGCTTCTAGGGTTTAGCCTCTCTAATCTTGTGGTAGATCCACTCTTGTACTACCCATATCATCAATATTAATCCAGCAGGAGTAGGGTTTTACCTCCATCGAGAGGGCCCGAACCTGGGTAAAAACATTGTGTCCCTTGTCTCCTGTTACCATCCGCCTAGACGCACAGTTCGGGACCCCCTACCCGAGATCCGCCGGTTTTGACACCGACAACTTCCATAGCTCGAAATGGCGCCTGACACCTTTGAACAGGTTCGTGAACCCCTCCATACTTTCCAGAGGGGCATCGGATGGCCATAGGGCTTTGATCATGCTCTTCATGGCTTTCCGGGCCCACTCATGCACCCTAGACAGTTCTCTTAGAACGTCGCCTTGGAATCCGGACACTTCTTCTTTGGGACGCCTGGTTAACAGACCTGCAAGGACAACATTATAAGATGCCATATCATAAGATTATATGAATCCCCTATATAGTTCAAAGGACATACCGAACATGCCGCCTTTCAACTTTTTTTTCTCTTCTTGCGCGGTCGATAATTGAGCCTTTAAGCTCCTTATCTCTTCAGTTTGCTTGTTCATTTCCTCCTCCAGTTTTTTCCGTTCGCCAGTGGTCATTGGGCTTTTCTTCATTTTCTCTAGTTCTGAGGTGGCGGCATTAAGCTGTGTCCGACTTGCTTCAAGCTCCTGGGACAGTGCATTGTTCTTTTCTTTGAGAACCTGCGGTCGTAACGATCCCTAAAACGGTTAGTCTATACCGCTTCAAGTCTCAGGGGCTACTGGCACATATCTATTAAA
The DNA here is from genome assembly GCF_018294505.1 of Triticum aestivum. Lineage (NCBI taxonomy): Eukaryota > Viridiplantae > Streptophyta > Magnoliopsida > Poales > Poaceae > Triticum > Triticum aestivum. The sequence continues at coordinate 338,964,335 of NC_057804.1, forward strand.
TTTGCACAAATTTTCGCTTGCATATCTTCCAAAAACAGGTGAGCAACTCCAATGAGTCCATCCCGGGCGGCCCGGATATATGCATCCACTGTTCTAAGAGCGGTAAATTCCTTCTTACTAAAGGCCGAAGGGTGCAGGGTCTCTTTCAGGCGTCGATGATTCATCACACTCTCCACTTAGGAATTGGTGACAGATACGTAATCTGAATCCTCATGAGGCGGATGAGTCAGTGCCGCTTCCGTATGGGCCCTCATCCTGGTCGACGAGTCCGGCGCCAAATTGGCTGAAGCTTGGCTAGCCGGGATCTTGGATAGGGTACACCGTGTACTCCTCCTGGGATAATAGAAGGGGGATAAATATGGAAATTTGATCCTATGTCTAGGCATATATTAAGAGTTATACCTCTTTGATGAAGGAGGAGGATTAGCAGCGCTCCCGATCTCCTTTCGTTTTGAACACTCACCCCACGAAGATGCTACCTTCCTTAAGGCCTCCCTCGAATGGGTTCAGCTCGCTGAGCGCCGATCCTATAAAACACGGTTCACTGTGATGGGTGAGGTGCAAACAAGGAATCCTCTCTTTGGAGATGATTTCCTAACACTTACCTTAATGAAAGGTTAAAGGCCAGGGTAGTCGGCCGTAATGGCCACTTCCGAGCCGTCAAGACTCGCTTGATAATAGACTCCATCATCAAACTCCACAAATATATCCGGATCCTCGCGGAATCCAGGGTCTTCAGTGCAAGCATGATCCTCTGGCCAAGGGGACGGATAGTGAATGTTTTCGACTACCTTCCTCCATGATCTACATGCCATCAAGTACCTTCCACTAAAACTCAAGGGACCAGCTCGGCATTAGCTGAATAGTTTGCCGGCAAACTCCATTGCAAATTTGGAGAACCTGGAGGATGCATTCCTGGATAACTTCCAGGGCACTTACGTGTGACCACCGGATGCTGATGATCTAAGTCACATAACCCAACAGCGCGGAGAGTCAGCTAGGAAATTCTGGACTCGGTTCCTAACTAAAAAGAACCAAATTGTTGACTGTCTGGATGCCGAAGCCCTAGCGGCCTTTAAGCATAACATCCATGACGAGTGGCTTACCCGACACCTCGGCCAAGAGAAGCCGAAGTCCATGGCAGCCCTCACGACACTCATGACCCGCTTTTGTGCGGGCGAGGATAGCTGGCTGGCTCGTAGCAACAACACATCAAGAAATCCTGGCACCTCAGACACCAGAGATAGCAACGGCACCGACGCAACAGACACAAGCGTCGCAATAATGGCGATAACGCCGAAGACACGGCCGTCAATGCCGGATTCAGTGGATCCAAGTCCGGTCAGTGGAAAAAGCCATTCAAAAGACACAATCCGTGCCCGTCCAGTCTGGACCGCATACTCGATCGCTCATGTCAAATTCACGGCACCCCCGATAAACCAGCCAACCACACCAACAGAGAATGTTGAGTGTTCAAACAGACCGGCAATTTGAATGCCGAAAACAAGGAAAAGGGGCCGCATTGTGATGAAGATGAGGAGCCCCAACTGCCAAACACAGGAGGACAGAAGAAATTTCCTCCCCAAGTAAAAACGGTAAATATGATATACGCAATCCATATCCCCAAGCAGGAGCAGAAGCATGCACTAAGGGACGTCTAAGCGATGGAGCCAATCGCCCCAAAGTTCAACCCATGGTCTTCTTGTCCGATCACCTTTGATCGCAGGGACCATCCGACCAGTATCCGTCATGGCGGTTCGGCCGCGCTGGTCCTCGACCCCATCATTCAGGGATTCCACCTCACACGAGTCCTTATGGACGGTGGCAGCAGCCTGAACCTGCTCTATCAGGATACAGTGTGCAAAATTGGCATCGATCCCTCAAGGATAAAACCCACCAAAACCACCTTTAAAGGTGTCGTACCAGGTGTAGAGGCCTATTGCACGGGCTCAATCACACTGGAAGCAGTCTTCGGATCTCCGGACAACTTCCAAAGCGAGGAGATAATCTTCAATATCATCCCCTTCTGCAGTGGCTATCATGCACTGCTCGGACGAACAGCATTTGCCAGATTCAATGCAGTACCGCATTATGCCTACCTCATGCTCAAGATGCCAGGACCTCGCGGGGTTATAACAGTCAACGGAAACACAGAGCGCTCCCTCCGTACAGAGGAGCACACTGCAGCCCTCGCAGCAGAAGTACATAGCAACCTTCTTAGGCAGACCTCTAATTCGGCAATAAAGCCCCCGGGCACCGCCAAGTGAGTCCGGAGTACTCTGCAACAGGATCATCCGGCACGTCCAGAGCTCGCCTAGCAATTCGGCCTCCATCCTAGTCCCAGTCAATCGGTGAAATTTGTGCCGCGCGTACATAATGACGCACTTAAAAATACCATGGGCACAGACGGAGGGACAACTAGAATGTGGTCCACAATGCGGCTCAACCGCCTCAGGATCCGTATTACTTCACCATTTTCTTTCTTTCAGGTCCCTGTCTTCTTGAGGCTCTTCTGGTAACCTGATTATCGGACCCATCACGGGACGGAAACACCAAGGAGGCAAGAAGCTTTGACGTATGAGTGAATCCCCAGGCGGTCTCTGATAACGATCGCTATAATTTTTTTCCATACCCGCACGCAGCTCGCACTTGGTTAGGATATGTCAAATAGTCCTATTTTGCTTATCGCACTACTTGTATACATATGCCTTGACATATCATCCAAAAAACAATGGAAAATAATGTACAACATCAGCTTATTATTACATTTCTTTTCTTTTCCCTTGACTGTTTATTTATTACAAATTGCACCCGTACATTTTGGTACAATTCAGTTCGCCAGGGGCTTCAGTGTACCCCATAACACGGCAAGAAAAGTTCAAACACTTTCGACAGTGCGGCACCCCGAACTTATAGCATTATATGCATCAGCTCCGAATCATGTCTTGGGTCAATAATTGGGTTGCCCTGCTCCCATGTTTTGCTGCCTTACGTTCTGCTATATCGGTTAAGGTGGCACAGGGAGAACTACTGCGATTGTGTCCCGGTTCTTCCGGACGAGCACGCCAGTAGAGAAAGCCGAAAACTGACTATCATGATACGGCGAGAGCTGGTTGCTGTTCGAGAGGTTTCAAATCCTTAAAGATTTTTTCTGCTTCAGGCGAGGAATCGGTCTTTGTCCGAATTAGGCGTGTATAGCGCCCCAAGTTCGCCTTCCGAATACCAGGGGCTACGCCGAAAATTAAAATTATAGAACTTCTATGGCTAAGTGAGAGTGATAAAGCTATATAGTCCGATTGCCTTGTTCGTTGCGCTAAACACCTCCTTCAAGGACCAAAAATTTGGATAAAGAGTGTTTAGATTTATCCCGAACACCCCTGTACTAGTTACATGGGGGCAGAAGCCGACGACTGGCCAACTCTCAGATTTTATAAACGGCCGCACAAAAGGTAAAATTTTAAATAAACAAGCGTTATATTGTGCAAAAGAACTTGTTTCATATTACAGAATAAAATGAGTACATTCACTCAAAGATTACATCCTTAGCACATTCCTCCGCCACAAGGCGGGAGCCCTTCAGGACACTATCATAATACTTTTTGGGGTGGCGATGCTCCTTTCCCTTCGGCCATCAGCTTCTCGGCACCCATCTTCGGCCAGTGCACTTTTGCGTGGGCGAAGGCCATTCGCGCATCCTCAATGCAAACTGACTACCATATAACTTTAAGCCACGGGCAGGCACTCACAAGCCGCTTTACTAGGATGAAGTAGCTGCTGGGTAAAGGCTCGGTAGGCCACAACCGGACTATGAGGTCCTTCATGGCCAGTTCAGCCGCCTTGTGTAGTTCGACACTTTGCTTCAGCTGGTCGCTCAAGGGCATCGGATGTTCGGTCCCAATATACTGAGACCAGAACAACTTCTCCGTCGAGCTCCTTTCTTCGGCTCGGTAGAACTCTGCGGCAACCGATATGCCGCGCGGTAGATCTACGAACGCTCCTGTGGAGCTCCAAATTCGGGTAAGTAAAAGGAAAGTTTCCTTCACATGCTTGCTTTGCATAATAAATGCCTTACCTGCTGCAATCTTCTTGGCCGCTTGAATCTTCTGGAGGGCCTTTTGGGCTTCGGCTTTGGCGTCTCGCACGCTCTAGAGGGCCTTCGCAAACTCGGACTCTTGCGTCTTAGAGTCACGCTCCAAGGACTCGTATTTTCGGACGAAATCCTGGAGCTCTTGCAGGACCTCATTGACCTGGGCCTCTTGCTTCTCGCGCTCGGCGCGCTCCTTGGCCACTTTGTCTTCGGCCTCAGTCAGCACCGTCTTAAGGGCCGCCACTTCGGTCGTGACCCCTAGTAAAGTTCATGATGCTTTCATCAGCAGAAACCATTTTTCCTTTTCAAATATACGGACGGGGTATTGTGTACCTTTGTTTTCCTCGAGCTGCCTCTTCACGAGGCCGAGCTCTCCCTCGGTCCACTCCAGGTCCCGCTTCAGTCCGGAGACCTCCGCAGTACGAGCGGCAGCGGCCACATAGACGTCTTCTGTTAGACTCCTACAGATGTTATTTGATCCTCTGTTCGGCCTTTCTTTTCGAACACCAAACAGAGCATCAGGGGCTACTATCTATACTGTGATATTTTCTTACAATGTTGTTACTTACCTCAAAGCCTATTAGGCCTTGTACAATGGAAGGTTCTTAGGAGAGGTGCTTAGAGAATTAAACCAGAATTTTCTTAAGCACTGGTGCTTATTTGTACAGGGTAGACGCTTATCTTAGCGTCTCTCCTATAGAAATAGGCACCGGTGCTTCAGAAAAACCCGGTTTATTTTTCTAAGCACCCATCTAAGCACCTCCCATTGTACAAGGCCTTAGGAGGCTGGCGCAGGCTTCGGTCAATCCACTTTTGGTGGAGCAGACCTTTTCAATCACCATACTCATAATGGTACGGTGTTCTTCATCAATGGAAGCGCCGTGAAGCGCTTCCAGCAAGTTATCCGATGCCTCTGGATGGACAGAGGTCATCGGTACAGGCGGCTTGCCCTCCTTAGAGAGAGGCTGCCTGCCTGAATCCGGAACCACTTGGGTTTTCGGAGCCGTATTCGGCTGGGGGCCAGACTTGCTGCGGCCCCCGTTATCCGAGTCCATGGGGGTCTTCCCTCCCATGTGCCCGGCGATTGGGATTTCGCCCGGGGGCGTCTCCAGAACTGTCTCCCCCTGGTCCGGTAACCTCTGAGACAACACCTCGGCGTTGTCCACGGTCCAGGGGGAGGAGGCTGTCGGGAGTGAATCGATGTTCATCGCCGACGGGCCCAGGGACCCGTCCAAAGAGGATACCTCGATGTGGGATTTGGCCGGACTGCATATGCATGTTCGGCATGATAAGAAGCAATAAAGCAAAACATACTGGAAGTATTATAGTGTCCGGATGCTTATGACTTAGTGAAGGGCTTGTCCCTGGGAAACCACTCCTCGCCGCTGTAGGTGGCCGTGGTGGAGTGGTCCGGAAGGAAGGTCTTTACCTTCTTGGACGCCTCGGCCTCCCCCTACGGGGCGGCCTTTCTCTTCTCCCCCCCCATGGTTGAGGGGGGAGGGATTTCCTCTTCCTCCTCCTCGTCTTCATTCGAGGAGTGCGCCTCGATGTCTTTGGACGCCACGTCCGATACAACCTTGCGCCGGAGACCTTTCCTTGTCCCCACGGCCTTCTTCGTGGCCTTCGGGGCGCCGAAAACAACATCTTTGTTAGAAGAGACGATGCTAGATCTTCAGGTAGCGGAGCCGGATAGTTGATCCGCTCCGCTATCGCTACCCAGTCCTTATGAATCAGCATGGAGGCTTAGATTCCTCCCGCGAATGTGCTGGTAAAAGGCACATCTTGCAAGATGTAAAAATTCACCAGATGCGCTTGTCGTTTCGTGCTGAGTCCGCGATCTTTGGTTATGGGTGGGGGGACCTCGTTGGCCTTGAAGAGCACCTTCCAGACGTCTTTGTGTGTCGTGCTGAAGATCTCTTGCAGCATCTGGTGTTCGGCCGGGTCAAACTCCCACAGATTGTAAGCCCGTCTCTGACACGGGAGGATCCGGCGGATGAGCATGACCTGGACCACGTTGACAAGCTTGATTTTCTTGCCTATCGTATTTTGGACGCAGGTCTGAAGTCCGGTCAGCTCCACCGATGAGCCCCAGGCTAAGCCCTTCTCTTTCCAGGAGGTGAGCCACATGGGGACGCCGGATCGAAATTCAGGGGTCATTGCCTAGTTGGTGTCATGCAGCTCCGTGATGTAGAACCACCCCGATTGCCACCCCTTCATGGTCTCCACGAAGGAGTCTTCGGGCCAGGTGACATTGGGCATCTTGCCCACCATGGCACCTCCGCACTCCGCTTGCTGGCCAACCACCACCTTTGGCTTCACGTTGAAGGTCTTTAGCCATAGGCCGAAGTGGGGCGTAATGCGGAGGAAGGCCTCGCACACGACGATAAATGCCGAGATGTTGAGGATGAAATTGGGGCCAGATCATGGAAGTCCAGCCCGTAGTAGAACATGAGCCCGCGACAAACGAGTGGAGGGGAAATCCCAGTCCGCAGACAAAATGAGAGAGTAACACTACCCTCTCCTGGGGTTTCGGGGTGGGGATGATCTGCCCTTCGGCTGGAAGCCGGTGTGCGGTGTTTGCGGACAGGTATCCGGCCTCTCGAAGCATCATAATGTCCTCCTCCATGACAGAGGAGGCCATCCACTTGCCTCCCGCTCCGGACATACTTGGAATGACTTTGCGGAGAAGGTGAAAGCTTGGGCGCTAGAGCTCGAGCGAGAGAGAATGGATGAGCAGAGGAAGAAGAAAGCGTGGGTGAAAAAAGGGAATCCTTATCTCTTTATAAATGCGGTAGAAACTGTGCACCTCCCCAGTTGCCCCGTAAACTTGCTTATTCCCCAAGCGCCGCGTTGATGGCGCGGTTGGGTTACCCACACCCGTATTGATGAGAATCCCATGATAAGGGGACATGATCTCTGCTTCAACAAGACGTGCCAGTAAAACCGCTTCGCAAGATGTGCGGTAGCAGGTTGAGAAAAACAGTTCGAATAATGACTGGGCCGTTGCGTGTTGTCATGCTAGGAAAAGTTGTTAGCAGATTTGATTCGTGGAATATTGTGCTCTCTACGGTGGTACTTGGAATTTGTTTTGCAGAGCCGGACACGATTCATGTAGTCAAAATCTACCTTGGAGTATTCGGAGGAGGAACCCGCCTTGCAATGCCGAAAACAATCTGCATGCCGGACTCATCGCCATTGAAGCCAGGTTTAGGGGCTACTGAGGGAGTCCTGGATTAGGGGGTCCTCAGACAGTCGGACTATGTACTTATGCCGGACTATTGGACTATGAAGATACAAGATTGAAGACTTTGTCCTGTGTCCAGGTGGGACTCTCCTTTGCGTGGAAGGCAAGCTAGGCAATTCAGATATGTATATTTACTTCTCTGTAACCGACTCTGTGTAACCCTAGCCCCCTCCGGTGTCTATATAAACCAGAGGGTTTAGTCCATAGGACAAGAACAATCATAATCATAGGCTAGCTCCTAGGGCTTAGCCTCTATGATCTCGTGGTAGATCAACTCTTGTAGTGCTCATATCATCAAGATCAATCAAGCAGGAATTAGGGTATTACCTCCATAGAGAGGGCCCGAACCTGGGTAAACATTGTGTCCCCCGCCTCCTGTTACCATTAGCCTTAGACACACAGTTCGGGACCCCCTACCCGAGATCCGCCGGTTTTGACACCGACAGAAGGCTAAAAAGCATAAAAGGATTGGGCATGAAAGAGGCAGATTAAAGCAATAATTAACCGAGTAAGTTTCTGACACTAATGTTTCAGCCAGGGGCTTCTCCCTTTTGGCTCTCTCCAGATTGTGTTCAGACTCCGAGTTCGAACTATCCGAGAGGATCACCCTCCCCTTCTTCGGCATCGCCCTCTCTAGGTTCTCGGAGGCTGTCCTCTTTTCCCTCCTCGTCTTGAGGGGGGATTCTCTCTCCATGTCCTCCTCCTCCTCTCCCTCCTCCTTGTTGTCCCTCATCTTCCTCGTGGGAGGAGACATGCTCGGTCTCTCTGAACACAGCTTCCGGAGGGCCTTTCCAGCAGGGCCCATTCTTGGGACCCTTGCTCTTCTTCTTGGCCTTCTGCTGCAGCGGCTGAAAAGGTGCTGGGACCACCATCTCCTCCAGCCGAGGAGTGACTGGGTTTTTGGGCAGTGGAGCCGGGCACTTGATCCGCTCCACCTTCTTGGTACAGCCCTGTAACGAAAGATGGGTTCATGAGTTCGTCATAGATCGAATGTACATAGATAAACTAGGTATGTCTTCAGAGATATCGAATACTTACTAGAGAGGCCGGATACATGACGTTGAGGCCGATGTCTTCGGTCTCCATGGGACAGTTGCTTTTCTGCGCCTTGAAAAGCAGTTTCCACATTCCCTCGTGCGTGGTGCCGAGGAAGTGATGTAGTGTCCGCGGCTTCTCTGGCTTGAATTCCCACATGGGGGCAACCCGGCGCTGGCAGGAGAGAATGGGGCGGAAAAGCATGATTTGAACCACATTGGTTAGACCAACGTTCTTCCCCAGCACGTTGGTGATGCACATTTGTAGCGCCAACACCTCCGTCTAGGACCCATAGTCAAGGCCCTTCATGTTCCAACAGGTGAGCCTCGTGGGGGGTCCGGATCTGAACTCCGGAATGGCCGCCCACTTGGTGCGGCGCGGCTCGGTGATGTAGAACCACTCTTGTTGCCAGATCTTCACGGTCTCCACGAAGGCCCCCTTAGGCCATGTGGTGTTCGGCAGCTTGCTAATCATAGCTCCGCTGCAGTTCGGGTGCTGCCTGTCAACCACCTTTGGCTTCACATTGAAGACCTTGAGCCATAGGCCGAAGTGTGGGTGGACGCGGAGGAGAACCTCGCACATGGCAATGAACGCTGAGATGTGGAGGAATGAGTTCGTGGCTAGATTGTGGAAATCTAGCCTAAAAGGACCGAGAAGAGGTGTCTAGAGGGGGGGTGATTAGACCCTCAACAAAAAAAGTTGTCAGTTTTTAAGTTTTTCAAGTTGAGGTGGTAGATTAACACAATTTCAAGCATACACAATACAATTCAAGCAAGCATGCAAAGAGTATATGAGCAGCGGAAAATATAGCATGCAATTTGCAACAAAGTAAAGGGATTGGATTAGAGTGTGCAAACGCAATTGGAGACACAGAGATTTTTGGCGTGGTTCCGATAGGTGGTGCTATCGTACATCCACATTGATGGAGACTTGAACCCAGGAAGGGTAACGGTTGCGCGAGTCCACGGAGGGCTCCACCCACGAAGGGTCCATGAAGAAGAAACCTTGTCTATCCCACCATGGCCATCGCCCACGAAGGACTTGCCTCACTAGGGTAGATCTTCACGAAGTAGGCGATCTCCTTGCCCTTACAAACTCCTTGGTTCAACTCCACAATCTTTACGGAGGCTCCCAAGTGATATCTAACTGATGTAGGAGACACCACTCTCCAAAAGGTAATAGATGGTGTGTTGATGATGAACTCCTTGCTCTTGTGCTTCAAATTATAGTCTCGCCAACACTCAACTCTCTCTCACAGATTTGGCTATGGTGGAAAGATGATTTGAGTGGAAAGCAACTTGGGGAAGGCTAGAGATCAAGATTCGTGTGGTTGGATTGCAATATCTTGGTCTCAACACATGAGTAGGTGGTTCTCTCTCAGAAAATGAATGCTGGAAGTGTAGGCATGTTTTGATGGCTCTCCTCATGAATGAAGAATGGGTGGAGGGGTATATATAGCCTCCACACAAAATCTAGCCGTTACACACAGATTCCCAAACTCGATGGGACCGAATAGTAAAACTCGGTTGGACCGATTCAGGTCAAAATGTGAATGTTAGAGTTTTCGGTGGGACCGACTAGGTCATCTCAGTGAGACCGATGTGCAGGCGTTAGGGTAAAACCTCAACTCGGTTTAACTGATTACTCAAACTCAGTGAGACCGATTTTGGTAATAAGAAAACAGAGGATTGGTCAAACAAACTCGGTGGGACCGACTGAACCAACTCGGTTAGACCGGAAATGTTACAATAGATCACAGAGAATTTGCAAGCCAATCTCGGTGAGACCGAGTTCCCATCGGTTAGACCAAAGTGACTAGGGTTTGGTAGTGGCTGGAATAGTGAAACTCGGTGGCGCCAGATAGACAAAATCTGTGGGGCCGAGTTTGACATTTAGGTTTAGGACATATGTTTATGCGAGAAAGTGGCTGAGGGTTTTGTAGCATATCACAAAGCATTTTGAGCAAGAAAGCCATTAAGCAACACCTTATCCCCTTTTAATAGTATTAGCTTTCCTATGAACTCAATGTGATCTTGGATCACTAAAATGAAAATGTAGAGTCTTGAGCTTATGCCAATATTTGTCCTTAGCATCTTGAAGGGATTCCAGATCCTCTTGTCCATGTCCATGCCACTTTAATGTTGAACTTATCTAAAATACACTAGGTAGAAATATTAGTCCAACAAGAGATATGTTGACATTAATTACCAAAATCACCCAGGGAGAACTTGTGCTTTCAATCTCCCCCTTTTTGGTAATTGATGACAACATGCATCAAAGCTTTAGATAAAGATATGAGGAAATAACATGTAAAGCTTTGGAAAGACATGCAACATGCATTATCTCCCCCTACATGTATGCAATCATGTGAGGATGGATCATATGAGTATGAGAATGCATAAACATGTCAAAGCAAGCAATAAGTTACATGTGTCTTGGCAATATACATCAGAGCAAATGATATAGATACTGGAAATGTACCTTCATGTTTATGAATCTCTCGTGCAAAAAAATGTACCACAGCAAGAGATCTTCATGCACATGAGTTTGATGCATATACTTATGTTGTGGTCTTGAGATAGCTTTGAAGAAGATGTACCTGGGTAAACAAGGTTAGATAACACAAGAACATCTACTTGACAGAGCAAGGACTAAAGAACACGAGAATACCAAGACTGGGATGACATGTAGAGTGTGAGTACTAGGTACTCTATTTGGTTATTGAACATGTCCCCAAGAATAAAGATATGCAATGAATTCCAAAGATTTTCTTCCGTTAGGTGTCTTTCTCCCCCTGAATCTGACATGGGATAATGGGAGAACATAGGGTAATAGAAAGTCGGAGAAAACAAGATAATCAGAGCAAGATAAAATCATAACATGTACTATCATGTCTTTCCCCTCTTAAAGACATGAGGCAAATTTTCTCTAAAGAATAAGAAGCATCAGGAGAAGCTTTTAGGAGTGCATTCTCTCTTGTGTGATAAGCTTTGATGTGCTATCTCTCTCTCTCTCCCCTTTTGACATCAATTTCCAAGAAGGGACTTCTGGAGCATGAGTCAAGTAGGTTTGGTCCTAGAGTCACATTACAAAGCAACATGTAATAAATGATGCTGGTAGAGGATAAGTATCAAAGAATGGAGCTGGGACAAGCATGCAGAATGCAAGTGGCATAGATTTTGTCTCAGGACTGGAATCAGTAGCACCGAGTGGTTACGATTGGTGGCACCGAGTTGATTCGGTTCAACCGAAGAAATCAGTCCGGTGAGACCGAGTTCAACCCAGAGAGTAAATTCTCGTCACCTCATATCACTTAGGAAAATAATATATCACAAGGATATGCAAGGAATTAACTGAAGAATTTGCAATGAATTGGATGCAGGGAAATTCAGAAAATAACAGAGAAAATAAAAGACATCTAGATGAAGTTTTTTTTGAAAGGGGAACTAGCATGCATGAGTCAAATGCAAGAGCACAAAGAAACAACAGAGAACTTCGTCTAGAATTGCTCGGCGATAAATTCACCTATGTTAGAGTATGTTGACTTAGGAGTCAAGTGAGGACACTTGATCATAGGTCATACTCATCCTTTAAGCTCAAAATGGGGTTGCCATTTTTTGTTTAAGCAACTTGATGTATTCACATCTTGTTGAGTTGCCCTGACCCATGCACTACAGGAATCAGCTACTTTGCCGTCTGCCACGGCGGATGGCAAAGGCATGAATGGCGGACGGCAACATGGACGACAAAGAAAGGTCCGGTAAAGAGCTACGTTGCCGTCCGCTTTTGGTGGCTGATGGCAAAGGGTCCTTTGCCATCAGCAGCGGACGGCAAAGAACACTGACGGCAAAAATTATGCTGTTAGTCCGTTAGGTGGTTAACGGCAGGACTTTGTCGTCCGCCGCTGATGGCAAAATTTACCTTAGTTGCCTTCCAGTTTCCTTCATTTACCTTAGTTGTTGCCGTGTGTTTATTGCATTTGTTGCATTATCATAATTGTTTTGCATATTTCATCCCTATATGTTTATGCCATGATCATGTTGAGTGCCTTGCCATATTTTCTCATCGTGCATCATGATCATCATTGGTTACATTGCATTGCCATGCCCGTCTGATTGTCATATTGCATTATGTTGTTGCCATGTTCATCTTGTGCATTGTCCCTTATATATGTTGTGTGTTGATCTAGTTGATGTGTGTGCATCACCCCTTGCCATCTCTCTCTCAATCCATGGCCATGCACCATCACCTCCTCCTTACTTCTTCCTTCTTTCATTTTGGCAAGTGACATTTTTCCCTCCTCCATAAATGTTCATTCTTTTCCTGAGGCTAGTTCACCATGCCTACACCCTCTTTGCCAATTTTCAACCCATTTGAAGATGTTTTGGTTGGGTTCAAAAAAGGCTCAAGTTTGAATTTAATTCAAACTTGAATTATTTTTCTACCTCTAAAAATGTCGAAAGCAATTTTATCAAATAGAGCATAATTCCAGGAGCATGAGGATACTCTTATATCTTCCAAATTCATCTCCTACCTCCCTGACCTTTTCCTTTTCTTTAGCTACGAATTTCAAATTTAAAGAATCCAAAAGAAAAGGGGAAGCCCTCCCGGTGCAGCAACTTGGGCCTTTTCCCTGACCCGCAGTCCAACCAAGACTAGTAGCAACTCCAGCATAGCCCACCTAGACCAATTCTGTTCACGGCCACCTGCTCCGTTTCCCCTCTGTCTCGCTCGCTCCAGACTCAGAGCGCTCGCGCCGTCGCGTCGTGAGCTCACGGACGTCGAGGCCAGCTGTCACATCCCTAGTTCTGGTAATGTCTAGTGCTAGCATCTGGTGTTGCATCATGTTTAAATCTCCGAGAAAGTTGAAATGGGGATGACAGAACCCCTAGAACCCCCTTAAACCAACTAGGGTTTACTAAAATCATTTTCAATGAACCCAAAATGCCCTTCCAAAATGTTCATCATCTTTACCTTGGTCTAGAACCTCTGACAAAAATGGTGCACACTTTTCTAGGACCATTCTAGATTTTTGAATTAAATCATAAAATATTTGAATTTGGGCATTTAAATGCTATAAATGTTTTATTTGCCCAAATAATTCTGATAATGGCAGAGGGCTGCTGAAAAACATTTCAACAGTGCCCACAATTTATTTCAGGATTTTTAGAAAAGGTTTAGTATTTTTTTACTAAATCCAGAAATAAAGACACAAAATAAAAGAGAGAGAGAGAGAAGGACTACCTGGCCACCTACCTGTAGCCGGCCCAGCTCGCTGGCCCAGCCCCCTGGCGCCTCCTGTCGTCTTCCTCCTGCCAGTAGGAGCACCGGCGTGCTCGCACGCGCACGGCCGAGGAGGCCAGCTCCTCCCTGCCTGTCCGCCCCCCTCCCCGACACATCTGGACGGCGCCACGCAGCCCCCTCGACCCTCTCTCATACTCCCTGGATCCCTCTTTCTCCTCTGCTCTCCCGCAGCACCACCGACACGCCACCATCGCCACCGCTCGCCGTAGCCACGGCCACCGTCCACCCCTCACCTTGTCGATGCGCCCAGAAGAACCGCCGTCGACTCCTGCGTTGTCTATGCCAACCCGTTCGACCGCGGGAGCTCTGCAACATCGTCCTCGACCTCATCTTCCTCCTCGGCCATAGGAGATCCCCGCCGGGATTCCGCCGCCGTCTAGACTTCCCCGAGCCCGCTTTGATGACCCCTGCAACCATTGTGAGGCCACGGTCCTTCTCCCCCTAACCAGTGCTCGTTTTCCTCCCCTAAGCTCTCTAACCACCTTGCCGAGCGCTCCTCGCCACTGGCCATGGCGCCGCCGCGACCACAGCTACTATCGCTCGCGTCCGAGCCCATCGGCGCGCTCAGCACACTCCCAGGAGCATGTATAACTCTTCGGCTTCTCCTCTAGTGCACCATAGCATCGACACCGTCCGCGCCCGAACTTCGGCCATCGTGCAAGTTGCCGCCGCCGTCGATTTAGGTTATCTGAGCTGCTGCTGCATGCACCACAAGACGCGGACGAGTTCAAGCATTGTGTAGAACCTCTCAGCCATCGATTTGGTCGCCGGAGGAGCGTTTCCGATGCCCTCCGTCGTCTCTGGTGTTGCTGGCAACGAGCCGCGGGTCAACTCCGGTGAGTTTGACCCGAGTTGACCTTGTTTGACTCACCGTGAGTCACTGACATGTGGGGCCAGCCTCTGACTAACCCTAGATTAGTTCTTAGTTAGCACTAATTAACAATGTTAATTAGTTAGGACACTAACACGCGGGACCCACTGGTCAGATTTGATTAGGAACGGTTCCGTTGACCTGCTGACATCACACTGATGTCAGGCTGCTGCGATAAATCATTTTCTGAATTAAAAATAATCCAGGAAATTCCAGAAATAGTATAAACTTCTAAAAATCATAGAAATTCAACCGTAACTCCAAATGAAATAAGTTATATGTGAAAAATGATCAAAATAATCAAAAGAATCTGTTTATGGCATTTGCATGCATGTTAGAGAAACTTATGTCCTCTGTTTAGGACAATTCAATTAAATGGCATTTAAGAAATCACATGTGGAGTTTGAATTTGAATCTTTGATTCAAACCAACTTCATTTAATCTGGTTGCTAGTTGCATTAGCTCAAATTACAGCATATTGCCATGTCATGATCATGCATCATATTGAGCATTGCATTGATTGCATTCTTCCTTGTTTGTTGGTATTTATCCCTTCTCAGTAGACGTGGTTCCGACGATGAGTTTGATGACACTGAGGAAGAGCTATACTATCTTCAGAAGTGCCAGGCAAGCAAAACCCCCTTGTTCATTCCGATAGAATCCCACTCTCTCGCTCTTGCTCTCTTTTACTGCATTAGGACAACAACGATTCAACTGTTGCATGATGCGGTAGTTGAACCCCTTTCCTCTGCATGTCCTGTCATTGCCATAGTAAATAGATGAAACCCACTACCATGAGTAGGAGTTGTTTGAGCCCTGATGTGCCTACTCATTCATGCTTGTTTCTCATGCCTGCTACTGCTTAGGGTTGAGTCAGGTCGGATTCATCGGGGATGAATTGGAATGTTGTGAAACATGTCCTACTGTTGAGAGCTAAGTGTGTGAACACGATTTGGTAAAGGTAGCGGTGAGAGGCCATGTAGGAGTACATGGTGGGTTGTCTCATTGAACTGTCCTCAGGAACTGAGTTCTATCTTTGTGATCCATGAACAGTTACTACCACACATTGGGCTCCGAGCACTCCAAGCTCTCTCGACTTATTAATCAACTTGATCTCTGTCCAGGAGTTGCAACTAGTTTCTGGTGTTAGTAGGTAGTGCTAGTAGTCTACCAAGTGGCACTCGGTACAGGTGGGCTTGGGACAGACTAGGTGCAGTGGCACGGTGTACCAAGTGGCACCTGGATGGTGGGCTTGGGAACCCTGCTCACATCGTTTGGGGCCGTGAGCGACACCCCAGCCGGATCTCCTTGCGGATGGAACCCGAATAGGCGATAAACCTGGACTAGAGACTTGTGTGGTTAGTCAGGTCGTGGCCGACACCCTCGCCAGGCTTCCGCTTGAAGGTTGGCGAGATACATCATGTGTACATGGAGGTAAGTGGCGAGAGCGTGTGTGAAGAAGTACACCCCTGCAGGGTTAATATGATCTATTCGAATAGCCGTGTCCGCGGTAAAGGACCTCTGGGTTGCCTATACAGTTCATAGACAAGTGAAAGTAGATACTCTAAAACACGCAAGATAAGCATGAGTGCTATGGATAGCGTTCACGTAGGGAGATGACACGTCTCCAATGTATCTATAATTTATGATTGCTCCATGCTACTTTATCTACTGTTTTGGACCATATTGGGCTTTATTTCCCACTTTTATATTATTTTGGGGACTAACATATTAACCGGAGTCCCAGCCCAGAATTGCTGTTTTTTGCCTATTTCAGTGTTTCGAAGAAACGGAGTATCAAACGGAGTCCAAACGGAATGAAACCTTCGGGAACGTGATTTTCTCACCGAACGTGATCCAGGAGACTTGGACCCTACTCCAAGACGTAACAGAGGCGGTCACGAGGGTGGGGGGCGCCCTCCTAGGGCGCGCCCCCCTGCCTCGTGTCCATCCTATTGCTCCACCGACGTACTCCTTCCTCCTATATATACCTACGTATCCCCAAACGATCAGAACAGGAGCCAAAAACCTAATTCCACCGCCGCAACCTTCTGTATCCATGAGATCCCATCTTGGGGCCTATTCTGGAGCTCCGCCGGAGGGGGCATCCACCATGGAGGGCTTCTACATCAACACCATAGCCCCTCCGATGAAGTGTGAGTAGTTTACTTCTGACCTTCGGGTCCATAGCTAGTAGCTATATGGCTTCTTCTCTCTTTTTGGATCTCAATACAATGTTCTCCCCCTCTCTCGTGGAGATCTATTCGATGTAATCTTCTTTTTGCGGTGTGTTTGTTGAGACCGATGAATTGTGGGTTTATGGTCCAGTTTATCTATGAACAATATTTGAATCTTCTCTGAATTCTTTTATGTATGAGTTATCTTTGCAAGTCTCTTCGAATTATCCTTTTGGTTTGGCCAACTAGATTGGTAGTTCTTGCAATGGAAGAAGTGCTTAGCTTTGGGTTCAATCTTGCGGTGTCCTTTCCCAGTGACAGAAGGGGCAGCAAGGCACGTATTGTATTGTTGGCATCGAGGATAACAAGATGGGTTTTTTATCATATTGCATGAATTTATCCCTCTACATCATGTCATCTTGCTTAAGGCGTTACTCTGTTTTTAACTTAATACTCTAGATGCATGCTGGATAGCGGTCGATGAGTGGAGTAATAGTAGTAGACGCAGAATCATTTCGATCTACTTGTCTCGGACGTGATGCCTATACACATGATCATACCTAGATATACTCATAACTATGCTCAATTCTGTCAATTGCTCAACAATAATTTGTTCACCCACCATAGAATATCTATGCTCTTGAGAGAAGCCACTAGTGAAACCTATGGCCCCTGGGTCTATTCTCATCATATCAATCTCCATTACTTTATTACTTGCTTTGTTTTTACTTTGCCTTTTACTTTTCACTTTGCATCTATCTATCAAAAATAACAAAAATATTATTTATCATCTCTATTAGATCTCACTCTCGTAAGTGACCGTGAAGGGATTGACAACCCCTAATCGCGTTGGTTGCGAGGAGCTATCGTTTTGTGTAGGTACGAGGGAATTGTGTGTGGTATCCTACTGGATTGATACCTTGGTTCTCAAAAACTGAGGGAAATACATACGCTACTTTGCTGCATCATCCTTTCCTCTTCGGGGAAATCCAACGCAGTGCTCAAGAGGTAGCAAGAAGAATTTCTGGCGCCATTGCCGGGGAGGCTCACACGAGCAAGTTAACCATACCAAGTACCCATCACAATCCCTATCTCTCGCATTACATTATTTGGCATTTGCCTCTCGTTTTCCTCTCCCCCACATCACCCTTGCCATTTTATTCGCCCTCTCTTTCCCAATCTCCTCCTCTCTTTCCCGTTTGCCTTTTCCCGTTGCCTTTCTATTTGCTTGTGTGTTGGATTACTTGTTGCCATGGCGCAAGATAATACCAAATTGTGTGACTTCTCGAATGCCAATAATAGTGATTTCCTTAGTACTCCGATTGCTCCTCTTAATAATGATGAGTCTTGTGAAATCAATACCGCTTTGCTGAATCTTGTTATGAAGGATCAATTCGCTGGCCTTCCTAGTGAAGATGCCGCTACTCATCTAAACAATTTTGTTAATTTGTGTGATATGCAAAAGAAGAAAGATACGGATAACAATATTGTCAAATTGAAGTTATTTCCGTTTTAACTTAGAGATCGTGCTAAAGTTTGATTTTCGTCTTTGCCTAAAAATAGTATTGATTCTCGGAACAAGTGCAAAGATGTTTTTACCTCTAAGTATTTTCCTCCCGCTAAGATCATCACTCTTAGGAACGATATTATGAATTTTGAACAACTTGATCATGAGCATGTTTCCCAATCTTGGGAAAGAATGAAATTGATGCTTCGCAATTGCCCTACTCATGGTTTGAATTTATGGATGATTGTACAAAAATTTTATGCCGGATTGAATTTTGCTTCTAGAAATCTTTTAGATTCGGCCGTGGGAGGCACGTTTATGGGAATTACGTTAGGAGATGCTACAAAATTGCTTAATAATATTATGGCTAATTATTCTCAATGGCACACCGAAAGATCTTCTAGTAAAAAGGTGCATGCTATAGAAGAAATCAATGTTTTGAGTCAAAAGATGGATGAACTTATGAAGATGTTTGCTACTAAAAATACTCCTCTTGATCCCAATGATATGCCTTTGTCTACTTTGCTTGAGAATAATAGTGAATCTATGAATGTGAATTTTGTTGGTAGGAATAGTTTTGGAAACAACGCGTATAGAGGGAATTTTATTCATAGGCCTTATCCTAGTAATTCTTCTAATAATTATGGAAATTCCTACAACAACTCTTATGGAAATTTTAATAAGATGCCCTCTGAATTTGAGAGTAGTGTTAAAGAGTTTATGAATTCACAAAAGAATTTTAATGCTTTGCTTGAAGAGAAATTGCTTAAAGTTGATGATTTGGCTAGGAATGTTGATAGAATTTCTCTTGAAATTGATTCTTTAAAGCTTAGATCTATTCCTCCTAATCATGATATCAATGAGTCTCTCGAAGCCATGAGAATTTCCATTGATGAGTGCAAAGAAAGAACCGCTAGGATGCGTGCTTCAACAGATGCCTTTATTAAAGCGTGGTCTTCCAATTCCTATGAAAATCAAGATGAAGATCTAAAAGTTATTGATGTCCCCCATTAAATCTTTGTTTTGCAATATGAATCTTGATGAAACTGAATATGATCTTCCTTTACCTAGAAGGCGTTCTAAGAATTCGAAGTTTCTAGATCTTGATGATGAATTTGATAAAAGTGGGATTGAAATAAATAAAAATCTAGATATTGCTAAACCCACTATTTTGGATCTCAAGGAATTTAATTATGAAAGTTGCTCTTTAATTGGTTGTATTTCCTTGTTGCAATCCGTGCTAGATTCTCCTCATGCTTATAGTCAAAATAAGGCCTTTACCGAACACATTGTTGATGCCTTGATGCAATCTTATGAAGAAAAACTTGAGTTGAAAGTTTCTATCCCTAGAAAACTCTATGATGAGTGGGAACCTACTATTAAAATTAAAATTAAAGATTATGAGTTTCATGCTTTGTGTGATTTGGGTGCTAGTGTCTCTACTATTCCCAAAACTTTGTGTGATTTGCTAGATTTTCGTGACTTTGATGATTGCTCTCTAAACTTGCATCTTGCGTATTCCACTATTAAAAAGCCTATGGGAAGAATTAATGATGTTCTTATTCTTGCAAATAGGAATTATGTGCCCGTAGATTTTATCGTTCTTGATATAGATTGCAATCCTTCATGTCCTATTATTCTTGGTAGGCCTTTCCTTACAACGATTGGTGCAATTATTGATATGAAGGAAGGGAATATTAGATTCCAATTTCCCTTAAAAAAAGGCATGGAACAATTCCCTAGAAAGAAAATAAAATTACCATATGAATCTATCATGAGAGCTACTTATGGATTGCCTACCAAAGATGGCAATACCTAGATCTATCATTGCTTTTATGCCTAGCTAGGGGCGTTAAACGATAGCGCTTGTTGGGAGGCAACCCAATTTTATTTTTGGTTTTTGTTTTTGCTTCTGTTTAGGAATAAATAATCCATCTAGCCTCTGTTTGGATGTGGTTTTTATGTTTTAATTAGTGTTTGTGCCAAGTAGAACCTATAGGATAACCTACGATGATAGTTGATTTGATTCAGCTGAAAAACAGAAATTTGCGCGCACGAATATAATTTTGTTAAATCACAGGAACGTGATTTTGCGTTGATTCTTTTTGCTGATGACCAAAAAATAAATTTTCCAGGACTTCCTATTTTCATAAAATTTTTAGAGTTCCAGAAGTTTGCGTTAGTTACAGATTACTACAGACTGTTCTGTTTTTGACAGATTCTGTTTTGCGTGTGTTGTTTGCTTATTTTGATGAATCTATGGCTAGTAAAATAGTTTATAATCCATAGATAAGTTGGAATACAGTAGGTTTAACACCAATATAAATAAAGAATGAGTTCATTACAGTACCTTGAAGTAGTCTTTTGTTTTCTTTCTCTAACGGAGCTCGCGAGATTTCTATTGAGTTTTGTGTTGTGAAGTTTTCAAGTTTTGGGTGAATTCTTTTGATGGATTATGGAACAAGGAGTGGCAAGAGCCTAAGCTTGGGGATGCCCATGGCACCCCCAAGATAATCCAAGGACACCAAAAAGTCAAAGCTTTGGGATGCCCCGGAAGGCATCCCCTCTTTCGTCCACTTCCATCGGTAATTTACTTGGAGCTATATTTTTATTCACCACATGATATGTGTTTTGCTTGGAGTGTCTTGTATTATTTGCGTCTTTGCTTGTTAGTTTACCACAATCATCCCTGCTGTACACACCTTTTGAGAGAGCCATAAATAAATTGGAATTTGTTAGAATACTCTATGTGCTTCACTTATATCTTTTGAGCTTGATAGTTTTGCTCATAGTGCTTCACTTATATCTTTTGAGCGTGATAATTTTTGCTCAAGTGCTTCACTTAGATCTTTTAAAGCACGATGGTGGATTTGTTTTAAAGAAACTTTTGATCTCTCATGCTTCACTTAGATTATTTTGAGAGTCGTTAATAGCATGGTAATTTGCTTAATGTTAATATACTTGGTATTCAAGATATGTGAAACTTTCTTTTGAGTGAATTGAATACTAAGATAAGTTTGATGCTTGATAATTGTTTTGAGACATGGAGGTGATAATATCAAAGTCGTGCTAGTTGAGTAATTATGAATTTGAGAAATGCTTGTGTTGAAGTTTGCAAGTCCCGTAGCATGCACGTATGGTTAAAGTTTTGTAACAAATTTGAAACATGAAGTGTACCTGGCTTGTGCACCCTTATGAGTGGCGGTCGGGGACGAGCGATGGTCTTTTCCTACCAATCTATCCCCCTAGGAGCATGCGCGTAGTACTTGATTTTTGATGACTTCTAAATTTTTGCAATAAGTATATGAGTTCTTTTGACTAATGTTGAGTCCATGGAATATACACACTCTCATCTTTCCGCCTTTGCTAGCCTCTTCGGTACCGTGCATTGCCCTTTATCTCCTTGAGAGTTGGTGCAAACTTCGCCGGTGCATCCAAACCCCGTGATACGATACGCTCTATCACACATAAACCTCCTTATATCTTCCTCAAAACAGCCACCATACCTACCTATCATGGCATTTCCATAGACATTCCGAGATATATTGCCATGCAACTTCCATCAACATCATCATGACATACATTACTATTGTCATATTGCCATTGCATGATCATGTAGTTGACATCGTATTTGTGGCAAAGCCACCATGCATTATTTTTCATACATGTCACTCTTGATTCATTGCACCATCCCGGTACACCGCCGGAGGCATTCATATAGAGTCATATCTTGTTCTAAGTTTCGAGTTGTAATCCTTATGTTGTAATCAATAGAAGTGTGATGATCATCATTATTAGAGCATTGCCCAAAAAAAAAGAAAAAAAGAGAAAGGCCAAAAGAAAAAAAAGGCCCAGAAAAAAGAGAAAAAGGGCAATGCTACTATCTCTTTTCCACACTTGTGCTTCAAAGTAGCACCTTGTTCTTCATGTGGTGAGTCTCATATATTGTGCTTCAAAGTAGCACCTTGTTCTTCATGTAGTGAGTCTCATAAGTTGTCTTTTTATACTAGTGCAAATTTTTCATTATAGAACTTGGCTTGTATATTCCTACGACGGGCTTCCTCAAATGCCCCAGGTCTTCATGAGCAAGCGAGTTGGATGCACACCCACTAGTTTTCTTTTCTTGAGCATTCATAGCTCTAGTGCATCCGTTGCATGGCAATCCCTACTCCCCATGTTGACATCAATTAATGGGCATCTCCATAGCCCATTGATTATCCTCGTCAATGTGAGACTTTCTCCTTCTTTGTCTTCTCCACACAATCCCCATCATCAAATTCTATTCCACCCATAGTGCTATATCCATGGCTCACGCTCATGTATTGCGTGAAGATTGAAAAAGTTTGAGATTATTTAAGTATGAAGCAATTGCTTGGCTTGTCATCAGGGGTATAGAAGTTGGGAACATCTTTGTGTGATGAAAATGAAGCATAGCCTAACTATATGATTTTGTAGGGATGAACTTCGTTTTGCCATGCTATTTTGAAAAGACATGATTGCTTTGATTAGTATGCTTGAAATATTATTATTTTTGTGTCAATATGAACTTTTGTATTGAATCTTTCGGATCTAAATATTCATGCCACAATTAAGAAGATTTACATTGAAATTATGCCAAAGTATCACTCCGCATCAAAAATTCTTTTTTATCATTTACCTACTCGAGGACGAGCAGGAATTAAGCATGGGGATGCCTGATACGTCTCCATCGTATCTATAATTTTTGATTGCTCCATGCTACTTTATCTACTGTTTTGGACCATATTGGGCTTTATTTTCCACTTTTATATTATTTTTGGGACTAACGTATTAACCGGAGGCCCAGCCCAGAATTGCCGTTTTTTGCCTATTTCAGTGTTTTGAAGAAACGGAATATCAAACGGAGTCCAAACGGAATGAAACCTTCGGGAACGTGATTTTCTCACCGAACGTGATCCAGGAGACTTGGACCCTACTCCAAGACGTAACAGAGGCGGTCACGACGGTGGGGGCGCCCCCCCCCTAGGGTGCGCCCCCTGCCTCGTGGCCCCCCTGTTGCTCCACTGACATACTCCTTCCTCCTATATATACCTACGTATCCCCAAACGATCAGAACAGGAGCCAAAAACCTAATTCCACCACCGCAACCTTCTGTATCCACGAGATCCCATCTTGGGGCCTGTTCCGGAGCTCCGCCGGAGGGGGCATCCACCACGGAGGGCTTCTACATCAACACCATAGCCCCTCCGATGAAGTGTGAGTAGTTTACTTCAGACCTTCGGGTCCATAGCTAGTAGCTAGATGGCTTCTTCTCTCTTTTTGGATCTCAATACAATGTTCTCCCCCTCTCTCGTGGAGATCTATTCGATGTAATCTTCTTTTTGCGGTATGTTTGTTGAGACCGATGAATTGTGGGTTTATGATCCAGTTTATCTATGAATAATATTTTAATCTTCTCTAAATTCTTTTATGTATGATTGAGTTATCTTTGCAAGTCTCTTCGAATTATCCTTTTGGTTTGGCCAACTAGATTGGTAGTTCTTGCAATGGGAGAAGTGCTTAGCTTTGGGTTCAATCTTGCGGTGTCCTTTCCCAGTGACAGAAGGGGAAGCAAGGCACGTATTGTATTATTGCCATCGAGGATAACAAGATGGTTTTTTTATCATATTGCATGAATTTATCCCTCTACATCATGTCATCTTGCTTAAGGCGTTACTCTGTTTTTAACTTAATACTCTAGATGCATGCTGGATAGCGGTCGATGAGTGGAGTAATAGTAGTAAATGTAGAATCGTTTCGATCTACTTGTCTCGGACGTGATGGCTATATACATGATCATACCAAGATATACTTATAACTATGCTCAATTCTGTCAATTGCTCAACAGTAATTTGTTCACCCACCGTAGAATATCTATGCTCTTGAGAGAAGCCACTAGTGAAACCTATGGCCCCCGGTTCTATTATCATCATATCAATCTCCATTACTTTATTACTTGCTTTGTTTTTTACTTTGCCTTTTACTTTTCACTTTGCATCTATCTATCAAAAATACAAAAATATTACTTATCATCACTATCAAATCTCACTCTCGTAAGTGACGGTGAAGGGATTGACAACCCCTAATCGCGTTGGTTGCGAGGAGCTATCGTTTTGTGTAGGTACGAGGGACTTGTGCATGGTCTCCTACTAGATTGATACCTTGGTTCTCAAAAACTAAGGGAAATACTTACGCTACTTTGCTGCATCATCCTCTCCTCTTCGGGGAAATCCAACGCAGTGCTCAAGAGGTAGCAGGAGACGGGAGCGGATCCATAGTGGTGTATTGTTATGGTGATTATGTGGACTCGTGTGCGCCACCTTAAAAGAGTTACTTGTAGTCGTAGTTTAGGTTAGACACTGAGTGAAAGCTCGCTTGCGGCAGTTAAACCGCACCACCCCTTTGTTGATATTGATGCATATGTAGTTAGTTCTGATCTAAGTCTTGGTGGGTACATTTGTACTCACGTTTGCTTAATTTATGTTTTTGCAGAGAGACTTCAGTCTTGCTAGTAGTTCCGCATGGACTTCGATGTTTAGCTTGTTACCTTAGCTATGATCTTGTGCCCTCGGCAGGATCTGGTAGACAGTCAGGCTTCTCAGCCTTTTTCATTTGTAGATGTCTGTACTCAGACATGTTAAGCTTCCGCATGTGCTTTGACTTCTATGCTCTGAATGTTGGGTCATGCGAACCGTGTTTGTAATATCTCGCTCCTCGGAGCCTATTGAATAAAATAGTTGAGTTGTAAAGTTATGTTGTGATGGCATGTTGTATTTGCACATATCGAGCATATTGTGTGCATGATTTTAAATACTTGGTATGTGTGGGATCTGACAACCTAGTTGTTTATTCTTGGTAGCCTCTCCTATGGGGAAATGTCTCCTAGTGCTTCCACTGAGCCATGGTAGCTTGCTACTGTTTCGGAACACTTAGGCTGTCCGGCATGTGTCCTTCTACGTTCCTGTGTCTGTCCCTACGGGGAAATGTCACGCGGTGTCTACCAGAGTCCTGTTAGCCCAGCTGCTACAGCCCGGATTCACTCGCTAATGACCGACACGTTCGTTGCTGGGTCATGTATGCCTGTCCCTATAAGTTAGTGCCACTTTGGGTTTACGACTAGTCATGTCGGCCCGGGTTGTTTGTCATATGTACATTAGCAACACTATCATATACGTGAGCCAAAAGGCACAAACGGTCCCGGGCAGGTAAGGTGACACCCGTGCGAATACCGTGCGTGAGGCTGCAAAGTGATATGATGTGTTACATGCTAGATCGGTGTGACTTAGGGTCGGGGTCCTGACACCAGCGGCACCCGCGCCCCCCTATAAAGCTGCAGCCCCGCACCTTAGGGTTTCCCCATTCCCCCCTCAATTCGTCACCAGATCTCTCTTCGTTCGTCTCCTCCTTCGTTCCCACGTGAGGAAGCAAAGAGAGATCATAGAAGAACCGCTGGCGCCCGTCGTCGTCCTCGCATCCGGCCTGCATCAGGATCCTCTCCGACATGTCTTCCATCACCCCGTCACCCTCCTCGACCGATCCCGGGAGTTAGTTGGGTGGGAGCCTCCCCCATGCGCCTCCCTGCCGTCGTCGTCGCCATGACCGTGGCCGTGCCGAGTTGATGCTCGAGCCCGGCGTTGCAGCCGAGTCCTCGACCTTCTTCCTTTGCGGCAAGTCCCACGACTCCAGCAAATCCTTCCCGCACATCTCCGAGCCCCGGATAGCCAAGTCCCGCTTCTTCCCCAACGTCCTCTTCTTCGTCTTCTTCATGGAGCAGAGAAACGTCAAGTTCAGCGAGCTCCCTTGTTGCCTCCGTCGTCTCTCCATCCGATTTTTCTTCACCAACACCCTAGTGGTGAGCAGCCGCTCCTCCAAGCCTCGAACCCTGTCGGTTTCCTTGCCATAGCAGCCTTCTGCTTGTGTCCGAAGACCAGTCGTCGCGCTCTCGCCATGTGGATGAAACAAAGAGCCTAGCTCTCTGTCCGCCTCCAGCCGCGCATAGCACCTTGCTGCCACACACGCACACTGGCTCCCGCACAGCATGCCCATGTCGCCCATCTCCTACCGCAGACGCACTACCTCGGCATGCATCACCGCCATGGACGCAAGCTCCTGCTCCCACACATGTTGCTGGCTTTGTTGCTTTTGTTGCACCTTCGCCGCACACCTCCATGCACACACATCTACATCCGCGCACGACCGCGCTTGATTTGCGAGCCCATGGACCTACTTCGTCTTGCCGCCACCATGTCCGAGGTGACCTCGAGCTCGTCCTTGAGTCTTCCCGCGCACCCGAGCCTTGTGCATGATCTATCCATTCATGCGCACGCCCACAACACAGCTCGTGGCCCACGTCCGTCTGCCCGCCGCCTCGTCGCTTCGCCCAGCATGGGAGCCTCATGCCTCGATGTGCCCTAGTCGAGCTCCTGCTCGTACCCGAGCGCACGGACGCACACGACACCGACAAGCAACAGCCGCTTGCCCACACGCTTGATGACCCACAAGTATAGGGGATCTATCGTAGTCCTTT
The DNA here is from genome assembly GCF_018294505.1 of Triticum aestivum. NCBI lineage: Eukaryota > Viridiplantae > Streptophyta > Magnoliopsida > Poales > Poaceae > Triticum > Triticum aestivum. The sequence continues at coordinate 338,991,105 of NC_057804.1, forward strand.
CGATAAGTAAGAGTGTCGAACCCAACGAGGAGCATAAGGAAATGATTAGCGGTTTTCAGTAAGGTTTTCTCTGCAAGCACTGAAATAGTAGGTGATAGATAGTTTTACGATAAGATAAATAGTAACGAGCAAAAAGTAAATAAAGTAAATAAAGTGCAGCAAGGTGGCCCAACACTTTTTGTAGCAAAGGATAAGCCTAGACAAATTCTAATAATGAAGAAGGAGCTCCCAAGGACACATTGGGAATTATCGTCAAGCTAGTTTTTATCACGTTTGTAAGATTTGCGTTCGGTACTTTGATAATTTGATATGTGGGTGGACCGGCTCTTGGGTACTGCCCTAACTTGGACAAGCATCCCACTTATGATTAACCCCCATTGCAAGCATCTGCAACTACAAAAGGGAGTATTAAGGTAAACCTAACCACATCATTAAACATATGGGTCCATATCAACCCCTAACGAAGCAACGCATAAACTAGGGTTTAAGCTTCTGTCACTCTAGCAACCCATCATCTACTTATTACTTCCCCATGCCTTCCTCTAGGCCCAAATAATGGTGAAGTGTCATGTAGTCGATATTCACATAACACCAATAGAGGAAAGACAACATACATCTCATCAATATATCGAACAAATACAAAATTCACATGACTACTAATACCAAGACTTCACCCATGTCCTCAGGAACAAACGTAACTACACACAAAGCATATTCATGTTCATAATCAGAGGAGTAATAATATGCATAAAGGATCTGAACATATGATCTTCCACCAAGTAAACCAACTAGCATCAACTACAAGGAGTAATCAACACTACTAGCAACCCACAGGTACCAATTTGTTGTTTTGATACAAGATTGGATACAAGAGATGAACTACGGTTTTGAGAGGAGATGGTGCTGGTGAAGATGTTGATGGAGATTGACCCCCTCCCGATGATAGGATCGTTGGTGATGACATTGGTGATGATTTCCCCCTCTTGGAGGGAAGTGTCCTCGATAGAACAGCTCTGCCAGAGCCCTAGATTGATTCCGCCAAGGTTCCGCCTCGTGGCGGCGGAGTTTCGTCTCGTAAGCTTGCCCATGATTTTTTCCAGGGTAAAAGTGATGATATAGCAGAAGATGGACGCCGGAGGCCCACCAGGGGGCCCAGGAGCCCTGTCTCCTGGACAGGGTGTGGGCCCCCTGGCCTATTTCTTTCGCTCATAAATTCTTATTAAATCCAAAAAGTTGTTTCATGGAGTTTCAGGACTTTTGGAGTTGTGCAGAATAGGTTTCCAACGTTTGCTCCTTTTCCAGCCAGAATTCCAGCTGCCGGCATTCCCCCTCTTCATGGTAAACCTTGTAAAATAAGAGAGAATAGCCACAAGTATTGAGATATAATGTGTAATAACAGCCCATAATGCAATAAATTTTGATATAAAAGCATGATGCAAAATGGACGTATCAGCGCTCACGTGTTGTTCCCGCACGCCCACCGCCGCCTATGGAGCCCTGCCGTGCCGCCGTTGATCACCGGCGACGACGCCATCTCCTATGTTTCCGTAGAAGAAGCCAAGCCGGGGCCTTGGACTGGTTAAAATCAGCTCGGCTGCACCCTTTGCTGAACTATCAGAGCCTCGCCCAGTGGCTCAATCCTCTACTGCTCACCCTGCAACATGGGTTCGAATCTCCATCTAGCCAGTGGTGAAAATGCCCAATTTTTGCCATTTTGGTCTCTATGACAGTAGACCCCACTCATCATCCTCTCTGCCCACACACACGCCCGTCCACACCCACACTCCTGCCACCTCAGCACGCCGGGCCTCCTCGTCATTGACAGTGGCTGGCTCAGCCCATGTTCCCCTTTTGTTTTATTTACTTTTGCATAATTTCAGAAAATGCCCCTGTTTTTTATTGTTAATAACTAAATATGCATGCATCCAAATTAATAAAACTATATATGTAAAATGCTTAGAATTTTATCTAGTTTCATAATATCCAACTTTCATCCATGCTAAAAATGCTTAAACCTGCTATTTGCAATAATTTGCATAAATAACATGCTAAAATGGTTTATTTCCTAACTAAATAACCGTAGCTCCAAATTTAATAAAATTTATATGTATTTGGGGTAGAAAAATGCATAGCTTAACTTGATGCACTTACTTTTGCTGTTTAACAACTTTAAAATATGGTTTAGGGAAGAACGGTACCAATTTTTGAAATATGCATATGGGGATTTTTCGGTTTTGTTGTTCGTTGTTCCGGCCCCAATTAAGCTTGCCTAGATAGGTAGTTTTATTACGCTTCACCTCTTGCCATGTTAACCAACATTTAATATTTATGAGTAGCATAAATGAGAGTGAACTAAATAATTGTTGTGAAGTTTCGTCAATATGCAACTCGTCGCATATTGAGCTCCACTTAATTTGTAGTATTGTTTGTTGCACTTTGCCATGCCATGAATCATTTAACCTTTTCATGCATCATACTTGGTTGTGCATCATGCCATGTTTATGTGTTGTGTGTTTACCATGTTGTTTGCTTCTTTTCAGTTGTGCTCCTTCTCGATAGTTCCTGTTTCGTTGCGATCGTGAGGATTCGTTCAACTACGCTTGTTTCGTCTACGCTCGTTTATCTTCTTCATGGACTCGTTTCTTCCTAGCCGGATTTCAAGCAAGATGACCGTTACCCTGGATCTCACTACTATCATTGCTATGCTAGTGTTTCTGGATGCTATCGCTATGTCGCGCTTCCTACCACTAGTTTATTAAGCCTCCCTATATGCCATGAAACAGCCGCTAACCTTTTTCCACCATCCCAGCAAACCGTTTTTTGGCTATGTTACCGCTTTGCTCACCCCATCTTATAGCGTTGCTAGTTGCAGGTGCAGTTGCAGGTTGTTCCATGTGGGGACATGGATATCTTGGGATATCACAATATCTCTTATTTAATTAATGCACATATATACTTGGTAAAGGGTGGAATGCTCGGCCTTATGCCTGGTGTTTTGTTCCACTCTTGCCACCCTAGTTGCCGTCATACTGGTGTTATGTTCCTTGATTTTGCATCCCTAACACGATGAGGGTTTATGGGCCCCTCTTGATAGTTCGCTTTGAATAAAACTCTTCCAGCAAGGCCCAACATTGGTTTTACCATTTGCCCAACATATTAACTAAACTTGATATTTAAATTTGACGCATAGGGAGTTAGCGCTACCCGAGGAGTAATACCACATAAACAGGGGGACAAGTGCTGATAGTGTTGGTCCCAAACCGGGCAACCTGCGGGGCCACCACGAGGAAACTCGAGGATATGTTTTACTCGTAGCTTGACCCATTCGGTCGTGGCCTGAGACAAGATACGTGCGGCTACTATCAGGGTGTCGACACGCCGGGAGGTCTTGCTGGATTAGTTTTACCATTGTCGAAATGTCTAGTGCACCTGGATCCCGAGTCTGACCGGCGATGGAGGATTGTCTCTGCGGATCGTGAGCTTGTCATGGGCTAAGTTGGGACACCCCTGCGGGTTTAAACTCTTGAGAGCCGTGCCCACGGTTATGTGGCAGATGGGAATTTTAATGTCCGGTTGTAGAGAACTTGACACCAGATTCGAACTAAAATACACCAACTGCGTGTGTAACCGTGATGGTCTCTTTTCGGGTGAGTTATAGAAGAGAACATGGTGGGGTTATGTTTGAACGTAAGTAGTTTAGGATCACTTAGTGATCATTACTAGTTTGCGACCGTTTGCGTAGCTTCTCATCTAATTCCTGTACTCGTAAGTTAGCCACCATACATTGCTTAGTCGCTTGCTGCAACCTCACCACTTATCCATTCCATACCCATTAGGCTTTGCTAGTCTTGATACCCATGGTAATGGGATTGCTGAGTCCTCGTGGCTCACAGATTACTACAACAATAGTTGCAGGGGCAGGTAATGCGATGATCTAACGTGAGAGTGATGTATGCTTGTCTTGGAGTTCTTCTTCTGCCTCTTCTTCGTTTAGGGGTTAGGTTCCTGGTCGGCAGCCTAGGCTAGTAGGGTGGATGTTGTTTGAGTTTCTGTTTGTGTTTCATCCGTACTCAGATATTACTCTTGTGTATGATGTTGTTGTATTCATGTGGCATCGTGTGCCTTTTGTATCTATCCCCATCTATTATGTAATGGTATGATGTAATGATATCCACCTTGCAAAGCGTCTTCAATATGCGGCTCTATCCTTGGTGGGACCTTCGAGTTCCTCTCGGATAGGATCACATATTGGGCGTGCCACATGTCTTGGGGTAAAGCTTCTCTAAGATGGAATGACATACCTTGGGTGGTGGTGATGAACTTGGTCATGTAGTTGGACTTGTGTCGGGTGCTCAAGTAGATGTAGGTCATCAAGAAATGGGAGCACCACTTGTAGTTGAAGTTCTTCTTCCTACATGGGTTAGTCTTTCAAGGAAGAGCACTTGTGTATCTACAGTGGCAAACAAGAAATTTGATACCAATTGAAATTTAATTCCAATTGAAAGTTGATATAAGGAGTTTGTCAAAGGATATATTGAATGCATTCGTGCTTCCTTGTCTTCAACCACCATTTTGTAGAGACTTGGAGACGTAGAGATTGCATAGAATGTGATTGAGTTGCAATCTCTTAGAGTTGGGTTTATCCAAGTACCTACAAGTGTTAGATAGCATGCAAGAGTACAAGAATATCCAAGACATGTGATCATCATCATAAGAGAATTGTGAAGGATTAGTCATAGTAAGGCTCATTCCTTGCATGCATCTACATGGAGTTTCTACAAATTTGAGGCATCAATGATGTTCAATTCACCTCTCAACCTGCAAAACACTTTCTCATCAAGTGGTTTGGTGAATATATACGCCAATTGCTTATCGGTACGAACATGCTTAAGTTTGATATCTCCCTTAGCAACATGATCTCGAATGTAATGATGACGAACTTCAATATTCTTAGTTCGAGAATGTTTAACAGGGTTATGAGCAATCTTAATAGCACTCTCATTGTCACAAAGCAATGGAACATGTTTCACATATATCCCATAATCTTTAAGAGTTTGGGTCATCCAAAGTAATTCGGCACAACATGAACCAGCAGCAATGTATTCCACTTCGGCGGTGGATAAGGATACCGAGTTTTGTTTCTTGGAGGACCAAGACACAAGAGATCTACCAAGAAATTGGCAAGTTCCAGAAGTGGACTTTCTATCAACCTTGTCACCGGCATAGTCCGAATCGGAGTAGCCAACAAGATTAAACTAAGACCTCTTAGGATACCAAATGCCAAAAATTGGTGTATGAATTAAGTATCTCACTATCCTTTTCACATCCTTAAGATGAAACTCTTTGGGGGCCTCTTGATACCGTTCACACATGCACACACTTAGTATGATATCGGGATGGGAGGCACATAGATATAACAATGAACCAATCATAGAGTGGTAAACCTTTTGGTCAACCGGTTCGCCATCCTTTCTCAAGTCAAGATGTCCACTAGTAGGCATGTGGGTATTGATACCTTTGCATTCTTGCATGTTGAACTTCTTGAATAATTCCTTGGTATACTTCATTTGAGAGATAAAGGTTCCCTCCTTAGTTTCTTTGATTTTCAAACCAAGAAAGAACTTGAGTTCACTCATCATAGATATCTCAAACTTCTCCAACATAAGTTTCCCAAACTTCTCACTAAAATGAGGGTTAGTTGATCCAAATATGATATCATCAACATAAATTTGGCACACACATAATTCTCCATTAACCCTTTTAGTAAAGAGTGTAGAATCAATTGTACCAATTTCAAACCCTTTATCAAGAAGAAACTTAGTCAAGCATTTATACCAAGCTCTAGGAGCTTGCTTAAGACCATAAAGAGCTTTGTGAAGCTTGTAAACATGGTCGGGTTTCTCAGAATTAACAAAGCCGGGAGGTTGTTTAACATAAACTTCCTCCTCAATTTCACCATTAAGAAAAGCACTTTTGATGTCCATTTGATATAAGGTAATGTCATGATGATTGGCATAAGCAAGTAAGATGCAAATGGACTCAAGTCTAGCAATGGGGGCATAAGTCTCACCATAGTCCATACCTTCGACTTGAGTGTATCCTTGAGCAATGAGACGAGCCTTGTTGTATACAACTTGTCCATATTTATCTTGCTTGTTCTGAAACACCCATTTGGTTCCAATGACATTGTGCTTCTCATTGGGCTTTTCAACCACCGTCCACACTTGGTTCCTCTCAAAGTTGTGTAGTTCTTTGTGCATGGAATTTATACAATCCGGATCTTCTAATGCTTCTTCAACATTCATAGGTTCAACGATAGAAATGAATGAGTAATGTTCACAAAAGTTAGCCAAACAAGGTTTTGAGCGAGTAATTCTCCCTGTTTGAATGTTATCAAAGATTTGTTTGACGGGATGATCTCTTCAAACTCTTGCTCGAACTCGTTATAGCTTTTGTTTGGGTCCGGGTGGAACATCCTCTTTATTTTTTTATTCCTCTTGTCTTTCTTCATTGCTTTTGGCGTTGTTGTTCTCCCGTGGAGGTGGAGAAGGAGGTCATCGAGGTTTATCTTGTTGTACATCCTCGTTCTCATCGCCTTGACATGTCCCAGTTGTGGATGCCTCCAAGTCAACTCGTGGTTCATCTTGGCGTGAGGTTGAGGCTTCCACTTGGACAGACGAGGTACTCTCCTCCACCTCCATTGGGTGAATCTTGTCAATAGACAAGTCTTGGATTGCTTCCAAAGGATCTTTGTCACCTACATCAATTGGCAATTGCTCTACTTGCGAGCCGCTAGATTCATCAAGCTTCACATCTACCATCTCTTCAACCTTTCGGGTGAAATTGTTGTAGACACGGTAAGTGTGAGAGTTTGAGCCATAACCGAGTAGGAAATCTTCATGAGACTTAGGAGAAAATTTCGAACGACGATGCTTATCAAGAATATAACACTTTGATACGAATACTCGAAAGTATCACACTTGGGGTTTGTTACCGGTGAGAAGCTCGTATGCCGTCTTGCCAAGTAGCTTGTGAAGATATAGACGATTCATTGCACGACAAGCTGTCTCAACCGCTTCCGCCCAAAAGTGTTTTGGCCTCTTGTACTCATCAAGCATCATTCTTGACATTTCTATGAGTTTTTAGTTCTTCCTCTCAACAACTCCATTTTGTTGAGGTTTATATGTAGCCGAGAACTCATGTGAGATCCCTTCTTCGTCAAGAAAGGTGTCCACATTGGCATTCTTGAACTTCGTTCCGTTGTGGATGCGAACCTTCTTGATCTTCACTTTAAATTGATTTTGGGCCTTCCTAGCAAAGTTTTTGGCGATCTTTTGGACTGTGATTTATCATCAAGAAAGAACACCCACGTAAATCTTGAAAAATCATCTACAATGACTAGTCCAAACGAGTTACCACCGAGACTCTTATAGGCGTTGGGACCTAAAAGATCCATGTGAAGTAGCTCGAGCGGTCTTCTCGTGGTCATGATGTTGTTTACAGGGTGGCTTCCTCCAACCTGTTTTCCTTCTAGGCAAGCACTTCAAAGCCTATCCTTATCAAATATGACATCATTAACACCAAGGATATGATTACCTTTAATAAGCTTGTCAAGGTTTCGCATGCCCACATGACCCAACCGTCTATGCCACAACCAACCTTTGGAAGATTTAGCAATTAAGCAATTTCTAGATTGAGCCTTTTTAGTGAAATCAACATTGTATAGATCACCTTTGTGTGTGCTGGTAAAGACCATTTTATGATTATCTCTTCAAAACACTTGGCAATCTATTTCAGTAAATAGGACATTGAATCCAAAGTCAGCTAGGCTAGATACATAAATTAGATTATAGCCAAGAGATTCAATGAGCCTAAAATTTTGTATGGAGCTGTCATGTGAGATGGCCCCCTTACCGAGGCCAACCACCTTACCCTTTGAGTTATCACCAAAAGTGACATACTTTTAAGGGCCATCATTTTCAGCAAGCTCATGAAATATATCTTTATCTCTGGTCATGTGATCGATACATCCACTATCAAGGACCCATTCCTTTCCACCAGCCATGTAGCCGCGAAGGTTAGCCACGAAGGTTAGCCATAAGACCAAAGTGCTCATAGACTCTTCAAGATCCATGTTCAATATCATCTTGCAAATGATCATTTCCTAGAGAGAGTGTTTCATTAGATATATGATTTTGACAATGTTCATCTCTATGAATTCTAATAGCTTCGGAAATAATATTGCTAATGATTCCAACATCTCCTTTGGCACGCATAAGATTGGTAACCTCAAATAAACAATCTCCAAACTTAGGATCATTAGGATTCATCTTATTCAAAGCAATAGACTTATGAAGGATCTCATCTTAGTTTTTCAAGGAATAGTCCAGAAATCATTCCTCAAGGAATCTCCATATAGTATAAGCACTATCAAGACTTGGCAAGTGACCAATCAAATTTCTAGGCAAGCCTCTAGTGATAAGATTGATAGTCCTAAGATTGAAAATCATGTCAAGAGACTCATCATGGGTAGAATGCAAGGAATCAACAAGTGGTTCACAAGGAATAGCAATTTACTTGTTCAAGTGATATTCATGAAAAATTCCAAGCATCTCATTTTCCACTCACTAAAGAACTCTCCATCAAGTATAGGCACTCTACTTCTAAGACTCCCTAATGTAGACCCATCCATCTTCCTCCAATGGTGATTAAACCAAAGCAATGGAGACCAAAGCTCTAATACCAATCCAAAGGATCGAGAAGAGGTGTCTAGAGGGTGGGTGATTAGACCCTCAACAAACAAAGTTGGCAGTTTTTAAGTTTTTCAAGTTGAGGTGGTAGATTAACACAATTTCAATCATACACAATACAATTCAAGCAAGCAAGCAAAGAGTATATGAGCAGCGGAAAATAAAGCATGCAATTTGCAAGAAAGTAAAGGGATGGGATTGGAGTGTGCAAACGCAATTGGAGACACTGAGATTTTTGGCGTGGTTCTGAAAGGTGGTGCTATTGTACATCCACGTTGATGGAGACTTCAACCCACGAAGGGTAACGGTTGCGCAAGTTCACGGAGGGCTCCACCCATGAAGGATCCACGAAGAAGCATCCTTGTCTATCCCACCATGGCCATCGCCCACGAAGGACTTGCCTCACTAGGGTAGATCTTCACGAAGTAGGCGATCTCCTTTCCCTTACAAACTCCTTGGTTCAACTCCACAATCTTGACGGAGGCTCCCAAGTGACACCTAACCAATCTAGGAGACACCACTCTCCAAAATGTAATAGATGGTGTGTTGATGATGAACTCCTTGCTCTTGTGCTTCAAATGATAGTCTCCCCAACACTCAACTCTCTCTCACAGATTTGGCTATGGTGGAAAGATGATTTGAGTGGAAAGCAACTTGGGGAAGGCTAGCGATCAAGATTCTTGTGGTTGGAATGGAATATCTTGGTCTCAACACATGAGTAGGTGGTTCTCTCTCAGAAAATGAATGCTGGAAGTGTAGGCACGTTCTTCTGGCTCTCCTCACGAATGAAGAATGGGTGGAGGGGTATATATAGCCTCCACACAAAATCTAGCCGTTACACACAGATTCCCAAACTCTGTGGGACCGAATAGTAAAATTCGGCCGGACCGATTCAGGTCAAAATGTGAACGTTAGAGTTTTCGGTGGGACGGACTTGGTCATCTTGGTGAGACCGATGTGGAGGGGTTAGGGTAAAACCTCAACTCGGTTTGAGCGATTACTCAAACTCGATGAGACCGATTTTGGTAATAAGCAAACATAGGATTGGCCAAATAAACTTGGTGGGACTAACTGAACAAACTCGGTTAGACCAAAAATGTTACAATAGATCACAGAGAATTTGCAAGCCCATCTCGTTGAGACCGAGATCCCATCGGTGAGACCGAAGTGACTAGGGTTTGGCAGTGGCTGGATTAGATGAAACTCGGTGGCGCCGGATAGACAAAATCATTGGGGGCGAGTTTGACATTTAGGTTTAGGAAATATGTGGATGTGATAAAGTGGCTTCGGGTTTTGGAGCATATCACCAAGCATTTTGAGCAAGCAAGCCATTAAGAAACACCTCATCCCCTGTTAATAGTATTGGCTTTCCTATGGACTCATTGTGATCTTGGATCACTAAAATGAAAATGTAGAGTCTTGAGCTTATGCCAATAGTTGTCCTTAGCATCTTGAAGGGGTTCCACATCCTCTTGTCCATGTCCATTCCACTCCAATGTTGAACTTATCTGAAATACACTAGGTACAAATATTAGTCCAACAAGAGATATGTTGACATTATTTACCAAATCACCCAGGCAAAACTTGTGCTTTCATAGACCGTAGTAGTACATGAGTCCGCAGACGAGCGGGTGGAGTGGAAAACCTAACCCTCTAAGGAAGTGGGGAAGGAAGACGACCCGTTCGCCAGGCTCCGGAGTGGGAATGACTTGACCTTCGGGGGGGGGGGGGGGGGGGGGGGGGGTGTGCTTGTGCTTGATATCGGCGGCGAGGTACCCCGCACTCTGGAGATCTTTCATCTCCTTCTCCGACACGGAGGAGGCCTCCCACTTGCCTTTGGAGCCAGCTCCGGCCATGGTCGAAGGAGGTGGGGGTGGTGGTGAGACACATGGAGACTTTGTGGGCGCGGAAAGCTTGGGTATTGGAAGGCCGAGGAGATGTGAAGCCGTGGGGAAAAAAGCAAAGATCTATTGCCCTCTTATAGACAGGGAAAATGCCAACCGCCCCCTACTCGTGCCTTGAATCTCGCCTATTCCCAATGAAGGCGTGCGCTGCAGTCTGTTGGATTACCCAAATATCATTGATGTGCAATCCCGTATTAAGTGGGCACGATCTCTATTTTGACAGGACATGCCAATGGGGCGTGGCCTCAAAACACGGAACGGGGGATGGGGAAACGGTTCAAAATGCCGAAGGGTCAAGTCTGACGCTTCATCTAAAAAGTTGTCAGTAAAAGGCACTGTACTCATTTTATATATATCATGCCCTCGCGGCTAAGGGTTGTGTTCATTATGAAAAGCCAGATACAATTCTTTTACAGAGGAAAGCCGATGTGTATTGTTAAAGGAACCCGCCTTGTAATGCCGAAGACAATCTAAATGCCGAATATATCATCATTGAAGACTGATTCAGGGGCTACTATGGGATTCCTGGACTAGGTGGTCCTCGGGCGTCCGATCTATTGATGTGGGCCGGGCTGATGGGCCATCAAGATACACGATGGAAGATCACCTCTCGTGTCCGGTGGGGACTCCCGTATGCGTGGATGTCAAGTATAGGTGTCCGGATATGTTATTACTTTTTGTAAAACCGACTTTGTACAACCCTAAGCCCCTCCGGTGTCTATATAAATCGGAGGGTAGATCGGAGGTAGAAGGACAACATTGCTAGGCTAGCTAATCTAGGGTTAGCCAAATCGATCTCAAGGTAGATCAACTCTTGTAAACCCTATACCCTCAAATATAATGAAGCAGGAGTAGGGTTTTACCTCCATTAAGAGGGTGCGAACCTGGGTAAACACTGTGTCCTTTGTCCATAGTTACCATTGGTCCTCAGACGTACAGCTGGGGCCCCCCTATCTGAGATCTGCCCGTTTTGATAGCGACAATGGCCACAGGTACCCCCTCGCCCCTCTGTTGTGCCCAAGAGCTCCGCGCCGTCCTCCTCATCATCTCCACCGAGCCAAGCCAGTCCGGACGCACCGTAGAATCGTCATCGCCATCGTCTTTCACCTCAGGAACTGATCACCGCCGTCGTCGATTCGCCGTCTCCGAGCCATCCCGAGCAAGTTGATCTACGTTACGAACCCGCTGTGAGCTCTGGCGCACTTCTCCTCTCTTCCCGTTGTCATTTGCTTCTCCTAGTCTAGCTAACCACCGCACCTGTCATGGAAATATCACGTCAAATGTCCTAGCGGAAGGACTTAGTCATGGATCCATCGCAACGAGATTAGCCTGAAGGGGTTAAACCGTACAAGGGACACGAGAGTTTTATACTAGTTCCGCCCCTTCGATGAAGGTAAAAGCCTACGTCTAGTTGTGATGGAATTATTGGGGTTTCGATGACCAGGGAGTAAATATGTTGCCTGGATCTTGAGTTGTTGTCTGTTGTCCGCGAACCGCCGCCGGGTCGTCCCTTTATATACACAGGTTGATGCCCGGCCGGTTTATAGAGTCCTGAGACCGACTCATACAAGTGTCCGGCTTGGTCTCTCCCTTTCCCTATCTTACAACACAAGTTATACAACTATGAAGGTTCATCATCATGGGCCCTAATCCGTCTCCGGGCTTCGGGCCTCTAAGCTTTATCAGTAAAGCACCATCTTCTTATCTTCATGGGCTTCAGTATAGTTGAGCGTGAACCGGCCCCTCTTGGGCGGTTTACACTCAGTAGTTACATCCTCAACATTAGGCCTCAGATTGATTTGAACCTGTTCATGTCAATCTTCAATACTTTAGAAAAATTCTGTTAGCATCTTCTAATGATTTTTGTAAACCGTCACGTTGTCTTCTCCCTGTAAACTTTGGTGAACCGCCGTGACGTCATCTTCTGTCACTGCAGTAAATCATCATGATGTCATCTCTGCATAAAAAGATTTATGAAGATTCCCTTCTCTTAATTAATTCCTGAAGATCGAGGCGATAGCTGCACCCTCTTTTGCCGCTTCAGGCCCCTCGATTTTCGCGCCTGCCGTTTTATCCTCTTTCCTTTATAAATAGGGCCGGGGGTCCTTTCATTTTCCCCCTTGCATCTCGTCTTCCTCCTTGCGACCCGAAGAGCTCAAGCGTCGCCGCCGCCGCCGTCGATCCTCGAATCTGCACCGACTAGGCCGCTGCATCACCCTGTTCGTACCAGAGATCTTGCGATACTCCTCCGCTGCTGCATGGCCCTGGTAAGCTTTCTTCCCGTAACCCTAGATCTCCATTAAGGCTTCGGGTTCATCCGTGTTCATCGACATTCATTAGTGCTTCTCTGCCTTTCCCTTAACCTCTTTTACTGAATCTAGCTATGCCTGATAGTTCTCTTTTGTAGCTAGATCCATAACTTTAGTCTGCCGCACCACATCGTCTTGCTGTTCCTGAAAAAACTCCATCTGGACCTTCTCCATTCCTCTTAGCGCCATTGTAGGGCTCAGAAAAATTTTCTTTATTGAATCACGGTATATCCAAAATTATACTGCCATATTGTGAAACTTGTTTCTATAAACACTTAGTAGATTCCAGCTCTGCCTTTTCTGTTTAAGGGCGGTTTAACCTTTAGTAGTTGATAATCCGCCATATGCCATTAGCCCTCACTTAAACCGCCATATTGACTTGAGTAGTAATTTTCGGTTTAACTCACATATATGCCTTGATCAAATTCCCCGGTTTAACACCGATTAGTGCACATCAACCTTCAATCATAAACCGGCCTTCATTTTTCTTTTACAGTTTGTTTTCCAAGATGACCAAGCAATTCTCCGCTTGCAACTGGGTTCCTTCCCGGATCACGGAAACGCAAATCAATGGATATGTTCTGACTGGCGCTTTAGCCTCAGAAAATGTCCTTCATTGGTGAGTCCCTGGCCCTGAGTGCCCTCCTGAGCCTCAAGATGGAGAAGTGATTGTGTTCGTGCAGCACCTTGACCGGGGATTCAGCCCTCCTGGATCAAAGTTTTTCCGGGTTGTCCTTGCTAGCTTTCAACTCCATCCACAGGATATTGGACCGAATTCCGTGTCCAACATATGCAATTTTCAAGTATTCTGTGAAGTTTACCTTCAAGAAGAACCATCTGTTGAGCTCTTCCGGGACTTTTTCCATCTAAACCGCCGAACTGAGTTCTCTAATGGTCCCAACACTGAACTTGGTGGGGTGTCAATCCGTAAGAGGAAAGAAGTTGATTTCCCTCATGCGAAACTCCACAGCCATCCCAAAGACTGGAACCAAACATGGTTTTATTGTCAGAACACCGCCCCTGCTGGAGAAAATCCTTTGCTGGGTTACCGCGCTCACCGGCTTAGCAACGGCCACCCGTTACCTCAACGACTAACTGCCAAAGAACGACAAGCTTATGCACCTCAACTTGCCAAGCTCCGGGCTCTCCTAGCCAACGGTTTGACTCGTGTTGACCTCGTTCGCTGCTGGGTTTCATGGCATATCCTACCTTTAAGCTGCCGCTCCGGATTGATGCATGAGTATACTGGCGACGCCAATGATCCTCAACGATTTAATGAAATAGAAATGATTGATGATGAAGTCACTGAATGTGTGAAGAAGATGCTTGACGAACCGATCACCACATGTAGTATAACTGGGCTGCCCCCTTATTATGCCTCCCAACAAACCGCCAACGGTAAAAACTTTAACCTTGTGCTTTTTTGATCTGTCTCTGCTTTAACACTGCTAGAATAATCCTTTGTTTAATTTTTACAGGCCAAAGATTCCTTCTGGAAGAGGAAAACTCAAGATAAACCAACGAGGGCTCCTCGTGCCAAAAGCAAAGTCACAAAGAAACCAGCCAAGAGGAAAACCGCCAAGTCCACTGATCCGCCTGAAGATGTCGAAGAATCAGATCAAGAGGTAGAACTTGACTCTCTTGGCTTATTTTTTACCAGGATGATGCGGAAGCCAGTTGTGCCGACCATGTAGAGGTAATCTACCTTTCCTCCGATTCAGATCATGTGCCGGTTCAAAAATTTCGCCGTGCAGTTCGGAAAGTAAAACGCTCTCACCCTCTTGCTCATTTGGATCCACAATTTTCTTTGAAGACACAACAACATGAAGGTTGTCGCACAACCCGGCACAGTGGCCAACAAGTCACTTCCTCCGGTTTACCAGACACTCCACCCCGGAAACGTCGTCCAGAGGTCTGTTCCTCTTTTAATAAACCTTATCCCTTGGCAGGTTGCTTCTGATACCCACTTAATCCGTCTGATTCAAATTATCATGTAACTTCTAGTTCTTCATCTGGTGACTCATCAACCACGCAATTGCCTCCCCTCAAGACCGTCGCTGGGTAAGTATACTGCCCTTCAGCTATTTTCTTCATGCGTCGGTTTACCATACTAATCTTTGTTTTGATATTGTAGTGCCAAGGTCCGACTGAGCAACAAAGCCAAGACCAGTGGCCCCACCAATGAAGTTGAACCGGAGAAGACCCCAGAAGATGCTGGTAGAGACACTGATGTTGTCATGGATGACTCTGCCCCACAAGATCCAGCCACTGATGCTAACCCACCAGAAGCTGACCCGGCTACGCATGTTGATCCATCAAGCCCGCACGCTACGCCTCCAAGTCCAGCTGCTAATCCGCCGAGCCCAGCTGCTAATCCACTGAGCCCAACTGCTAATCCGCCGAGCCCAGCCAGGGATATTGTCAATCCGTCGAGCCCGTCAAAAGGTGGCGATGATGATGTTATTATCATCGGTACTGCTCACACCGTCCCAGGAAATCCGGTTGCCTTGTCAAAGCATACCGCCAAGGAAGAATTTGTTGCTATGGGCAAGGGGAAAGAGAAGACATATTTATCCAGCTATGTCAACTTTACTGCCGAAGAGCTTCATTCCGGCTTCTTACATCGCCTCTACACAAGCCGAAATTATGAGGCCGGTTTGGTGAATATGATGAAGGAGAGCTATGAGGTATCTTTCAAAAACACTTTAATCTTGCTTATAAGTGAAGAGGCTGTCTTTCAAGATTTTACCCGGATTGACTAGACCACCGTTGACTTCCAGCCACTGGATGGGGAGGAGGAGGCTGAACCGATACCAGAAGATCCATCAACCTCTCGTCAACCCGGTGATGAGTCTTAATCCGGAAACCGGGTTGATGTTCACAAATTGTGTGCTGTGTAAAGAACAATCACTCAGTTTGGGCCTTAAAGCGCCTTGTAATAGGCTAGTTGGCATACTTTGATCTGCTGCCATCATGCACTGAGATAAGACTTTGGTTGATCCGCAATGATAATTGCAGTGCTGGCTTGTATACCTTCATAATATTATGTTATCCTTATATCTGCATAACAAAAGATCTGTCCGGGCGGTTTACCGCCGGACGGGTCATAACACCCAAAAGAAAACCTGGTAGATCGCCAAGCTTTATATAAAAAATAGATCATACCTGTGATATAAGGCTGTTGGTGTACCAACTTGATTGTAGTAAGGGTGAAAACCCAATACTTTGAGAGTTTGATAGCTCTCACCATGTTATGCTGGTGTGTTATAAGTCATACCGGGTTACGATGAAGACCAGGTGATCATACTGGCGACATGTAGCCAAAGCCAGACCGGATTGAAAGATGCCGGTTCACCATTGATTATATGCTTTAACAGATGATAACTGTAAGCCACCCCGGGTTAAGAAACACTGGGTTGAGATGAAGACATATAGTCTGGCCGGATCGACAGACGCCGGCTTACTTCAAAAGTTGATCGAAAACTTGCAAAAAACAAAAGCAAATAAAAACTTGTAGTCGAAGCTTTTCAAGGGCTACCAGGCCCAAATTCGAGGCTTTTCGTGGGCTGCCAGGCCTCTGAGTTAAACCATTTGACAAAGCCTTTTAAGATGGGCCTCCAACTAACCAATCGCCGTTTTAACTTTGACAAGTTCAGGGTGTCATTGAGAGTAACTTGTCAAACGTTCGGCGGGTCGTGCCAGGATTACCTGGATAGGAGTGGCTTACTTGATGAAGGCAGGTTAACCCGGGGTTTTAGGTGAATACACCAGGATTCGAAGCCGTGGGTCGATACCCATTTACAAGGGTCCTTTCAAACTCTTTGTTACTTTACACAAAGAGCCCCCAAGTAACTTTGTGAGCTGTGCTCAATGGGTGCCTATGTTTGAGTCATGCTCTTAGCAACAGAACTCTCTTTGGCCCCTTGGGTGTGAAGCTCCCAAGCTGTATGATGGCATGATAGCCGGTTTAATGGACAAAACGGGTCATCTCTTTGGAAGTAGAAACCCCCTTGTAACCTAGAAATATTGGAGAAAACGGCAGAGGCCCTGCTTGTAGCAAGTATGCCGGTTTATTATATTGAGCATAACATATACATTGTCGAAATATGTACATAAGAAGAGCCTATAGCTCAGGTGTAGTAGGGCCGAAGGAGAGCTATGTTCCATGGCCGACGGGTCTCGTCCTCAGAACTGCGTGAGTCTTCTCGAACGTCAATGAGGTAGTATGATCCGTTCTGCAGATTCTTGCTGACCACAAAGGGCCCTTCCCAAGGTGGGGATAACTTATGAATATCGGTATGATCCTGGATGAGCCGGAGCACTAAATCATCTTCTTGAAAGGTTCTTGTTTTAACCTGGCAGCTATGATAATGCCGCAGGTCTTGCTGGTAAACCGCCGAACGAGCCAAAGCCATGTCCCGCTTCTCATCTAACAGGTCTAGTGCTTCTTGACGTGCTTGCTCGTTGTCCGCTTCAACATAATTGGCAACCCAAGGCGAGTCATGATGAATATCACTGGGGAGTACCGCCTCTGATCCATAAACCATGAAGAAAGGCATATAACATGTAGACCGGTTTGGGGTGGTGTTTATGCTCCATAACATAGATGGTAGTTCTTCCACCCAGCAACCCGGCGTCTGCTTCAAAGGGACCATAAGCCGGGGCTTTATACCCTTTAAAATTTTCTGATTAGTTCGCTCAGCTTGACCATTACATTGGGGGTGAGCCACGGATGCCACATCAAGCCGGATGTGCTCTCGTTGACAAAAGTCCTCCATCTCGCCTTTAGAGAGGTTCGTGCCATTATCCGTGATAATGCTATGTGGAAAACTGAAACAGAAGATCACCTTTTTGATGAATTGAACCGTCGTGGCTGCGTCACACTGCTCAAAGCCGCTGATAAACCTGCTGATAAACTGGCTCAAAGCCGCAATACGACCTGCCAGATGTTGAACATCATTGATACATGCCGGTTTAGCCAGAGATGTGATAGCCCTGATCTTTTCTGGATTAGCCTCAATACCCCGGTTGGACACCAGAAAACCCAAGAGCTTGCCAGCCGGTACACCAAAAAGACACTTAGCCGGATTGATCATTATTTTATAAACTCTCAGATTATCAAAGGTTTCTTGCAAATCAGATATGAGTGTCTCTGCCTTCCTGGACTTGACCACAATATCATCCACATAAGCATGAACGTTGCGCCCAATCTTAGTATGAAGACAATTCTACACACAACATTGATAAGTGTCCTGGGCACTCTTGAGCCCAAAGGGCATAGATACATAATAGAAGGCTCCAAAGGGAGTAATGGAAGCTGTCTTCTCCTGGTCCTTAACTGCCATCTTGATCTGATGATAACCAGAATAAGCATCCAAAAAACTCAAACGCTCACAACCCACCGTAGCATCAATGATTTGATCAATACAAGGGAGGGCAAAGGGATCAGCTGGGCAAGCTTTGTTCAAATCTGTGTAATCCACACACATACGCCAAGTGCCATTTTTCTTAAGAACCAGCACCGGATTGGCCAACCACTCTGGGTGAAATACTTCCACGATAAACCCTACTGCCAGTAGCCAGGCTACCTCTTCCCCAGTGGACTTACACCCTTCCTCATTAAAGCGGTGAAGAAACTGTTTGACCGGTTTGAATTTCGGATCAATATTAAGAGTGTGCTCAGCGAGTTCCCTCGGTACACCTGGCATGTCACAAGGTTTCCATGCAAAGATGTCCCGGTTCTCACGGATGAAGTCGATGAGCGCTCCTTCCTATTTGGGATCCAAGTTGACGCTGATGCTGAACTGCTTGGATGAATCGCCAGGAACAAAATCAACCAGTTTGGTTTCATCAGCCGATTTAAACTTCAAAGCCGGATCATGCTCTGTGGTGTGCTTCTTTAAAGAAGTCATGTTTGCCGGATCAACATGTCCTTATAAAACTTCAACTCTTCCATTGCACAAACCGATTCGGCACAGGCCGCATCACCTTCCTCGCACTCCAGAGCAATCTTACAGCTACCATGAACCATGATGGTTCCTTTGTGACCCGGCATCTTGAGCTGCAGATAAACATAACATGGCCTCGCCATGAAGGCATAAACCGACCATCCAAATAAAGCGTGGTACAGACTTCTGATCTTGACTACTTCAAAGGTCAGCGTCTCGGACCTTGAATCATGATCATCTCCAAAAACCACCTCCAGAGCTATTTTACCAACTGGCTAAGCCAATTTACCAGGCACCACTCCGTGAAAAATGGTGTTTGACGGTCTAAGATTCTTATCTGTCAACCCCATATGCCGGAAGGTTTCATAGTACAAAATATTGATACTGCTCCCTCCGTCCATGAGTACCTTGGTGAACTTATAACCTCCCACCTGCGGTGCAACCACCAAAGCTAGGTGACCCAGATTGTCAACCCGGGGCGGATGATCCTCTCTGCTCCAGACAATAGGCTGCTCAGACCAGCGTAGATAACGGGGCACCACCGGTTCAACGGAGTTCACTGCCCTTTTATAGAGTTTCTAATCGCGCTTGCACAAACTAGTAGTGAAAACATGATATTATCCACCGTTTAACTGCTTTGGGTTGCTCTGATAACCCGACTGCTGCTGATTCCCCTGATTACCATGTTGATGGTTACCACCATGGTTATTCTGATTGCCCTGATTATTCTGAAACCCTGAGTTTGAACCGCCACCACTGTAACCCGTCCCATGAAATCCTGGACCGAAACCACCAGATGGACCCTGATCATACCAGAAAAGATCAGAGTTTTTGAATTCCCTCATGATGTGGCAATACTTCCAAAGGTGCGTGGGCGGAGCCTCCTTTGTCCCGTGCTTTGGGAAAGGCTGGTTCAACAGGCATTCCAGATTCATTCCTCCACCGTGCTGGGGCGTTTTACCCTTACGGCACTGCATATTACCCTGCATACTGGTGTTAGCGACGAAATCAGAATTGTATGCCTTACGCTTGCCATTATTTCTGTGGCCCGCCTGGTTATGCTGTCCCTTTGAACCGGCATTCTTCTTTCCCTTCTCCTGTTTCTCCTCATCAGAATCAGGGTCCTTGGTATTATCAGAATCAGCATATTTAACCAGATTCGCCATGAGTGTTCCCATATCATTGAAGTGACGCTTGATCCGTCCCAACTTCATTTTAAGTGACTTAAACCGGCAATTGCCCTCCAACGTCACAATTGCTTTATCCGGATTGATGCGGCTTGACGAGTGCAAAATTTCTGAAACCCAGCGCACCCAATGGGTTATTGATTCATTCTCTCCTTGGACACAAACCGCCAGATCTACAATGGACATAGGCTGTTTGCATGTATCTTTGAAGTTTGCTATGAATTTGGCCTTCAACTCATCCCATGAATTGATCGAGTTGGCAGGCAGGATCTTCAACTAGGTGCGAGTTGTTCCTTCTAGCATCATCGTGAAGTACTTTGCACACGCCGCTTCATCCACATCTAGCATCTCCATTGCCATCTCATAACTCTCAACCCACGCCTCGGGGGGCTGATCAGCGGTATAATTAGGCACCTTGCGTGGCCCCTTGAAATCCTTGGGCAACCGCACATTACGGAGAGCCGGGATGAGACACGGCACTCCCCAAGAGCTGAAGGCAAGCCCTGTCCCTCGCTCAACTGACACCGCTGGCTGAACCGGGGCGGGTTGATGACGTCCCACGTGTTGTGCCGCTAATGCGGCCTCCCTTCATGCTCTGCCATTATCCACCACATCGTGAGCATTCAAACCGCCGTTCGCCGGATTAGGCCCTCGAGGGCATCACGACGCCACGCACTGCTTGATACGGCCGGTTCATCCATGTGCCTGCTATAACTCTTTCTTGGATGAGGGGTTGAATGTATTTTGTCTCGGCTGTAGGAATAAGCCTGTTGCTGAACAACGACGGTTTGAAGAAGATCCCTGGCTCGTCGAGTCTCAATCGCTGCTAAGGAATCACCCTCCATAGGAATAGCCGCCAAGCGTGATGCTGCTTCAATCATATTATCCAAAGGACTGGAAAAGTGACCCGGTGGTGTTGCGACATACTGTGGCGGGTTGTCCGTCCGTCGAGGCGGGTCCATCGTCCGTGGCTGATCCGGCGTCGCCCCAGGTGTCTCGGTCCGGTTTACTCCTGCCGGATTGCTAGGCCCAGCTCCTGGTATACTGAAGAGATTCAGACCCTCGTAATTTGTGGCAATCGAGACCGGTACTTCCTTCTCATGACGTTGTTTGATGCGTTCTTATCCAACATAAGCCGGTAATTCTGCGCCTGGATCTGTTGTGATTGGGCATCTAAAGCGACCCGCTCTTCATCCATCCTGGCCTCCTCAGCCGTCAAATCCGCCTTGGCCTAAGCTATCTGATCCTTTAGCTTGTAACATCCGTATTATGCTGATCTTGAGTCTTCGGAGTCACTGCTATAGTCAACAATGCCGTCAAGTCATCCAGTAAACCGGCCAGAACTTGAGCCGTCGGCGCGCCGGGCCTCCTACTGCTGTAGATGAAGATTGCACGGTGGGCTGTGTACCATCCATGAAGATCGCAACCCGGTTTGGCGGTTCAAGGGGACCCGGAATATTGTCTCCATCAGAGTATCCCTCAAACCAGCCATCGTGTAGTTGATATAGCGACTCAGTTTCACCAGTGGACGATTCACCATCTGAGTAGATGGCTGTCTCCATCGGACACTGGTTCAGATTCCGCTCCATGGATGAATCCTACGAACGCACGCTTCATGGCAGGCTGAACCCGGGCAGGACTTGCACGCTGAGCTGTCTCGACGAGGTCGATGGAGATGTCCGGCTTAGGGCCCGGTTCGCCGATCTTGCCGATGAAAACGTGAATTCCGCCAAAGGGGACCCGGTACCTGTACTCGATTGAGCCGGCCTCGGGGCCCCAGCATGCGTCATCGATGTAAAGCTTGCCGCGACGACTCTTGGTCATCCGGCCAACCGCGTACCCTTTGAGTCCTTCAAAGTTGCCCGTTAATAACTCGAAACCATCGTGCGATATCCCCACAGTGGGCGCCAACTGTCGTGGAAATATCATGTCAGATGTCCTAGCGGAAGGACTTAGTCGTGGAGCCATCGCAACGAGATTAGCCTGAAGGGGTTAAACCAGACAAGGGACACGAGAGTTTTATACTAGTTCGGCACCTTTGATGAAGGTAAAAGCCTACGTCTAGTTGTGATGGAATTATTGGGGTTTCGATGACCAGGGAGGAAATACGCTTTGCCTGGATCTCGAGTTGTTGTTTGTTGTCCCCGAACCGCTGCCGGGTCGTCCCTTTATATACACAGGTTGACGCCCGGCTGGTTTACAAAGTCCCGAGACCGACTCATACAAGTGTTCGGCTCGGTCTCTCCCTTTCGCTATCTTACAACACAAGTTATACAACTATGACGGTTCACCATCATGGGCCCTAATCCGCCTCTGGGCTTCGGGCCTCTAAGCTTTATCAGTAAAGCGCCATCTTCTTTACTTCAAGGGCTTCAGTATAGTTGAGCGTGAACCGGCCCCTCCTGGGTGGTTTACACTCAGTAGTTACATCCTCAATAGCACCCGAGCGCTCCACGCCGCCGGCCATGTCGCCGCCGTTGTTTCAGATGCCATAGCTTGTGGGCGAGCACACCAACATGCTCAACGTCCCTCCACGACCCCGCAGCCACCAACCGCTACCCCTCCCGAGCTCCGTAGCACCGAACCCGCCATTCCCGTAGCTCCGGCCGCCTCACAAGTTGCTGCTGCCATTGACTTAGTCCACTGGAGCTGCAGCTGCGTGCACCACCCAACGCGGACGAGCCTCTGATACGTCTTCAATGTATCTATAGTTTTTGATTGTTCCATGCTATTATATTATTTGTTCTGGATGTTTTATATGCATTAATATGCTATTTTATTTTATTTTTGGGACTAACCTATTAACCAAGATCCTAGTGCTAGCTCCTGTGTTTTCCCTATTTTTGAGTTTCGCAAAAAAGGAATACCAAATGGAATAAAACCTTCGTGATAATTTTTCTTGGACCAGAAGACAACCAGGAGACTTGGAGATGAAGGAATACCAAATGGAATAAAACCTTCGCGATGATTTTTCTTGGACCAGAAGACAACCAGGAGACTTGGAGATGAAGTCGGAGGAGCCACGAGGCATCCATAAGGACGAAGGGCGCGCCCAGGGGGTAGGGTGCGTCCCCAACATTGTGGGCCCCTCGTGCACCTCGTAACCTAATTCTTTCTCCTGTATATTCCCATATATCCTCAAACCAATAGAGGCATCCACAAAAACACTTTTCCGCCGCCTCAACCTTCTGTACCGGTGAGTTCCCATCTAGGGGCCTTTTCCGGTGTCCTGCTGGAGGGCGATTTGATCATGGAGGGCTTGTACATCAATAACATTGCCCTTCCAATGAAGCGTGAGTAGTTTACCACAGACCTACGGGTACATAGCTAGTATCTAGATGGCTTCTTCTCTCTCTTTGATTCTCAATACCATGTTCTCCTCGTTGTTCTTGGAGATCCATTCGATGTAATACTTTTTGTGGTTTCTTTGCCGAGATCTGATGAATAGTGGATTTACGATCAGCTTATATACGAATATTATTTGAATCTTCTATGAATTCTTATATGCATGATTTGATATCTTTGTAAGTCCCTTCGAACTATCGGTTTGGTTTGGCCAACTAGATTGGTTTTTCTTGCAATGGGATAAGTGCTTAGGTTTGGGTCCAATCTTGCGGTGTCCTTTCCCAGTGACATTAGGGGCAAGAAGGCATATATTGTATTGTTGCAGTTGAGGATAAAAAGATAGGGTTTTCATCATATTGCTTGAGTTAATTCCTCTACATCATGTCATCCTACCTAATGCGTTACTCCCTTCTTCATTAACTTAATACTCTAGATGCATGCTGGATAGCGATCGATGTGCGGAGCAATAGTAGTAGATGCAGGTAGGAGTCGGTCTACTTGACACGGACATGATGCCTATATTCATGATCATTGCCTTAGATATCGTCATAACTTTGCGCTTTTCTATCAATTGCTCGGCAGTAATTTGTTCACCCACCGTATTATTTTCTATCTTGAGTGAAGCCTCTAGTGAAACCTATGGCCCCCGGGTCTATTTTTTATCATATAAGTTTCCGATCTACAATTTTAGTTTTCGATCTACTATTCTTGCAATCTTTTACTTTCCGATCAATAAATCAAAAATACCAAAAATATTTACTTTATCGTTTATCTATCTCTATCAGATCTCACTTTTGCAAGTAACCGTGAAGGGATTGACAACCCCTTTATCACGTTGGGTGCAAGTTTGTTTGATTGTTTGTGCAGGTATTCAGAGATTTGTGCGTTGTCTCATACTGGATTGATACTTTGGTTCTCAAGCTGAGGGAAATACCTATCTCTACTTTGCTGCATCACCCTTTCCTCTTCAAGGGAAAAACCAACGCAAGCTGATGAAGTAGTAGGAAGAATTTATGGCGCCATTGCCAGGGAGATCTACGCCAAGTCAAGACTTACCAAGTACCCATCATAAACTCTCATGTCTTGCATTACATTATTTGCCATTCGCCTCTTGTTTTCCTCTCCTCCATTTCTAAAATGATTTTTAAAAATATTTGCCTTTTCTTCGCCCCTCTTTCGTTCGTCTTTTTTGCTTCCTTTTTGTGTGCTCGTTTGCTGGATTGGTTTGTTACCATCATGTCTGGATCTGGGGAGGTTATCATTGAAAATCTTAAGGAAAAATTTGAATCTTGTTCTTTGGATAATGAAACGGCAAATCATCCTAATTACAAAGCAAAAACTTTCCGTGTGGTGTGATGGTAATATTATTGGAAAAAGTGTTATTTGAGAGTTCTTTGATTGTACGGGATCTATGCCTATCAATAAAAGATCTATTCTTCTTGATACAAATTGTTATGCGGATGCCATTGTTATGCTTGTTGAGAAACTAGAAAGAAAATTTGTGCACCTTCACCCCGCTTTGCAAAAAGTGTTTTATGAAGTTCCCAACATTAATCATCCTATAGCTAAAAAGATTGCAACTATCATTCTTATGTGTGAATTTGATTTTATACTACAAGAAACTAGGGATATTTTTTCTTACTATAAAAAGGATGTTGAACACCCTCCATTTGAGGATATCCTCCATGATAAAGAAACTATGCATAGTTTGGAATGTAGGGATTATTAATCTTATAGTGAAAACCTTAGGAGGAGAGTTCCCTATGCAGAAATATATCAATCTTTGTACCTTGAGGCCTATGAGGAATTTGATTGCATTACTAGGGGTATTCATGTAGGATTCAATAGAGATTGGTTGAATAAAATGATGAAGGAACCCGTTAGAAACGAGATTCATGTTCTTTATGATGATATTTATGTTGATGATCCTAATTACGGGTTCATGAATGTCAAAATAACTAATAAAAGTCATTCTCTTCTTAAGACGAATGAAATTTTAGGCGAATTGTAAATTTGCATCTTGAGGATATTCTTCACTGGCAGTTTGTGTATTGGAAGCAATGTTGTACAATCAGAAATATTAAAGTTGGTGGGGAAAATTCCAAATTTTTTCACGCCATGGCCGCTGAAAGGTTCAGGAGGAATACTATTTCCTCGGTCAAGAATTTGGCAGGTGATGTGGTCTTTGATCATCAGCAGTTGGCTGGAATGTTTTGGACTGATTTCAATCAGCGTATGGGTCAATCTAAAGGAATTCAAATGGGATTTGACTTGGACTCATTAATTGAGAGAGTTGATGGTCTAGAGAATTTATCCCAGCCGTTCATGGACTCTGAGGTGGATTCTGTAATTAAGAACATGCCAACTAACCGTGCACCAGGTCCCGATGGCTTTACTGGACTATTCTTAAAGAAGCGTTGGCCTATTCTCAAGGAGAATTTTATGCAACTTGTCAAGGAGTTTTATGAGGGGAGATGCAATTTGGAATGCCTTACTACATCCTTCTCATTCCCAAGAAGTTAAGCCCTGGGGTTGTTGGTGATTTTTGGTCCATGTCATTGACCAACACTTGCTTGAAATTTTTAATTAAACTTCTGGCTAATCGCCTTCAGAAAGTGATTTTGCGATGTATACACCGTAATCAATATGGTATTCTTCATTGTCACTCCATCCAAGACTGTCTGGCTTGGTGTTTCGAGTACATTCATCAATGTAAAGCTTCAAAGAGACCCATCATTCTCCTCAAGCTAGACTTTATGAAGGCCTTCGATACTATTGAGCATGAAGTTATTCTTAGAATCCTGCAATGAAAAGGTTTTGATAATCGTTGGACTGGCTATATTAATAACATCTTGTCTACGGGCTCTTCTTCAATGTTTTTAAATGGCGTTCCGGGCAATCACTTTGTTTGCAGAATGGGTGTTCGTAAAGGGGATTCGTTATTGTTTGTGATAGTAGTTTATTTGCTCTAGTCGGTGGTCAATGAGATGTGCTCCAGGAACATTCTTACTCTACCAATCCCAACTAGCTCCAATGATTACCTGATTGTCCAATATGTGGATGATACCCTCATTGTCCTGCCTGCGATCAACGACTAGCTCATTGCCTTCAAGGAGATGCTTGACACTTTTGCGGCTTCAACAAGATTGAGAGTCAACTTCAGTAAATCCTCCCTTATTCCAATCAACATCAGTGATGAGGAGGGCTCTAGGATTGTCAGGTTGCTCAGGTGTGATGTTGGCTCCATGCCGTTCACATATCTAGGGTTACCCATGGGAACTTCAAGACCTACGGTCTATGATCTAATGCCTCCGGTTGATCGCATTGAACGAAGTTTATCTGCATCTTCATTCCTTCTAAATCAAGGGAGCCATCTACACCTACTTCAGTCGGTATTGTGTTCCATGCCAATTTACTTCTTCTGTACACTCTCTCTTCCCAAGGGAATATTGCAGCAGATCGAGAGAATCATGCGCCAATGTCTATGGAGAGGGAACATGGATACCCCACGCCAATCATTGGCTGCTTGGCATCTAGTTTGTCGGCCTAAGAATTTGGGTGGTCTGGGTGTTCTTAATTTGGGTATTCAAAACGAGGCCTTGTTGCTCAAGAACCTCTTCAAGTTCTTTAACAAGGTTGATGTGCCTTGGGTCATGTTAATATGGGACACTTATTATGCCTCCTCTCCACCGCAAGTCACTCAAAGCTGTGGCTCCTTTTGGTGGCGTGATGTCATGCGTTTATATGAAAATTTCTGCAAACTATCTATTCCACAAGTTCATGCAAGCAACACGGTAGTCTTCTGGCTTGATCGCTGGCAGCTGGGAAATGATGTTGTCCTTATGCATGATCGGTTCCCATGGCTTCATTCAATTGTGATTGATGATATGATTACAGTTAAGGATTTTATGGGGCTGCCTAATGTTTCTGATCACTTCCATCTGCCTCTGTCCTCGGAGGCTTACCTGGAATTCACCCAGCTCCAAGCTTTGTTGCTGCCGATCAACCTTGATATTTGGAAATGGCCATCGAAATCTGGAGAGTTTAAGTCAAGGATCTACTATGTGTCTTGCTTCTCCCATCTTGTGGTTGATCCTATTTTAAAGTGGATCTGAAAATGTTCATGCACGCTCAAGTTCAAGGTATTTGGTTGGCTCCTCTTGATGGACCGTTTGAATACTAGAGATATGATGCAGCGCCAACACTAGAACATACAGGATGACACCTACGTTCTGTGCCTCTGTGCTTGCCATGAGGACCATTTCCATCTCTTCTTTGCTTGCAATTTCAATCAAAGGGTTTGAAATTATCTTGGGATTTCTTGGATTGATCAACCAAACCAGACTACATATGAGATGGCTTTAACAGCTAGGAGGAATTTTGGTCTTCCTTTTTTCATAGAAGTTGTCTTCACTACCACTTGGAATATTTGGACACAAAGGAATGTGAAGATCTTCGGAAATGATCTGTCTTCCATTAGATCTTGGAGGAGAAATTTTATCCATGACATTTATCTTTTAGGTCATAGAATTAAATGTAAACATAGAGATAGCTTAATCTCCTGGATAGCTGCCCTACCTTAGGTCTCTTTGTAAGTATTTTCCTTTCTGCTCTTACTTGTAATTTTGTAACTTTGTAACTTCTCTAGTTCTTTACCAGTAAAGAATTGTGAGGTTGTTGCCTTCCAGTATATAGTCAGAAAAAACTAATCAAAGTCCTTTTCATGATTTGAGTTCATCTAGTAGAAGGGAAATAAAGGAAAGGATACATTCGTTAAGACGAGTTTTGGAGGATTTGATGAGAAGAGAATTGCATACCAAAGATGACAATACTTAGATCTATTTTTGTTTTATGCCTAGCAAAGGGCGTTAAACAATAGCGCTTGTTAGGAGTCAACCTAGGTTTATTTTTGTTTTTTACCTTTTGTTCATGTTTATCTTTGAATAATTCTTCTAGCCTCTGGTTAGATGTGGGTTTGTGTTTTATTTAGTGTTTGTGCCAATTAAGACCTTTGGGATAGCTTACGGTGATAGTTGTTTTGATCCTGCTGAAAAATAGAAAATTTTGCTCCTAGTAAATAATTTCCTGAATTTTATTGAACCGTTCTTTTGATTTGATTCTTTTTTCTCTGGATTGGTACATAAATTGCCCAGGTTTTCCTAATTTTTCAGAATTGTCGAATTAGTGAAGTATTCGAGAGTCATAGATTGCTACACACTGTTCTATTTTTGACAGATTGTGTTTCCTATGTGTTCTTTGCTTATTTTGATGAATCTATGGGTAGTATCGGGGGGTATGAACCATGGAAAAGTTGGAATAAAGTAGATATTACCAATATAAATAAATAATGAGTTCACAACAGTAACATAAAGTGGAGATTTATTTTCTTATACTAACGGAGCTTATGAGATTTTCTGTTGAGTTTTGTGTTGTGAAGTTTTCATGTCTTGGGTAAGGATTTGATGGACTATGGAATAAGGAGTGGCAAGAGCCTAATCTTGGGGATGCCCAAGGCACCCCAAGGTAATATTCAAGGACAACCAAGATCCTAAGCTTGGGGATGCCCTGGAAGGCATCCCCTCTTTCATCTTTGTCTATCGGTAACTTTACTTGAGGCTATACTTTTGTTCACCACATGATATGTTTTTTGCTTGGAGCGTCTTGTATGATTTGAGTATTTGCTTTTTAGTTTGCCACAATCATCCTTGTTGTACACACCCTTTGAGAGCAACACGCATGAATCGTGATTTATTAGAATACTCTATGTGCTTCACTTATATCTTTTGAGCTAGGCAATATTGCTCAAGTGCTTCACTTATATCTTATTAGAGCACGACCGTGGTTTTATTTTATAGAAATTGATGAACTCTCATGCTTCACTTATATTATTTTAAGAGTCTCTAAACAGCATGGTAATTTTCTTTGATTATAAATTTAGTCCTAATATGATAGGCATCCAAGAGGGATATAATAAAAACTTTCATAAAGTGCATTGAATACTATGAGAAGTTTGATTCCTTATGATTTTTTTGAGATGTGAAGATGATGATATTAGAGTCATATTAGTGAGTAATTGTGAATTTGAGAAATACTTGTGTTGAGGTCTGTGATTCCTGTAGCACGCACATATTGTGAACTGTTATGTAACAAAGTTGGAGCATGAGGTATTTTTCAGTTGTCATACTTTGTGTGGAGGTCGGGATCGCGCGATGTTAACTCCTACCAACCCTTCCTCTAGGAGCATGCGCTTATTACTTGGTTTCGATGACTAATAGATTTTTGCAATAAGTATGTGAGTTCTTCATGGCTAATTTTGAGTCCATGGATTATACGCACTCTCACCCTTCCACCATTGCTAGCTCTCTTCTGTCGCGCAACTTTTGCCGGTACCATACACACAACATATACCTTCCTCAAAACAGGCACCATACCTACCTATTATGGCATTTCCATATCCATTCCAAGATATATTGCCATGCGACTTTTCGTCGTTCTTTCTACTATGACATGTTTCGTCATTCTCATATAGCTTTGCATGATCATGTAGTTGACATCGAATTTGTGGCAAAGCCACCTTTCATAATTCTTTTATACATGTCACTCTTGATTCACCGCTGGAGGCTTTCACATAGAGTCATATTTTAGTTCTAATTATCGAGTTGTAATTTCTGAGTTGTAAGTAAATAGAAGTGTGATGATCATAATTATTAGAGCATTGTCCCATGTGAGGAAATTAAAAAAAAGAGGCCAAAGAAGCCAAATAAAAAAGAGAGGCCAAAGAAGCCAAAGAAAAAAAGATAAAAAAATGAGAGAAAAAGAGATAAGGGGCAATGTTACTATCCTTTTTCCACACTTGTGCTTCAAAGTAGCACCATGATCTTCATGATAGAGAGTCTCCTATTTTGTCACTTTTAATATATTATTGGGATTTTTTCATTATAGAACTTGTCTTGTATATTCCAATGATGGGCTTCCTCAAATCGCCCTAGGTCTTCATGAGCAAGCAAGTTGGATGCACACCCACTTAGTTTTTCTTTTTGAGCTTTCACAAACTTATAGGTCTAGTGCATCTGTTACATGGCAATCCCTACTCACTCACACTAATATCTATTGATGGACATATCCATAGCCCGTTGATACGCCTAGTTGACGTGAGACTATCTCCCTCTTTTTGTCTTCTCCACAACCACCATATTCTATTCCACCTATAGTGCTATGTCCGTGGCTCACGCTCATGTATTGCATGAAAGTTGAAAAAGTTGGAGAATACTAAAGTATGAAACAATTTGTTGGCTTAAACTGGGGTTGTGCATGATTTGAATATTTTCTGTGATGAAGGTGGAGCATAGCCAACTATATGATTTTGTAGGGATAAGCCTTCTTTAGCCATGTTATTTTGAGAAGGCATAATTGCCTTGTTAGTATGCTTGAAGTATTATTGTTTTTATGTCAATATTAAACTTTTGTTTTGAATCTTATGGATCTGAACATTCATGCCACAATAAAGAAAATTACATGGATAAATATGTTAGGTAGCATTCCACATCAAAAATACTGTTTTTATCATTTACCTACAAGAGGACAAGAAGGAATTAAGCTTGGGGATGCTTGACACGTCACCAACGTATCTATAATTTTTGATTGTTCCATGCTATGATATTATTTGTTTTGGATGTTTCATATGCATTAATATGCTATTTTATATTATTTTTGGGACTAAACTACTAACCTAGAGCCTAGTGCTAGTTCCCGGTTTTTCCCTGTTTTTGAATTTCGCAGAAAAGGAATATCAAACGGAGTCTAGACGGAATAAAACCTTCCCGATGATTTTTCTTGGACCAGAAGACAACCAGGAGACCTGGAGATGAAGTCGGAGGAGCCATAGTGCGGCTACAAGGATGGAGGGCACGCCCATGGGGGGTAGGGCGCGCCCCCACGCATGTGTGCCCCTCGTGCACCTCTTGACCTAATTCTTTTGCCTATATATTCCTATATATCACCAAACCAATAGAGGCATCCATGAAAACACTTTTCCGCTGTCGCAATCTTTACCCATGAGATCCCATCTAGGGTCCTTTTTCGGTGTCCCGCCGGAGGGGGATCCGATCACGGAGAGCTTCTACATCAACACCATTGCCCTTCCGATGAAGCGTGAGTAGTTTACCACAGACCTACGGGTCCATAGATAGTTGCTAGATGGCTTCTTCTCTCTCTCTTTGATTCTCAATACCATGTTCTCCTTGTTTTTGTTGGAGATCTATTCGATGTAATACTTTTTGCACTATGTTTGTCGATATCCGATGAATTGTGGATTTATGATCAGCTTATCTATGAATATTATTTGAATCTTCTCTGAATTCTTATATGCATGATTTGATATCTTTGTAAGTCTCTTTGAAATATCAGTTTGGTTTGGCCAACTAGATTGGTTTTTCTTGCAATGGGAGAAGTGCTTAGCTTTGGGTTCAATCTTGCGGTGTCCTTTCCCAATGACACTAGGGGCAGCAAGGCACGTATTGTATTGTTGCCATTGAGGATAAAAAGATGGGGTTTTCATCATATTGCTTGAGTTAATTCCTCTACATCATGTCATCTTACCTAATGCGTTACTCCGTTCTTTATGAACTTAATACTCTAGATGCATGCTGGATACCGGTCGATGTGTGGAGTAATAGTAGTAGATGCAGGTAGGAGTCGGTCTACTTGACACAAACATGATGCCTATATTCTTGATCATTGCCTTATATATCGTGATAACTTTGCGCTTTTCAGTCAATTGCTAGGCAGTAATTTGGCTCACCCACCATATTATTTTCTATCTTGAGAGAAGCCTCTAGTGAAACCTATGGCCCCCAGGTCTATTTTCCATCATATAAGTTTCCGATCTACAATCTTAGTTTCCGATCTACTTTTCTTGCAATCTTTTTACTTTCTGATCTATAAACCAAAAATACCAAAAATATTTAATCTATCGTTTATCTATCTCTATCAGATCTCACTTTTGCAAGTAACCGTGAAGGGATTGACAACCCCTTTGTCGCATTGGGTGCAAGTTTGTTTGATTGTTTGTGCAGGTATTCAGTGATTTGTGTGTTGTCTCCTACTGGATTGATAACTTGGTTCTCAAACTGAGGAAATACTTATCTCTACTTTGCTGCATCACCCTTTCCTCTTCAAGTGAAAAACGAACGCAAGCTCAAGAAGTAGCTGCCTGCTTGTCGCGTAGACGCCCTCCACCATCCATTTGGTCGCCGAAGAGCAAAAACCGAGCATCGCCGCCGTCCTTGGACGTCGCCGGCGGCTTAACATCGACCGGTTTGACTTGTTTGACTTGGGGTTTGACTCCCTTGGTAATTGACATGTGGGACGACCCTTTCTAATTACTTAGATTAGGTTTAAATAAAAGAGGATTAGCCCCTGAGTCACTGACATGCGGGACCCACTGGTCAGTTTGTCCTGGGCCGTGACTTGCTGACGTCATGATACGCGGTGCTGACACATTATTCCTTTTTCTGGAATTAGTTTAATTTCCAAATAATCAGAAAATCTAGAAACAGGCCTAAACTTCTAAAAAACATAGAAAAAAAATCTACAACTCAGACGGAAAAGATTGATATATGAAAAACGATCAAAAAAATCCAATCTATCCATTGGTACTAGTTTCATGCATGACTAAGAAACTTAACCTTGTTGTTTCAATCAAAACAACTAAATGCACTTTGGAAATTCATAGCTTTGGTTTGAATTTGAACCTTTGGCTCAAATAAGCTCAAACCCTTCTGCTTTAGTCACATTAGCTCAAATCACAGCATGTTGCCATGTCATGATCATGCATCATATTGATACATTACATTAATTGTGTTCCGTCTCTATTTGCCAGTGTTGTTCCCTCTCAGTGGACGTTGTTCTGACGTTGTGATCGTTGACACCGATGAAGAGATATTAGCATCTTCAGAAGTGCTAGGCAAGCAAGCCCCCTTGATCACTCTGATACAAACCCACTCTTTCGCTCTGGCTCTCTCTTTTACTACATTAGGACAACAATGTTTCAACTATTACCTATTGCGGTAGTTGAACCCCTTTCCTCTGCATGACCTGTCTTTGCTACAGTAAATAGCTGAAACCCACTAGCATTAATAGGAGTTGTTTGAGACATGATGTGCCCACTCATTCATGCTTGCTTGTTATGCCTGCTATGCTTAGAGTTGTATTAGGTCTGATTCATCTGGGATAGATTGGAATGGTGGTGAACATGGCCTACTATGTGAGAGCCAAGTGTGTGAACACAATTTGGTAAAGGTATCGGTGAGAGGCCATATGGGAGTACATGGTGGGTTGTCTCATTGAAACCGTCCTCAGGAACTGAGTTCCGTTCTTGTGATCCAAGAACAGCTACTACCACATGTTGGGCCCTGAAATATGACCCCACTCAACTTATTAACCCCTTGTCCTCTGTCCAGGAGTTGCAAGTAGTTTCTGGTGTTTTTAGTATGCTAGAGGCTATGCATAGCGCTGAACCTAGGGGTGGGCTATGATGCGGTAGGCAAGTGGCCTGGTGTACCGAGATGCCCATTTCGTGCCTCGGGAACCCTGTACACATCGTTTGGGGCCGTAGTGGAAACGCCGGCCGGATTTCCTTGCGGATGGATTCCAAATAGGTGGTAAACCTGAGCTAGAGACTTGTGTGGTTGGTTAGGTCGTGGTCTACACCCATGTCGGCTTTCGTTTGAAGTTCGCCGAGCACATGTCATGTGCAGACGCTAAGTGGTGGAAACATGTGTGAAGAGGTACACCCCTGCAGGGTTACATATGATTTATTCGAATAGCCGCATCCGCGGATATGGACTACTTGGAACACTTACATTGTTCATAAATAACCAAAAGTGGATACCCTAAAATCCGCAAGATAAGCATGAGCGCTATGGATGGCCTTCTCATAGGGAGACGGGAGAGGATCCATAGTGGTGTATTGATATGGTGAATATGTGGACTCATGTGCGCCACCTCAAAGAAGTTACGGGCAATCATAGTTCAGGATAGCCACCGAGTCTAAGCTAGCTTGCTACAGTTAAACTCCACAACCCCCTTTGTTGATACTAATGCATATGTATTTAGTTTTTATGTAAGTCTTGTTGGGTAGATTTGTACTCACGTTTCCTTAATTTATGTTTTGTAGAGAGACTTTAGTCTCACTAGTAGTTCCGCGTGGACTTAGACGTTTAGCTTGTTACCTCAGCTACGATCTTGTACCCTTGGGAGGGTCTTGTAGATAGTCAGGCTTCTCAGCCTTTTTCATTTGTAGTTGTGTGTACTCAGACATGTTATGCTTCCTTTTGCTTGTATGCTCTATATGTTGGGTCATGTGACCCCTGTTTGTAATAAATTCTATGTGTCTCTTCTGGGCCTTTATCTATATGAGTTGTTGAGATATGTTGTGATGCCATGTTGTACATCACATACTTGCTTGTTATGCATACAAGTAACATGTATTGCTATGTGTGGGATCTGACACCTAGTTGTTTATTATTGGTAGCCTCTCTTATGGGGAAATGTCTCCTAGTGCTTCCACTGAGCCATGGCAGCTTGCTACTGCTCCAGAACACATGGGATGGTTGGCATGTGTCCTTCTTTGCTCATGTGTCTGTCCCTACGGGGAAATGTCATGATGTGCTTACCAGAGTCCTGTTAGCTTGCTACAGCCCGGTTCACTCGCTGCTGGCCGACACGTGCATTGCATGGTCAGGTGTGCCTGTCCCTGTAAGTTAGGGCCACCTTGGGTTTACGACTAGTCATGTCGGCCCGGGTTCTCTGTCATATGGATTTAAGTGAAACTATCATATACGTGAGCCAAAAGGCGCAAACCGTCCTGGGCTAGGTAAGGTGGCACCCGTGGGCATACCGTGTGTGAGGCCGCAAAGTGATATGATGTGTTACATTCTAGATCGGTGTGACTTAGGATCCGGGTCTTAACAACTAACATCCATGCTCTTTTGCAAAAAAACAAAAAACTAACTTCCTTGCTAATGCATCTCAATGATTAGCAGATTAGAGCCAAATACTTACATGACAACTGAAGACAAAGTTGTTAGAAGGTGTTATAAAGAAAAAAAATTAAAATTGATCCATGCTTTCAGTAGCAGCAACTTTCCCGCGGCTCTGTCTAAATCAACAGGAAATGTTGGAAAAAAAGTAGCTGTCAAGAGCATGGAACATGCCAATCATTTTGTGTAGTTCCACTAAAATAGAGCTGAGCGTCCTTGATCCAAAATATTGAGTAAGTGTGATTACAATAATAGAGGAGGACTGTTGATGCAATAATGAACACACAAATAGAAGCCGGTCACCTTTGAAGTCTCTATTAAGACTAACTAGTTGGAGAAGATTGAGGAAATAGTTGCAGAAGATTAGGCTCGGAGTTGGATGACCCCCTTTGTGTCATCCCACTGAAATGTAGAATCGTCGCCTGTGTGACATCTCAACAAAACTTCATAAAACACTCTTAAGAAAAAAGTGATTTGTGCAGTTCACCAAAAGGTCACAATAGCAACGAGGTGAAATTGATAGCCTTGTTTGCAAAAAGAGATCGAAAGGAAACAAGTACTGGCCAATAACAGTTGATGGCACATACACTGACAAAAAATAAGCATATTCCTTGTCCTAAGGGAAGATATCAGCACGGTTGTTTATTTAAAACAGTGTGAGGACTAGATTGCAAAATGGAAAGTACACCGGCCGAGCTACGTTTTAGTCAAAGAACTAGGGAAGATTCACATGCAGGATTTTCCACATGCAGCGATGTGGGAAGATGGGCAGTGGAGCAAGGCCGGAGGGGAGGAAGCTATACTTGGGGGTCGTTGGGATGTAACTAGGAGGGCACCGGCGGTCAGGATCTGCCCTACCACGTCGGAGCTTGGTCAGAGAGAATGGCGGTAACATGGATGTGTTTCCTCGATGCCGTCAAACGGAGCAACGATGCACGTTCTCCCTTTTCGCCAGCGGACAGGCTCAGGATGGATAAGTGACCAGCGGTGAGAGAGAGAGAGAGAGAGGGAGGCCACCGCCATCTTTTACGAGAGAGTGTGAAGACAGACCAACCCCAGGAGGCAAGCTCCATTGTAATATAAGTGGAGCGGATTACCTTTTTCACGATAATAATCATTATATTCTATATTTTCCATTGGAAATATAACTTTATTTAAAATAATGCACCAACGCGTCAAGTCGAACTTTTATTTGTGCACACATGGTACACGACCCTCCGTCATGTAAAGAACCACTACATGCTCACAAATTAGCATGTGGGTTGCCTTTTCGTATAGAAATGAGCTCCACCGTGTACCCGCACGGGTGTGGCTGGGAATAATATGTGAGTATGTGCGTCTTGTCTGCACCTATTCTCTGCATGTACGTACACCACTTAGGAGGGTGGGTGTGAGAGAGATACAAACCTAGAGAGAGATGGTATGTGGGTTTGTGGGTGCTTTTTTGGGGGGTGCGTGAGAGATAGACAGGGAATACATGTCAATGATATCTCAAACAAAAAATGTAACTTATGCAATCTGTGCAAACATAGGCCTAGATATATCATATATATAGGGCGATCCACGAGAAGAGAGTGGAGGGATCGTCGACATGAGATATCGATAGAATTGAAGAGAGGGATGGAGTGTATGGGCGAGTGATCCATAAAGAGAGCAAGGAAAATTGTGTGTGCCCACGTCAAATATATAGGTTGTATGGCCTAGTGGAACATGATAGGGGAGAGTTGCAGTTTGTCTGTGTGGCATGGATACCTACCTACAACGTTCGGCTATTGGTGTGTGTGTGTGGGGGGGAGGGGTAGAGACCTAACTATAGGCAGGTAGATCGACTGGTATATGTGTGAAGATGGACAGAGACCTAGCTATGTATTGAGGGAAATCGATCAACATCCATGCATATGTGTAGGAGAGGAACAAGGTTGGGATAGAGACAAAACTAGAGTGTTCGAAGAGTTGGTGGTGGAGTTGCTTCTCAAAGAGGGTGGGGCAGGCCTACTAGACAAAGGGAGGGTGCGACTGCAATAATAATAAGAGAGGGGATGCGTGCTTGTGTGTGCATGTGCATGTGAGAGACGGGTTGGGAGGCATGCTTGGATATTGTGGGGGGACGATATGTCTATCATAAGCAGACCTAACTAGATAGGTAAATCAATCGTTGCATGTTGGAGAAAGTGAGAGACAGAACTAGTGAGGTACATCGATCGGTGCGTGGGGAAAAAGAGTTACAGTTGACCTAGCTATATGTAGGGAGATTGATCGGTATACATGCATGTGTTAGAGGCAAATAAGGCCCAGAGAGACAGATAGAGCGAGAGGTATGCTGCTAGGAGGTGGTGCGAGAGGCCTACTATGTCGAGAGGGGAAGGAGTGTGCGAGTGCGAGATCGATGAAAAGAGGGGCACGAGTGTGCATGGGTGTGGGACCATATTAGACACTGGGAGGCATGGACAGTGAGAAGAGAAGATGGAAAGCCTTTGTGGTAGGTAGACTTGTCTAGAGAGCTATAGCGATCTGTGTGTGCCAAAAAGAAGGGTCTCGGGAGACCTGCAAACACTGTGGGAGAACGACCTAAAGAAAAATAACGAATGTGTGAGATGGAGAGAATGCTAAGGGAGGGTGACGGCGAGGCAGGCATGTACATGCAGGACATAAAGTCATACTAATAGAATCAGGAT
The DNA here is from genome assembly GCF_018294505.1 of Triticum aestivum. Lineage (NCBI taxonomy): Eukaryota > Viridiplantae > Streptophyta > Magnoliopsida > Poales > Poaceae > Triticum > Triticum aestivum. The sequence goes on from NC_057804.1 coordinate 339,029,264, forward strand.
CTTTGCCGTCATCCAGCTGACGTCAAAAAAGTTCTTCACCATCAACTTATAGAAAACTGACGGCAAAGAAAGAGGTGACGACAAAGATTATGTTTGTCGTCAGCCAGCTCTTTGTCGTTTGCTAGCGGACGGCATAGAAGTTTTGCCATCAGCTAGCAGATGACAAAGAGGGAGGGTGGCCCACTAGTGAGAGCCACCTAACGTCCACTTTCTTTGTCGTCCGCCAGCAGACGGCAAAGAAAGTGACCAAACTAACGTCCGTTAGCTAGACTCTTTGTCGTTTGCTAGCAGACGGCAAAGAACCGTGCCCTAACTAAAATCCCGCCGTGGCCGCCCTGCGCCACCCGCGTTGCCGTGCCGCCCCAGCGACCCCCCTCCTCCGCCCGTTCCGCCCCGCCCCACCCCCGTTCCCGAGCCGCCTCCACCCCACGCCACCCCCGTCACCATGGTGCCCCCCTCCTCCACACCGGTGGCCCCAGCGCCCCTCTCCTCCACCACCGCGGCCGCCCTGCCGCTCCGGCGCCCACTTCTCCACCCAGCCGCCCTGGCGCCCCTCTCCTCCACTACCGCGGTTGCCCCGCAGCTCCGGCGCCACTCCTCCACCCGGCCGCCCCGGCACCCCTCTCCTACACTCCAGTGGCCGCCCTACCGCTCCGGCGCCCCCTGCTAAGGTGAGACCTTGTATTTTTTTTCTTCTGTTTTTTAGATTTAGTTTAGGTTTAGTTTAATTTGGGCTTGGTTTAGTTTAGGTTTACTTCAGGTTTTGTTTCTGTTTTTTGAGTTTTGGTTTACATTTAGTTTACTTTAGGTTTAGTTTAGGTTAAGAAGAAATAAGAAAGATTAAAAAAATAAGAAGAAGAAGAAGAAGAAGAAGAAGAAGAAGAAGAAGAAGAAGAGGAAGAAAAAGAACTGGAGGAAGAAGAAGTGCATTTTTCTCAAGTGCATTGCTTGTTTTTTAGTTTGTTTCTGTTTGTTTGTTTGTTTGTTTGTTTTTCAGTTTCATGTGGCCGACAGGAGATTGTGTGAAATTGCCATGTCGTAGGTAAACACTGCCACACTTTGAATAAAAATGAGGATAACTGCTACGCCTTGAGCTTGCGTTGGTTTTCCTCAAAGAGGAGAGAGTGATGCAGCAATAGTAGCGTAAGTATTTCCCTCAGTTTTTGAGAACCAAGGTATCAATCCTGTAGGAGGCTCCTCAAAAGTCCCACGCACCACAAACAAACAAAGAACTCACAACCAACGCAATAAAGGGGTTGTCAATCCCTTCACGGCCACTTGCGAAAGTGAGATCTAATAAAGATAGTATGATAAGATAAATATATTTTTGGTATTTTATAAGATAGATGCAAAAAGTAAAGATGCAAATAAAAGTAGATTGAAAGAAAATATGATAAGAGATAGACCCGGGGGCCATAGGTTTCACTAGTGGCTTCTCTCAAGATAGCATAAGTATTACGGTGGGTGAACAAATTACTGTCGATCAATTGATAGAAAAGCGCATAGTTATGAGATTATCTAGGCATGATCATGTATATAGGCATCACGTCCATAACAAGTAGACCGACTCCTGCCTGCATCTACTACTATTACTGCACACATCGACCGACTCCTGCCTGCATCTAGAGTATTAAGTTCATAAGAACAGAGTAACGCATTAAGCAAGATGACATGATGTAGAGGGATAAACTCAAGCAATATGATATAAACCCCATCTTGTTATCCTCGATGGCAACAATACAATACGTACCTTACAACCCTTTCTGTCACTGGGTAAGGACACCGCAAGATTGAACCCAAAGCTAAGCACTTCTCCCATGGCAAGAAAGATCAATCTCGTAGGCCAACCAAACATAAAAGAATTCAGAGAAGATTCAAATATTATTCATACATAAACTTGATCATAAACCCACAATAAATCGGATATCGACAAACACACCGCAAAAAGAGTTTACATCAAATAGATCTCCACAAGAGAGGGGGAGAACATTGTATTGAGATCCAAAAAGAGAGAATAAGCCATCTAGCTAATAACTATGGACCCGTAGGTCCGTGGTAAACTACTCACAACTCATCGGAGGGGCAAGGATGTTGATGTAGATGGCCTCCATGGTTGATTCCCCCTCCGGAAGAACGCCGGTGAAGGCTCCAAGATGGGATCTCACGGATACAGAAGGTTACGGTGGTGGAAATTGTGTTTCGTGTTGCTCCTGGATGTTTTCGGGGTACGTAGGTATATATAGGAGGAAGAAGTACGTCGGTGGCCGCCAGAGGGGCCCACGAGATAGGGGGCGCGCCCTCCAGGGGGGCGCCCTCCTATCTCGTGGGAGCCTTGGCTGCTTCTTGACTTGCACTCCAAGTCCTCTGGATCACATTTGTTCCAAAAATCACGCTCCCAAAGGTTTCATTCCATTTGGACTCCATTTGATATTCCTTTTCTTCGAAATACTGAAATAGGCAAAAAAACAGCAATATGGGCTGGGCCTCCGGTTAGTAGGTTAGTCCCAAAAATGATATAAATGTGTAAAATAAAGCCCATAAATATCCAAAAGGGGTAATATAATAGCATGGAACAATCAAAAATTATAGATACGTTGGAGACGTATCAAACATCCCCAAGCTTAATTCCTGCTTGTCCTCGAGTAGGTAAATGATAAAAAGAGAATTTTAGTTGTGGAATGCTACCTAGCATAATTCATAATATAATTTTCTTTATTGTGGCATGAATGTTCAGATCCAAATGATACAAAATAAAAGTTCATATTGACATAAGAAATAGTAATACTTCAAGCATACTAATCAAAGTAATCATGTCTTCTCAAAATAACATGGCTAAAGAAAGTTATCCCTACAAAATCATATAGTCTGGCTGTTTCTCTATCTTCATCACACAAAGTATTTAATCATGCACAACCCCGATGATAAGCCAAGCAATTTTTTCATACTTTAATAATCTCAAACTCTTTCAACTTTCACGCAATACATGAGCGTGAGCCATGGACATAGCACTATATGTGGAATAGAATGGTGGTTGTGGAGAAGACAAAAAAAAGGAGAAGATAGTCTCACATCAACTAGGCGTATCAACGGGCTATGGAGATGCCCATTAATAGATATCAATGTGAGTGAGTAGGGATTGCCATGCAACGGATGCACTAGAGCTATAAATATATGAAAGCTCAACAAAAGAAACTAAGTGGGTGTGCATCCAACTCGCTTGCTCACGAAGACCTAGGGCATTTTTGAGGAAGACCATCATTGGAATATACAAGCCAAGTTCTATAATGAAAATTCCCACTAGTATATGAAAGTGACAACATATGAGACTCTCTATCATGAAGATCATGGTGCTATTTTGAAGGACAAGTGTGGAAAAAGAGATAGTAGCATTGTCCCTTCTCTCTTTTTTCTCATTTTCTTTTTTCCTTTTTTTCCTTTTTTTCTTTTCTTTTTTCTCTTTGGCCTTCTATTTTTTTCCTTTTTGGCCATTCTATTTTTTTCTTTTCTTCTTTCTTTTTTTTCTTTTTGTAAAGTCCGAAGTCTCATCCCAACTTGTGGGGGAATCATAGTCTTCATCATCCTTTCCTCACTAGGACAATGCTCTAATAATGAAGACCATCACACTTTTATGGATTTATAACTCAAGAATTACAATTCAAAGCTATAACAAGATATGACTCTATATGAATGCCTCCGACGGTGTACCGGGATATGCAATGAATCAAGAGTGACATGTATGAAAATTATGAAGGTGGCCTTGCCTCAAATACAATGTCAACTACATGATCATGCAAAGAGCAATATGACAAAAGTAATGCGTGTCATATGAACAGAAAGGTGGAAAGTTGCATGGCAATATATCTCCGAATGGATATGGAAATGCCATAATAGGTAGGTATGGTGTATGTTTTGAGGAAGGAGTATGGTTGGTGTATGGTACCGGCGAAAGTTGCGCGGCACAAGAAAGGCTAGCAATGATGGAAGGGTGAAAGGGTGTGTATAATCCATAGACTCAACATTAATCAAAAGAACTCATATACTTGTTGCAAAAATTTAGAAGTCATCAAAAACCAAAGCACTACGCGCATGCTCCTAGGGGGTATAGATTGGTAGGAAAAGACCATCCCTCGTCCCCGACCGCCACTTATAAGGAAGACAATCAATAAATAAAATTGTGCTCCAAGATCATCACAAAGCGGTTCACCATACGTGCATGTTATGGGAATCACAAACTTCAACACAAGCATTCTTTAAATTCATAATCACCCAACTAGCATGACTTTAATATCACTACCTCCATATCTTAAAACAATTATCAAGCATCAAATTGATCATAGCATCCAATTCACTTTCTATGATAGTTTTTATTATACCCAACTTGGATGCCCCTCATTCTAGGACCAACTTTATGACCATAGAAAATACCATGCTGTTCTAAAAGACTCAAAATAATATGAGTGAAGCATGAGAGACTAGAAATTTCTTCAAAATTAAGACACCACCGTGCTCTAAAAAATATAAGTGAAGCACTAGAGCAAAAACTATCAAGCTCAAGACATATAAGTGAAGCACATAGAGTATTCTAGCAAATTCTAATCAAATAGGCTTCTCCCAAAAGGTGTGTACATCAAGGATGATTGTGTTAAACTAAAAAGCAAAGACTAATATAATACACGATGCTCCAAGCAAAACACATATCATGTGGCGAATAAAAATATAGCTCCAAGTAGAGTTGCCAATGAACGAAGCTTAGGCTTTTGGCTATTCTTGAATATCTTGGGGTTCCATGGGCATCCCCAAGCTTAGGCTTTTGGCTATTCTTGAATATCTTGGGGTTCCATGGGCATCCCCAAGCTTAGGCTCTTGCCACCCTTTATTCCATAGTCCATAAAAGCTTTAGCCAAAACTTGAAAACTTCACAACACAAAACTCAACAGGAAATCTTATAAGCTCCGTTAGTGAAAGAAAACAAAACCAACACATAAGGTACAGTAATGAAATCATTCTTTATTTATTTTGGTGTTGAACCTACTGTATTCCAACTTCTCTATGGTTTATAAACTATTTTACTAGCCATAGATGCATCAAAATAAGCAAACAACACACGAAAAACAGAATCTGTCAAAAACAGAACAGTCTGTAGCAATCTGTAACTAACGCAAACTTCTGGAACTCTAAATCTCCAACCAAAATAGGAAGTCCTGGAAAAATATATTGAACAGAAGAAAAAAGAATCAATGCAAAACCACGGTCCTGTGATTTAACAAAATTATATTCGTGCGTGCAAAGTTTCTGTTTTTCAGCAGAATCAAATCAACTATCATCGTAGGTTATCCTATAGGTTCTACTTGGCACAAACACTAATTAAAAGATAAAAACACATCTAAACAGAAGGTAGATGCAAGATTTATTACTAAACAGGAGCAAAAACAAAAAACATAAAGAAAATTGGGCTGCCTCCCAACTAGCGCTATCGTTTAACGCCCCTAGCTAGGCATAAAAGCAAAGATAGATCTAATGGGTGCCATCTTTGGCACGAAATTCCTCAATAGAGCACTTATAATCATTAGGGGTTTCTCCCTTTTTAGCAATGATAAAACCTTTAGGCAAAAATTCAAGAAATTCGTTTGTAGCAAAAGGTTCTTTAAAGATAGAGAGACAATTGGGATGAACACTTATGGATTTGAGATCCGCATCACCTTTACTAGAAGATTCCCCCTTATTTTTAGGAACATAAATAAACTTGGCAGTTTTAGTAGGGGTTTTTGGAGTGTTTTTCAAGGAGGAAAATGGAGAACCTAAGTTTGTAATAATATCATCAAGTTTACCAATTCTAGTAGAGTCTACATCTATTTTCTCATTAACTATAGGTTCTTTTTCTTTAAGATTTTTCAAAGTAACTCCAACCCTAGATCCAAATTGGGTAATGTGAATATGAATCTTTTTATCCAAATTTTCAATCAACTCAACAGTGGCAATTTTATTTTCAATAATCTCAAGCCGTTGCATAACGTGTTCCAAAGTTAAAACAGTCCCATTGACCAAAAGAGGTGGTGGGCCAAACAAATCTAACATAGCATTATAAGCATCAAACGTATGTCTACTCAAGAAATCACCACTGGTAGCAATATCAAGAACACATCTATTCCAAGGAGTAATGCCTACATAAAAATTGCGGAGAAGAATGGAAGTGGAAATATTCCTAGAAGATTTACATTGAGCATTTCAAATTCTATGCCAAGCATCTTTTAAATTTTCTCCCTCCCTTTGCTTCAAATTGAGAATTTCTTGTTCGGGAGTGAGAATAAGGATAGGAGGACTAGCCCTAACGACAAGGTAAACGATCTAACACACGGGCAAACGGAAAAAGACAAGCGAAAAGAGAGGAGGATTGGGAAAGAGAGGTCAAATAAAACGGCAAGGGTGAAGTGGGGGAGAGCAAAACGAGAGGAAAATGGCAAATAATGTAAATGCGAGGGAGATGAGTTTGTGATGGGTACTTGGTATGTCTTGACTTGAGCGAAGACCTCCCCAACAACGGCGCCAGTAATCCTTCTTGCTACGTCTTGAGCTTGCGTTGGTTTTCCTCGAAGAGGAGAGGGTGATGCAGCAATAGTAGCATAAGTATTTCCCTCAGTTTTTGAGAACCAAGGTATCAATCCAGTAGGAGGCTCCTTAAAAGTACCACGCACCTACACAAACAAACAAAGAACTCGCAACTAACGCAATAAAGGGGTTGTCAATCCCTTCACGGCCACTTGCGAAAGTGAGATCCAATAAAGATAGTATGATAAGATAAATATATTTTTGGTATTTTATAAGATAGATGCAAATAAAAGTAGATTGAAAGCAAATATGATAAGAGATAGACCCGGGGGACATAGGTTTCACTAGTGGCGTCTCTCAAGATAGCATAAGTATTACGGTGGGTGAACAAATTACTGTCGAGCAATTGATAGAAAAGCGCATAGTTATGAGATTATCTAGGCATGATCATGTATATAGGTATCACGTCCATAACAAGTAGACCGACTCCTGCCTGCATCTACTACTATTACTCCACACATCGACCGACTCATGCCTGCATCTAGAGTATTAAGTTCATAAGAACAGAGTAACGCATTAAGCAAGATGACATGATGAAGAGGGATAAACTCAAGCAATATGATATAAACCCCATCTTGTTATCCTCGATGGCAACAATACAATACGTGCCTTGCAACCCTTTCTGTCACTGGGTAAGGACACCACAAGATTGAACCCAAATCTAAGCACTTCTCCCACAACAAGAAAGATGAATCTAGTAGGCCAAACCAAAATAATAATTCGAAGAGGCTTGCAAAGATAACGCAATCATACATAAAAGAATTCAGAGAAGATTCAAATATTATTCATAGATAAACTTGATCATAAACCCACAATTCATCGGATCTCGACAAACACACCGCAAAAAGAGTTTACATCGAATAGATCTCCACAAGAGAGGGGGAGAACATTGTATTGAGATCCAAAAAGAGAGAAGAAGTGATCTAGCTAATAACTATGGACCCATATGTCTATGGTAAACTACTCACAACTCATCGGAGGGGCAAGGATGTTGATGTAGAGGACCTCCGTGGTTGATTCCCCCTCCGGCAGAACGCCGGCGAAGGCTCCAAGATGGGACCTCGCGGGTACAGAAGGTTACGGTGGTGGAAATTGTGTTTCATGTTGCTCCTGGATGTTTTCGGGGTACGTAGGTATATATAGGAGGAAGAAGTACATCGGTGGCCGCCCGAGGGGCCCACGAGATAGGGGGCGCGCCCTCCTATTTTGTAGGAGCCTCGACTGCTTCTTGACTTGCACTCCAAGTCCTATGGATCACGTTTGTTCCAAAAATCACGCTCCCGAAGGTTTCATTCCATTTGGACTCCGTTTGATATTCCTTTTCTTCGAAATACTGAAATAGGCAAAAAAACAGCAATATGGGCTGGGCCTCCGGTTAGTAGCTTAGTCCCAAAAATGATATAAATGTGTAAAAAAGCCCATAAACATCCAAAAGGGGTTATATAATAGCATGGAACAATAAAAAATTATAGATATGGAGACGTATCAATAACACACCTGATTTAGAACAGTTTGTGTATAAACTGCCATGGACCACAACGTCAAATCTGCTATGTTCCTAATTTTTTTGCCATGTCACCTAGTAAATTTCTGTGTAGTGCAACGAGAGTAGTTCCACGGGGGTTTATGGCTGATTTATAAATTGAACCATATAGGCATGTCATTTTCGTAAAAATAACAAGTATATATGATGGCAAATCAATATGTGATGCATGGAAATTTATTTGTTTGTTGAAATCATGACAATATTTTTAGAAACCATAGCACTTTTACCATGGTTGTTATTTAGAAGTTATTTTCAGTGGAATTTATTTGTTTGTGCTAGACATGGGAAAAATCTACATACCAAGGATAGGTCACCTGCCCTTGTCAAACAACTAGTACATTCTCAAAATGGGTAATAGTAAATTGTTCAATTTAACTACTACAACTTCTGCATTTTACGAGTGATATTTTTGTGTCTCTTTGTATATTGATATTTTTGTGTATCTTTGTATATGAATTTGTAAGGCTTATGGTGTCATGAAGTACTTATTATCATGTGAAAATTTCATTAATCATACAAAAACTTAATTTCTTCCAAGTAATCATGTGTCCGTTTTCTAGTCCAAAATCTCTACTCTAATTGTATTAACTTCCATTGTTTTCACTTTTCAGAAAGAATTTATCTTTATGTTGGAGTTATTCGAGGTTTTAGCTATCTATGGATCTCTTATGTTGTTGGTTTTATAATGTAGGATTGTCCAAAGTCTCAGTAGTTCAATGCGTTTGTACATATCTCTATTTTGTATGGAGTTTTAGGATCCCGGTCAACAACGGTTTTTAGTGGAATCTCATACATGGAAGATTGAGGCACACAATAACAGGTCTAAGAGTATATTGGAGCACATACCACTATATAGATTTTTTTTGACTGTGAACTATGGGGCAAAAACCCCACAGCATTTCAAAACTTTATTAAAACCAGACAACAGTTACAACAATATGATTACAAGAGGTAACCAAAAGTAAAGAAGAAAATACCACTATATAGATTGCTACCTTGAGATTTACTTTTGTGCCTATCAATCCTAACATATCTAGAAGCTGAAGATGGTGAGGATATATATTCTCTTACATTTGATGATCAAGAATATGTGGAATAACATGCTACTAATAAATCTTGTGCTTAGCTCTAGTATGTCAACCTAGAGCCACCTAAAATATGCTCTGTTTTTTAGATTACTATGCTCTATTTTCAACATTTTCAGTTGTCTTTCATGTCTAAAGAAATCCCTAGTTTTGAAGGGTGCTAATTGCCATTTCCAACTAACCTACCAAATTAATTAAGTGTTGTTGATGTTGTTAAGCACAAGTGCATTGCTTTTTTTTCTCAGTTTTCTCTCACGTCTAAAAACTTGGCTCTATTCCAACTATTGCCAACTAACCTACCAAATTAATTAAGTGTAGTTGATTATCTTCTGCTCAAAACTTCTGTTGTTGTAATGTTGTATGATAATGTTGTAAGGGTAGTAATTGGTCTCTTCTACTGCTTATCAGAGATGGTAGGAGGACGCCACTGCAGGCTGCGCTCTGCCACACCGGAGTACGACTTCGAAGGTTTTGAGTTCTTCACAATCATACTTAAGAATTCCTCCAGAAGACAGGTATATAAAAGGAGAGATCTCCCCTTCACCCACCTGTTTATCATAACTCAGCTATTTGCTACATCACTGCTTGACCCACATTGTAGAGGCTGCCTGAAACTTTTATGAAGATGCTGGACGGCCATCAGTCAAAGAATGTGAAGTTGCGATAGGCCGGCAGCGGGCTTCGCAAGCTGTGGGACGCGGAGGTGGTGTTCAGGTATGACCACATGTACCTGTGTCATGGCTGAGAGGAGTTCGTTCGTGCCTACGGCCTGCGGCATGAGTACTTCCTTATCCTCAGGTACGACGGCAACACCATGCTCACCTTGAAGGTGTTCAACACGACTATGTGCGGCATGCGCTACCAGGATGAAGAATATGCCATTACACTCTGCCTCTTCTTCCTCTCCATTCGGATTTGTCTTGCACCGATTGTTAAAAAAACTTTGTTGCATTTGGTTAGCCAATGGGAGTAGCAGCAGCGACTCTGGCTACAACAAAAGTAGTAGCGATTCTGGCTACAGCAAAAGCAACAACGAGGATGAGGAGGAATGGAGTGGGGAAGAAGAGGAGTAGAGTGGGGATGACCCCGCGATCGTGGTGGCTAACGATGGCCACGTGATGGTGGTGGCTGATGATGGCCTTGCGTTTGTGGTGCCTGACGATGACCTAGCGAAAGTGGTGCGTGAAGATGGCCTCACAATGGTGGTAGTTCCTAACGATGACCACGCGATTGTGGTGGCGCCCGTGATCCCACAGCTGGGGGACTACAGGACCATGCCAATTGTGGTAGAGGAGTACATCCCACTGTCGTGCCGCTGTAAGCGCATCAAGATGATAAAGGAGAAGAAGAAGGAGGAGTGAAGCTCTTTAGATTAATATTTTTAGTGTAAACCTTTTAAGTATGATAGTGTTGAACTTCCTTAATTATGTGTGTCCATCTCCAGTATCTTCCAAACTCAGTTTGGTAATTGATGGAATTGAAATTTTGTGCATGCTCATGGATGCTCATGAATTGAAATTATGTGTTTTTGTGCTTGCTCATGGATGCTCATTCATTGAATAGTTTCTGCTAAAATTATATATATGTGAAATTCTGTGAAATTGAATGAATTTAAGAAAAAACAGAAAAAACAGGGGCTATACAGGATCTTTGCCATCCGCTGGCAAACGACAAAGATCTTTGCCGTCAGCCAGCAGACGACAAAGCTGCCATGTGGCAGCTATTGGATTTCGGGATCTAGCAACCCGTGAGAGGTCCAAACACTGGGGTGCGTGCGGAGATCTCAACCTTCCCAGCCTGCCTACTCGCGATCCTCCCAAGCCTAGCGCGAAGAGCCCACAGAGACACAAAGACACACAGATTTATACTAGTTCTAGCCACCGCTGTGGTGTAATACCCTACTCTAGTGTGGTCTGGTGGATTGCCTCAGGAGGTGAGGTGTTCTTGAGCTGGTGTGGTGCTCTACTTGTTCTGGTTTCCGGTTCCTTTCTATGGTGGTGGCTAAGTCCTACATATAGTGCCTTGGTCCTCCTCCCAAATATGAGCGGGAAGGGATTCCACAATGGCGGGATTTGAAAGGGGACAAGTAGTATAGTCTATCCTAACAAAAGTAGTCTTCGCCTGCGAAAAGCCTCTGGCCGTGACACTACGGTGGGCTCGGTGATGACCTCCGTCTTGCCGTCCTGGCGGTCTTGGTCTCATTGCACCAAAATGGAAACCTTTGGCTGATTCCTCGGGACTCCGCGCCTGTGGCTTGCCCCCCTTGCACCGAAGAGGAAACCCGTGCTCTGCACCCGCCTGGCGCCCACCTGGCACCCGCCTGGCCTTGGTCGTCATGGCTCACGTCAGCTGTGCCTCGTGAGGTTGCTGCATAGAACTCTCCGCCCCTCAGGAGCCCTCCTGAGGAGGCCAATTCCTTTGGGCTCTTGGCGTCGCCTGCCTCACGAGACTTGGCCCCTCGCGAGGGTATTGTTGTGTCGGTGTTGAAGCTGGGCCATACCAGGCCGTTGATGGAGCCACGTGGTGGGCCGCACGCAGGCAGGACTGGATACCCCCAAGTCTAGGAGGCCGAGAGTAGCCCCCGGGCCCAAGGCATGCTCGGACTTGGCTTCCAGGCAAAGCCAAGGGCAAGTGCGGAGCGCCACGGGCCCTAATCGCCTGCGGCCTTGATGATGCATGGCGATTGATTGGACATGGGCGACTCCGCTTCCCCACGTTGCCTCGGCAACAGCTCCCATCTGACAAAAGGGGTGTCGCCTGCCGCCAGGCTTTCATTGCTCTTCTTCGTCTTGCTTTGGATCCCCTTCTCCCCGCAGCGGAAGAGCTCACCAGATCCGCCGATTCTCCACCAAATCTCCTTCCTGATGGCCGCCGAAAAGGCCACGGCTTCCTCCTCAGCCGCCGGCACCGCCTCGTACGAGCTAGGGCTGACGGCGCCCTGCGTGACAGGAGAGAAGCTCAAGACGACGCTCCTCCTGACGGCGAGCGACGACAATGAGTGGGGGGAGACCATGCTCCGAGTCGAAACCGCTGTCCCAGAGCCTGCAGGCAGCAACTTCTTCCCCTTCATCATGCACAGCATCTACTCCGGGTTGGTGCCTCCATTCTCCCCTTTCTTCTTCGCCATCCTTCACCAGCACGGACTCCATGCGCTCCACATCCATGCCAACTCCATCCTCCTTCTATCCCTCTTCGCCTTCTATTGTGAGGCGTTCATGGGCGTGCTGCCCTCCGTTGCCCTGTTCCGCCACTTCTTCTATCTTCGCAAGACCGGCAACAACCCGATCGGGTGCATCGGCTTCGTTGTGAAGCGGGGTGGCAATGAAATCTCCCGTGCCGGGAAGAAGGTGGAGGACGCCGTGAAGAGGTGGGTGTTGATGGATGCCAAGAGCTCCGAGAGCTCGCTGAAGCTGCCGACCACATTCCCCATCTCCGACAAGTGGTGGAAGTCTGAAAAGATCACCGACCCTGCCCTAGCGCCGTTTGTGAGGATGATGGACAAGGAGCTGAAGGATGCAAAGCTGACGGGGGCCATGCTCATCAGGGAGTTCCTGAAGCAGCGCATTGTGCCGCTTGAAGGCCGTCCCCGTCCCTTATGGAAGCTTGGTGGTGATGACGACAAGATTCGCCTGTGCCGGGATCCCCTTCCTGAGGAGGAGCTGAACAAGGTGCTGACCTACCTGACGGGAAATGACCCGAGCAAACCTCCAAAGTGCTGGCTCCCGCTATACGAGCGCGACGATGCCGAGGAGGTCATCGCAGCCATGCCTGTCTTTGATGACCTCGGGTTTGTGCGGCTGGGGTCTTCCTTACTGCCTACTACCTTATTGTTCCTCTCCTCCGACCGCCAATCCTCCGAGGCCACCGAGGATGATGTGATGGACGAATCCTCCACCCCGGAGCAAAGGGAGCTCCTGTGCAATCTGTAAAACAATGATGATGACGACGAGCCCCCGGTGGTGGAGGTGACGCGCCCTCAAGGGGTCACCACAAGGTTTGTGGTGGCCTCCTTGAAGAAGCACCAGCGAGCAGTTGTGAAGAAGAGCAGGTCCGTGGTGATTTCCCCGGGAAGCAACCCACCTTCATCGACGTTGTCCCGAGCGGCGCCAACCACAAGCTCCCCTGCTCCCAAGTGTTCAGCGTCAGCTGCTCCACCTCAGGTCCAGCTTCTGAGCATGAAGAGGCAATACGCCTTCGTTAACCAGTAAGCTTCTTCCTTATCCTTGCTTGTCAATTCTTGAAGTGGTCCTGAACGTATTCTCTTGTTGCTAGGCAACAGCCGGCGAAGAAGCAGAGGGAAGGTACGGAGATCGCCATGGCCGCAGGCGACCTCTGCGACCCTGGTGAAAAAGAGTGCCGCAGTCCCCGCCGCCCTGTTGAAGAAGAGTGCCACAGCCCGTGCAACCCCAGGGGCAACGCCAGCTCCGAAGAATACGGGTGCCCGTCTTCAGGAGGTGGCAGGCCTGGCCCCTCCAGCGCCCAGCCTTGTCCCGGCCACTGGGGGCAACCAGTCTCCGGAGCCCCCGGTCCTTCATGAGGCTGAGGTTTCTTCTGCCTTGGCGACGAGGGCGTCTCCTCCCTTGCCAAGCGCGTGGCCGAACCATGGTGCTTCTGCTCCCTCCGGGACATTGGAAGAGGCAAAGGCGGCGCTGGATATCCTCCAGGGTGAGCTTCAGGGCCCAGACTGTCGTTCGGCTCGAGGACGCCTGGGGTTGATCTTTGGTTGGCTCAGGGCCGACGCATCTGTTCACGCGGCCTGGGGTTCTGCGGAGGAGGCCCAGAAGGCACTTGGGGGTGGCTGCGATGGGGCGCGACCTGGCGCGGAAGGAGGCCACAGAAGCTGAGAACCGGGGTCGTGCAGCGAAGGCTGACCAGAAGATCCTCCAGGATTAGCAGGCCGCCCAGGCCAGCCAACTCCGGGAGTGCAAGGAGAAGCTAAAGGCCTAGGAGGCTGTCGTTGCTAGTCGGGACGTCGAGGTGAAGAAGACGGCCTTAGAGTAGGCTGGGGAGCGCGATCGCCTGGTGAAGCTGAGGGAGGAGGCGGAGGCAGCACATGCGGACCTGTCCGAGGCCAAGAAGGCGGCCACCATGGAACGCGACACCCTCTCCTCCCTCGAGGCGCACTTCCACAAGGCCCAGAAGGCACTCTTTGGAGATGGTCCCTCAGGAAGGGCGGTGGTGACGACCCCGAGGGAAAGCCCCGCTGCTCTGCTTCCTGAAGTCGTGGTGGTGCTCGAAGATGCTGTCGACGGGTTTACGTCCCTGGTGGAAGGCTGTCACACCCTGATTTTCATGCCACAACACTTAAGCTAATAAATCATGATAAAGTGTGGTTTGAGAAAAACTTTTGCATTATTTGGCTTTTTATTTGAGTTGGTCTTTTTCTGTGCTTTCAAGTGCTCTTTAAGGTCAACATAGCTTCACCTTCTATACTTCATACCCTTGCTCCAAACTTCTGCCCAATGACCATACCATGTGTATAGAACAGTATCGTATTTTCTTACAAAAATAATTTGGCCAAATAGTATTTTCAAAAATTAGTTTTCCAAAAACCCCTAAATTGAGATTTGCACTACAAGTACTTGATTTGGGGTGGGAAAAATCTTTCAAAAGGTAAATTTGAAACCTATTAGGTAAAGGACTCCCATGAACCACAAAAATATAATTTTGAAAGTTATTTTACTATTTTATTTAAAGGCTTTTTCTTAAGGCCAAAAATGGTCTTTAATAGGTTAAAATTATTTTAAAGCTTTAAAAATATTTGGAAAAATCAGGTAAACTCAGTGGACATATATTTTCCATATATAAGAGTTTCAACACATGGTCATGTTCAAAATATTGGGCAAAACCCTCCAAAACCGTTTTTGTCCATTTCAAATATTTGAAATATTTCTACAAGAAATATTTTCAAATAAATCTAGGAAAATTCTAGCAAGTTACATATGCATAATAGGATGACCTTGAAGAGTTTCAGCTCAATCCAAACTGATTTGGTTGACAAAAGTGCCACAAAACCATCTCTGTCTAGATCCAAGTTTGAACAACTCTACATTGCCAACTTTCTCCTTTTGATCCCAAACTTTGTGGAAATGCTCAAATACCCAAATGATGACCCTAAACTAAGTGGTGCACCAAAGAGAAGAGTTTATCTTAGCTAGATCTAAGCAAGTCCATTTTTGTTGATTTTTAGGGTATACAAAATTTACATTGTGAACTTTTCTCAAATGAGCTGAAAATTGGTGATCTGGCTCATTTTCATATGCCATTTGATCATGTTAAGTCTCATGCCAAATGGAATCCATTTGATAGCCCAAACCCACATCAAACACCTTCTACAAATTTTCCAAAAGCATTACTTTGACCATGTCCACTAATCTCCATGGCCTCAACTATATACCACATCTACTCCTGACCCTCTTCTACCTCCAGTAACTTTCCCCTGGCCATTGCTCAATGATTGAGGGGTGAAACACCCCCATTTACAT
Source organism: Triticum aestivum (assembly GCF_018294505.1). Lineage (NCBI taxonomy): Eukaryota > Viridiplantae > Streptophyta > Magnoliopsida > Poales > Poaceae > Triticum > Triticum aestivum. The sequence goes on from NC_057804.1 coordinate 339,044,986, forward strand.
ACCTGGACAACAACTTCTCTCTCTCCCTCAACCTCCCTCCTCACTCCAGTGGCTCCTCAGGGCATCCAAGGCCATAGCCCACTTTTTTACTTCCCCTAGAGCTACCAAACACCTTTGGTCGCACCCACTTTGCATAGAAAATGTCCATGCCGGCCATTTGGGCACTCTGGAGCGCACTATAGTGCGCTCCCCCACTGTAGCTGCCCCCTGCCAAGCACCTCCGGCCACCTCGGCTCTTCACCTCACGCCAGCCGATGCTCCTTGATGTCCGTAGCACAAGACGCCTCTGTCCCTCTCCTCTTTCTCTCTCCTCTCGCACCAGCTCGCATGCCCGACGACAACCCGAGCACACCGGTGAGTGTGATCACACGCGCGGCACCTCTGGCCCCTCCCGCTCCCCCTCTCTTCTTTCCCTCGCTCTGGACCGAACCCAGGAGCACCCGAGACATCCCCACGCGCGCCCCCATGACCCACATCAATGGCAATGACCTTGCTGGAGCACAGGTCTATGGTGAGCTGTGGCTCGCCTACTTAAAGGCCTCCCCGAGCCTCTTCCTCACCACCACTCACTCCTACCCACTCCAAATCGGCCCCTGTGCCCTCAGCTCTCCTCCAGGAGCACCCGAACTCGAGATCGAGCTCGAGCTCTGCCGCCTCAGGTCGCTGTCGATCTCGGGGTGCAGTCCCTCTCCGCCTCTCCTATCTCTCGATTTGGAATCCCTATGCACCACTGACCATTTCCCCTCTTCCTCCCGCCTCATTTGCAGCTGGAGACGACCGGAACGGCCACCGCCCGAAGCTCCTCCGCCGTACCTCCTCGTCGCCGGTGAACCAGGCAGCTCCGGCGACGTCGACCACCACCACCCAAACGGCGACACTACAGTGAGCCCAGCCGTGCCCTCGCCCAACCTCGTCATGCCCCGCCTGTCAGCCTCTCCTATCCCTCGCCCCTCTCTCTCTCACTGGCTCCTGGGGCCCGCTCACCAGGTTTGAATCTGGCGCGCGTGCCGCCTCGGCTCGCCTGGGCCCTCTCTCCACTGGGCCTGCCGCGTTGCAGCTATTTGGCCCAGTGGCACAGTGCCCTTTCCCCTTTTCTTTTTTTGTGATTTTTCCAAACATTCCACAGGATTAAATTAATCCAAATGCAATAATTCCAACTCCTAGAATCTTAAAATAATCCCACCTATTTATTGATGTAACTTTCATACACATCCATTACACTTTTTTGTACTGTTCAAATTTAAATTTCAAATTTGAACAATAAAACTTCTGTTTGAAAATCCAGTACTTTGTCCCCCTATCTCCAAATCCAAAACTAAGAATTTTCCCTTTCTTAGTTTTCTCCCTAGTATTTAACAAAAATAAGTTGACATTTTTCTGAGCACTTTGATATTTCTGTTTTTCTACTGCCTTATTTTTTCTCATTGGTATTTTGCGACGATAGATTGTGTTGTTGGCAAAAGAGATTGGATCAGAAGACTTTCAAGACCCCGAAGACTTTGCTGAGCCAGGCAAGCAGCCCTTTCACCACGACACCCCTCTTGTTCATCGGTACCCTTTTTCCGATTACAAGATGATGAAATATGATGGTGGTAAACTTGTTGTGAACGACCACATGATGCATACTCCTACTCATGACTTCACCTTGTTCATGATTGCATTGTCAAGAGACTAGTTGATGCATAACGATGCATGTGTACCATGAACTCTTCGTGGTTACATTCTTTCAAAAAACCCATCAGGTGCCCCTAATGCCCTTGGGAGATGTTGAACTAAGGTCACCACTTGAGGAAGAAGTGGTGTACCGAAGAGAGCTTTTGGTGTGTGTGTAAAATGATGGATTAGATTTATGTGTGATTACCGTCCCAACCAAACATGTGCAACCACTCTACCCCTTTATGGAACGGGCATTATTGGTTACTTAGGATGATACTAGCATGGTGCCCATATTACTAGTGATGGGGGTGACTTGAGGTCACTCTCGGGACGGGGTGGTGCTTGCATAGGCGGCCATGACTGTTTTCACAGGGCACCGGACACACCGTTGGTCCTTCATGTATGTGTGATAATGTGAAAAGGGCAGAGTCCCACGATATTTTTCTTATACACGAGGGCCTGTGTATCGACGAGTTGACCCTATGTTAGTGTCGTCTAGGGAAAGGTAATGATCGGGTGCTTCCCCCGAGTACTTGAGGAACTGCGGGATCATGGATGACACGAAAGCTTCCCGGATCTTGTGGGTAAAGTCCACAACCTCTGCAGAGTGTCAAACTATTTGAATAGCCGTGTCCACAGTCATGGACAGTTGGGAGATGCTACTTAAACTATGTCCAGAAATTTTACAATCTCAGTGCATGTGTGTGTGGAAGAGAACCCTAAGGTGGTGACTTGACATGTTGAATGAAATGGCATTGATCCAAACTCTATTTATGTTGATATCTGTAACCTATTATCAAGGCTACCCATGTTCATTGATGCATATCTCACAAGTTGATAGGACATCTCAACTAGCTTGAAGCTAGGTTGCTTACTTGTTGTACAGTTGCATTGTTACTTTGAACCAAATCATGGGTTGCTTGCGAGTACATCCAAAGTACTCATTGTCTTGCCCCTGGTTATTTAATTGGCCAGGCATGGAAGAGCAGGAGTTCGGGGAAGAGTTCTTTGGTGATGAACATGCGAACTAGGACGCTTCCCAGTCAGAATGCCTGTAGGGTTAAGGCAGATGGCATGGGTTCTACTTATCGACGAAGATTTCCGCTGCTTATGTTCCATTTGATGTTCAGCCCTTAAAGCTTTATCCATGTAAGACTTGACCATAATGGTCATAATTTGTGTAAGACGGTATGTATGGATGTAAGACTCTTGTTATTCAGCTTCTGTGTGTTCACTGAACATTGATCTCTGGGATCACTGTACACATGCATTGGGTGATCTCGACTTATGAGTCGGGGTCCCCATAGAGCTGGTATCAGAGCCATCCTGTCTGTAGGAAGCCTTAATTAGCATTGTCACTAGTTGGGGTTAAAACTATTTCCAAAACCATTACCAGTTTTCCAAACTATCTATACTTCTCTTCCCTTCTCAGTTTTTCGAAAACTAAGGTATACTTTCCTTATTGATCTCTTCCCCTTCAAAACTTTTGGTCGGTAGAACCCTTATGCCCCTGACCACTGGATTCATTGTAATCCTCGGGGATAATCTAGAAAGAAGATGCCTTGTCAGACATTCACCCACATCTTCTAACCACAAGATTGGTGACACCTCGACAAGCCGATACCAACAAAAGATAGATCCTCAAGGAATGAGGACATGAATACCCAGAAGATGGCGACACCCTTGACACTACCCCAAGATGATGCGACCTTAGCGTACAATGATTAGGGTATAGGATATGCAAGATCATGATATACATCGCTAATATAGTAACCCTGTCACTACCGTTGTTGTATCGGCAACCACCGGTGGATGAGAACCTTGCCATTTGGTCCACCTCACTATAATGAGTAGGAAAACGGTTCTCTTCATCCCCCGAGCTCGGTGACGATATTGTCAACAATGTGTCTAACAGATTAGACCTCTACTATGCCTTATTAATATCATTGCATAAAGGATTTACACCTGGAACCGCCGATGCCTTAGAATGCAAAAAGGATCATCATGAATAAGAAGACAATAGGAGACCAAGTCAACGCCATCTATGAGGAGCCACCTTCACCCCATCACTTCAACACGCGAGAAGATGTTGAAGACTCTTCAGGATCAACCTGGATCGTTTCATCGAACAACTACAAGAGATGCAGCGACATCGAGGAACCCAAAAGACTGCACGAGACACGGAGCAGAGCACGACTACTGATTCCGAGAATCCCTAGGGTAGGATGAGTCATGTACCCCCTATGCACAGTCGAGTCCGTATGATGGTCCGAATAGAACCATGATTGTGTGTTGCTTGTTTATATTTGTTTGTGTTTTGATCTCAGTCACACTTTTGCCCTAGGAAACAAGTACGCGACTATATTACCTTCCTTGTTTTCTTTTGTTTGGCCCTTTTTGCACCTGTTTGTTTGCATTGGCACTATAGAACCCCCTTTTTGGCATTTCCCTCCTCTATACTACTTTTCCCTCTCATCTCTCTCATCAACTAAGGACCAGCAAGACAAGATGCACCAAGGAGTCTACCTCGACGACCAACTAGCACTGAAGACCTTTTGCTGCAGCCTCCTCGACCCAGTGCAACCCCGCAGAGTTATGTTTACCCCTCAAGGATCAGAAACCCATCCCTAGACCCCTCGAGACCTCACTCGAATCCTTAACTATGAGCTTAACCTGCAAATTGAGAGAACCGGTTAAGCCTCTGTAGCCTTGCACAACACTGGGTTTGTTATGGAACTAGTGGGCATAGTGAACGAACTCATTATCATCTTAAGATAGCACCAAAACCGACGATGCCATAGGGAAGACCAATTTGCGGATATAGGAATAGAGGACGAATGACTTGATGAGTTTATATCAGAGACCTCGAGGAATTATCTGAGACTCTTCGGTGGATTAAAGGGCTTTCATGTTGGTAGATGAACTTGGTGGGATCAGTTAATAGAGTTGCATAACTTTCATTGCCTGTAAGTAAATTGGATTTAGTAGAACAATTATGATTGCAAGCTGAAATTCTTGGCAGTATAAAGATTTGACTTAGCCAGGGGATATTGATAGAAGATAGTTGGCAATACAATAATGACTTCGAAGAATGGTAGGAATTCTTGCGAGACATGAGATTTGGATTAAAAAGGTTATCCTAGTGGAGTATGGATACAGAGTAATTTTACATGGTTCAGAGTAAATTGGATTTAGACTAATGATCTTGATCATGATACCATGTTTCTCAGTGAACGATATATTAAGAGATTGGATTTATTGTCGGAGTTGATTTAGGGATCTATATAAGCCTGGCCTTGGAGTTTACTTGACCATGATAATGGAAATTGGTGGAGTAATGTAGAGACAACCCTTTCAAGTATTAGGTATTATAGGGACCTTAGGAGATCATGTGGAACAAGAGCTGTCACACCCTGATTTTCATGGCACAACACTTAAGATGATAAATCATGATCAAATGTGGTTTGACAAAAAGTTTTGCATTATTTGACTATTTATTTTGAGTTGGTTTTCTCTCTGTGTTTTTCAAGTGCTCTTTAAAGTCAACACAACTCCACCTTCTATACTTCATCTCCTTTCCTCAAGCTTCTTCCCAATGATCATGCCATGTGTATAGAGAAACATAGTATTTTCTTACAAAAATAATTTGGCCAAAAAGTATTTTCTAAAATTAGTTTTCCAAAAACCCTGAATTGAGGTTTGCACTGCAAGTACTTGATTTGGGGTGTGGAAAATATTTCAAAAGGTATATTTTAATCCTATTAGATATAGTACTCCCATAAACCACAAAAATATAATTTTAAAAGTTATTTTCCTATTTTATTTAAAGTCTTTTTCTTTAGGCCAGAAATGGTCTTTAGTATGTTAAAATTATTTTAATACTTTAAAAACATTTGTGAAAATTTAGGGAAACTAAGTGGACATATATTTTCCATATATAAGAGTTTCAACACATGGTCATGTTCAAAATATTGGTCAAACCCTTCAAAAACCCTTTCTGGATATTTCAAGCTTTTGAAATATTTACAAAGGAAATATTCTCTAAAAATTCCAAGAAAATTCTCATGTCACTTATGACATATTAGATGATCTTGCCAAGTCTCGTGACTTGGAGAACAATATAACATCATCAAATCCCCTCAAAACCATTTCTGTCCATTTTGAAGTTTGAGCAACTTTACATTGCCAAACATTTCCAAATGTTCTCAAACCTTGTGAACATGCTCAAATGTTCTAATTATTCATCTAGACCAAGTGGAACAAGTTGGAGAACAAGTTAACTTGATCAAAGGGCCCCAAAACCCTTCCTGCCCAGAACCAAATTTGAACAACTCTACATTGGCAACTTTCTCCTTTTGATCTCAACTTTTGTGGACATGTTCAGAACCTCAAATGATGACACTTCACCAAGTGGTGAATCAAGGAGAATAGTTTTGCATGTCTAGATCTTGGAAAACTCATTTATGTTGATTTCTAGGGTTAACAAAAGTTGCATTGGCAACTTTGCCCAAATGGACTCAACCTATTATTATCTCATGCCAGTTGACCCATGTCAAGCCTCATGACAAGAGGAGTTTATTTTCTTGCCCAAACCAGCAACAAACACCTTCTGCCATTTTACTAAAACCCCTGTTTTGACTACTTCCACTCTTCTCCATGGCCTCAACTTTTTACCACAGCCCCTCCAAGTCCTCCTCTACCTCCAGTAACAATGGCTGCATCTTAGCTCAATGATTGAGGGGTGAAACCACCTCATTTACCCCTCTGGACAGACCCTTTCCCTCTCTCTCTCAACCCCACTCCTCTCCTACTGGATCCTCGGGGCATCCAATGCTCCTACCCTCTTCTTTACTTCCCCCTAGAGCAACCCGACATGCCTGGCCGTGCCCACTTTGCCAAAAAAACGGCATGCCGGCCATTTGCACGCTTTGGAGCGCGCTACAGTGCGCTCCCACACTGTAGGCTCCCCCTGCCAACCACCTCCGGCCACCTCGGGCCTCCCCAACGTGCTCGATGATGCGCCTCGGCGTCCGCAGCATGCTAAGCCCAGGTCCCCCTCTTCCTTCTCCCTCCTACGGCCTCCCTCACACACGCGCGATGGCCGCCCGAGAGCTCCAATGAGCACACTCACAAGCGCGGCACCTCTGGCCCCTCCTACTCCCTCTCTTCCTTCCCCTGGTCGTGGACCACCTCCACAAACGCCCCAGACACGCCCATGCGCGCCCCCGTGGCCTCCAGCAATGGCTAGAAGCTCGCCGGTGCACGAGCCATGGTGCACCGTGCCCCTCCTGTTTAAGGCCACCCCGGACCCCGTTCTCTCCATCCCTTGAGCTCTCTCGCCTCCCAGCGATCACCAGCAGAGCCCCAGCTCCCCTCCCCCTCTCTATGCTCAGGATCCAGCCGAGCGCCGCCACCTCGGGTCACTGGTGTTTGCACGATAAGAGCCTCCTCCGCCGCTCCTTTCGCTCGATCTGGAACCACAGCGAGCCCCTGACTCCTCCCCCCTCCTTTTCCCCTTCGTTTGCAGCCGGAGTCGACCGTAATGACCACCGCCCGACGCACCTCCGCCTACTTCCTCGTTGCCGGCGAACCAGGCAACTCCGGTGACTTCTACCACCACCACCCGAACGGCGACTCCACGATGAGTCCAACCGTGTTGTCAGCTCGACCCGCCGTGCCCTACATCGCCGCTGGTGAGCACGCCGGCCCTCTGGTCGCGAGTTCAGAGATGACAGGCGGGCCCCTCCTATCATCATCACCTCTCTCTCGCCCCCTCTCTCTCCCACTAGCAGCTAGGCCCCGCCCGTCAGGTTTAAAAAACCTGGCGCGCGCGCGCTGGCTCGCCTGGGCCGCTTTTCCCTCTGGGCCTGCTGCACCGTGGCCTTTCTGGCCCAGTGGCACAGTGCTGCTTTTCTTTTTCTTTTTCTGTCTGTTTTATAAAAATTCCACAGGATAAAATATTTATCCAAATGGAATAATTCCAACTCCTAAAATCTTAGAACAATTCCACCTATTTATTGATGTAACATTCATGCACATCCATCACACTTTCCTGTACTGTTCAAATTTAAATTTAAATTTGAGCATTTAAATCCTTCTTTGAAAATCCATTTCCACTATTCCTTAACTCCAAATTGAAGACTAGGAATTTTCCCCTTCTTAGATTTCCCCCTAGTATTTATCAAAAATAAGTTGACATTTTTCTGAGCACTTTGATTTTCTGTTTTACTATTACCTTATTTTCCCGTCATTTCTTTTGCGACGAATAGATCCCGTATTTGACGAAGTAGTTGGATAAGAAGAAGGAGAAGGACTTGAAGACTTTGAAGACCAAGGCAAGCAGCCCTTTGACCATGTCTATGAAACCCTTTTTATGCATGTCGTATAGCACCATATTGTTGTTGCAACGGAATCATGATGAGGTGGTAACCACTTTGATGGTTTGCCACCGTACTTCCCCGTTGATACTTGCATTATGCATGACCCTACCTTCCTATGAGGGTTATGCCGGTGGGTGTAGATAGGATGCTAAAGTAGTGCTACGCAAAAAGGGACGGGAATATGCATGGTGATGGGGACAAAGTATTTTCAAAAGACTTTTCGAAAACCCCATCGCGTGACACTTATGCCCGAGGGAGATGATGAGTTGGGTATCCACTTGATGACGAAGTGGTGTACCGAGGCAAGTGTGTGTTTATTTCAAAACGGATTGATTTAAGTTGCGACCGTTATTCCAACCTTACGTGCGCAACCACTCTACCCTTGTATGGGAAAGGGCATTATTGATTACCTAGGCCGATACTAGCTTGGAGCCCGCATTACTAGTGACGGGGGAGAGTTGGTGCTCTCTCTCGGGACGGGGTCGTGCCAGGTAGGGCGGCCATGACTGTTTTTACAGGGCACCGGATACACCGTTGCGTCCCCTCTCAGATGTTACGATCTTGAGTGAGTCTCGTATGATGTACATCGTGAGGATATGGAACAACGAGTGGACTCCTTGTTAGTGTCGTCTAGGGAAAGGTAGTGATCGGTTGCTTACCCCGGGTACTTGAGGTACCGCCGGTCATGGATGACACGAAAGTTCCCCGGATCTTGTGGATAAAGTGTGTAACCTCTGTAGAGTGTCAAACTATTCGAATAGCCGTGTCCACGGTCAAGGACAGTTGGGTAACTGCTCTTGGGCTACGTCCACATGTTTACAAACCAGTGTGTGTGTTTGGATAAGTGCGAAGATCTACTCGGGTCAAGTCAAAGGACTTGACATGATTGAGTTGGGATGATGCCCACTTTATTTATGTTGATATCTGTAACATGTCCTCATGGTTACTTGAATTCTCCTGATGCATCTCTTACAAGTTGTTGAACATGTCATTGAACTCAAAACTAGCTTTGTGCAAAAATTTACCTATATCATGCATTGTTGTATCTTGAACCAAAACATGGGTTGCTTGCGAGTACATTCAAAGTTCTCATTGGCTTGCCACTGGTTATTTAATTGACCGGGCATGGAAGAACATGAGTTTGAAGAAGAGTTCTTTGGAGACAAACATGCGAACTAGGACGTTTCCCAGTCAGAATGCATGTAGGGTTAAGGCAGATGGCGTGGGTTCTACTTATCGACGAAGATTTCCGCTGCTTAAGTTTATTTGGTATTCAGCCCTTGTGGCTTTATCTATGTAAGACTTGACCATAATGGTCATAATTTGTGTAAGACGGTATGTATGGATGTAAGACTCTTGTTATTCAGCTTCTGTGTGTTCAGTGAGCATTGATCTCTGGGATCACTGTACACGTGCATTCGGTGATCACGACTTATGAGTCGGGGTCCCCACAGAGCTGGTATCAGAGCCATCCTGACTGTAGGAAGCCTTAGCTAGCATGGTCGTTAGTTAGGGTAAAACTATTTCCAAAACTACTACTAGTTTTCAAAACTATCTGTACTTCTCTTCCCTTCTCAGTTTTTCGAAAACTAAGGTTTACTTTCCTTATTGATCTCTTCCCCTTCAAAACCTTTGGTCGCTAGAACCCTTATGCCCCTGACCACCGGATTCCTTGTAATCCTCGTGGATAATCTAGAAGGAAGATGCCTTGCCAGACATTCACCCACATCTCCTGAACACAAGAATGGCGACATCACAACAAGACGATACCAACAGAAGATACATCCTCGAGGAATGAGGACCTGAAGACCCAGGAGATGCTGACACCCTTGACACTGCCCCAAGATGATGCAACCTTAGCGTACGATGATCAGGGCATAGAATATGCAAGATCATGATATACATCGCTAATAGAGTAACCCTGTCACTATCGTTGTTGTATCGGCAACCACCGATGGATGAGAACCTAGCCATTTGGTCCGCCTCACCACAGTGAGCAGGAAAATGGTTCTCCTCATTCCCCGCTCTTGGTGTCGATGTTGTCATCAACGTAACCGACATGATGGACCTCTATTACCCTTGATAATGTCATTGCATAAAGGATTACCTACCTGGTACGATCGACTGCTTAGAAGACAAAAAGGGATCGCCGTGATTAAGAAGACAATAGAAGACCAAGTCAATGCCAGTTATGAGGAGCCACCTTCACCCCATCACTTCAATAGGCGAGAAGTTGTTGAAAAATCTTCAGGCTCAATCTGGATTGTTTCACCGAATAACTACAAGAGATGTAGCAACACCTGAGGAAAACTCAGAAGACTACATGAGGCACAAGGCACGACTACTGAGTCCGAGAACCCCTAGGGTAGGATGAGTCGTGTACCCCCTATGCGCAGTCGAGTCCATATGATAGTTCGAATAGAACCATAATTGTGTATTTCTTGATTTTATTTGTTTGTGTTTGGATATAGGTCGCACTTTTGCCCTAGGCGACAAGTATGTGACTATATCACCTTCCTCACCTTGTTTCTTTTGTTTGGCCCTCTTTGCACCTGTTTGTTTGCACTAGCACTATAGAACCCCCTTAGGCATTCCCCTCCTATATCCTACCTCTCCCTCTCATCTCTCTCCTCAACTGAAGGCTAGAAAGACAAGATACACCAAGGATTCTACTTTGGCAACCAACCAGCACTGAAAACTTTTGCTACAACCTCCTCGACCAAGTGGAGTCCCTTAGAGTTATGGTTGCCCCTCAAGATTAGAAACCCATTCCTAGACCCTTCGAGACTTCATAGGATACCCCAGCTCGAATCCTTAACCATGTGCTTAACCCACATAATTGCAAGAGAACCTGTTAAGCCTCCGTAACCTTGCTTATCACTGGGTTCATTAGGGAACTAGTGGACATAGTAAACGAGCACATTATCATCCTAAGATAGCACCAAAACTGACGATGCCATAGGGAAGACCAATTTAAGGATATAGGAATAGAGGACAAATGAATTGGTGAGTTTATATCAATGACTTTGAGGAATCGTCCGAGACTATTTTGTGGATCATGAGGCTTTCATGTTGGTAGATGAACTTGGTGGGATCATGATTATAGAGTAGCATAGCTTTCATTACCCCTGAGTAAATTGGATTTATAGGACAATTATGATCGCAAGCTGGAATTCTTGGAAGTATTTGGATTTGTCTTAGGCAGGGGATATTGATAGGTGATAGTTGATATTACGATAATGACTTGAGGGAAAAGTGTAGAAATTCTCGTTGGACATGAGATTTGGATTTAAATAGGTGATCCTAGTGGGGTATAGGTGGTGAGTAAGTCTACATGGTTCGGAGTAATTTGGGTTTAGACTGATGATCTCGAACACGATACCATGTTCTCGATGGACAATAAACTAAGAGATTGGATTAATTGTCAGAGTTGATTTAGGGTTCTATATAAGCTTGACCTCGGAGTTTACTTGACCATGATAATGGAAATTTGTGGACTGACTATAGTAAGGTAGGCTTCCCAGTATTTGTGGATTATAGGATATTAGAAGATCGTGTGGAACACCATAGAGATTGGATTTGAAGAACTACTGGATCATGTAATGATTGGTGTAGTTAATGGGTTGTTGGAGTTGATACATAGGAAGGAAACAAGATTTTGGAGTGGCATACAACATGTTTCCTTAGGATAGTGGTGCTTTATCTTAGACCTTGGAAGAACATGCTGAGCACTTGGATTGTCACATTCAAGCTTAGCAGCTTATATGTTCTACCCATGGATTTTTAGGGGTAGACATACATATGAGTTTGGGTATTGTAGACATATATGATTTTATTAGACGTCCTCTCGGAAGCCATGAGGATATGAATCACACGAGTGATGATTGGAGTTGACCTATGCAAAATGATGCTATCGGTGATATGATGTGATTTGTTTAAAGGACTAGATAGACTATTGGAATCTCAGAAACCGTGCTTAAAGATAAGATGATAAATGTTCACTCGCACACTAGAATCCTTGAAACCCTTAAGCCCTACCAAGCTACAACATGGTCGGATCAGGACCTTAGGACCTTGACACTAGATCAAGAACCACCTTGGCCCACACTCAAAAAGACCACCACTAATTCCGCGGCCTACTCTATGTACCTCATGAACAAAGTCTTCATGGAGTGATAGTTGTCATCATCATTTGGTGACCTACTTGTCCACCCGAAGATGGAAGAAGAGACGTTTAGCTACTCCAGGAACATTTGAAGAGCGCCATGCCAAGGAGGAAGAACTACCACCATCATCAACAAGTAAACATCCACGTCGAAGACCAGGTGTATCTGCAAGCCACTTCTCTCTATGGAACCAAGCATTTCCATGACAAGGAGACCCACACCAAGATTCATCGTCCCCCTTCTTGATCACTCCAAAATTTAACAACCCCTTTTGAGATCACTACAAGACGAAGAGAAGATAGTTACCTGCTGGAGTTTCCACCTGAGTTACCTGATGTGCACAATGCTTTCCATGCATCACAACCCCGGAAGTGTTTACAACTTCCTAACTTGCCCGATCTCTACGAGGGCATTGACCACCGAGCCATCGACCCCTAGCCCAATCTAACCTACCGCGAGCTACCCATTAGCAACCTGGATCAAGAAGAGCGTCATACACGAAGCCACACCATCAAGTACTTCAAGCTCAATGGAGCACTACATGGAAGCAAAAGCAACATGGGGACTTGAAGACTACCCCGGATCCAGTTTTCATATTCCTTTCCTCGCCTAGTTTGGGAATCTCGGGGACGAGATTCTTGTAAGGGGGTAGGTCTGTCACACCCTGATTTTCATGGCACAACACTTAAGATGATAAATCATGATAAAATGTGGTTTGACAAAAACTTTTGCATTATTTGACTTTTTGGTTTGAGTTGGTTTTCTCTTTGTGTTTTTCAAGTGCTCTTTAAAGTCAACACACCTCCAACTTCTATACTTCATCTCCTTGCCCCAAGCTTCTGCCCAATGATCATGCCATGTGTATATAGCAACATAGTATTTTCTTACAAAAATAATTTGGCCAAAAAGTATTTTCTAAAATTGGTTTTCCAAAAATCCTTGAATTGAGGTTTGCACTGTAAGTACTTGATTTGGGGTGTGAAAAATATTTCAAAAGGTATATTTGAATAGTATTACATATATTACTCCCATAAACCACAAAAATATAATTTTAAAAGTTATTTTCCTATTTTATTTAAAGGCTTTTTCTTTAGGCCGGAAATGGTCTTTAATAGGTTAAAATTATTTTAATACTTTAAAAATATTTGTGAAAATTTAGGGAAAATTAGTGGACATATATTGTCCATATATAAGAGTTTCAACACATGGTCATGTTCAAAATATTGGTCAAACCCCTCAAAAACCCTTTCTGGATATTTCAAGCTTTTGAAATATTTACAAAGGAAATATTCTCTAAAAATTCCAAGAAAATTCTAGCATGTCACTTATGACATATTAGATGATCGTGCCAAGTCTCATGACTTGGAGAACAATATAACATCATCAAATCCCCTCAAAACCATTTCTGTCCATTTTGAAGTTTGAGCAACTTTACATTGCCAAACATTTCTAAATGTTCACAAACCTTGTGAAAATGCTCCAATGTTCTAATTATTCATCTAGACCAAGTGGCACAAGTAGGAGAACAAGTTAACTTGATCAAAGGGCCCCAAAACCCTTCCTATCCAGAACCAAATTTGAACAACTCTACATTGGCAACTTTCTCCTTTTGATCTCAACATTTGTGGACATGTTCAGAACCTCAAATGATGACACTTCACCAAGTGGTGCATCAAGGAGAATAGTTTTGCATGTCTAGATCTTGGATAACTCATTTATGTTGATTTCTAGGGTTTACAAAAGTCGCAATGGCAACTTTGCCCAAATGGACTCAACCTTGGTGGAACCTATTATTATCTCATGCCAGTTGACCCTGTCAAGCCTCATGATAAGAGGAGTTTATTTTCTTGCCCAAACCAGCAACAAACACCTTCTGCCATTTTACTAAAACCCCTGTTTTGACTACTTCCACTCTTCTCCATGGCCTCAACTTTTTACCACAGCCCCTCCAAGTCCTCCTCTACCTCAAGTAACAATGGCTACATCTTAGCTCAATGATTGAGGGGTTAAACCACCTCATTTACCCCTCTGGACAGCCCCTTTCCCTCTCTCTCTCAACCCCACTCCTCTCCTACTGGATCCCCAGGGCATCCAATGCTCCTACCCTCTTCTTTACTTACCCCTAGAGCTACCAGACATGCCTGGCCGTGCCCACTTTGCCAAAAAAAGGCATGGCGGCCATTTGCACGCTCTGGAGCACGCTACAGTGTGCTCCCGCACTGTAGGCGCCCCCTGCCAACCACCTCCGGCCACCTTGGGCCTCCCCAGCGTGCCCGACGATGCGCCTCGGCATCCGCAACACGCTAAGCCATGGTCCCCCTCTTCCTTCTCCCTCCTACGGCCTCCCTCACATGCGCGCCATGGCCGCGCAAGAGATCCAATGAGCACACTCACACGCGCGACACCTCTGGCCCCTCCTGCTCCCTCTCTTCCTTCCCCTGGTTGTGGACCACCTCCACAAACGCCCCAGACACGCCCACGCGCGCCCCCGTGGCCTCTAGTAACAGCTAGAAGCTCTCCGGTGCACGAGCCACGATGCATCGCGCCCCTCCTATTTAAGGCCACCCTGGACCCCGTTCTCTCTATCCCTTGAGCTCTCTCGCCTCCTAGCGATCACCAGCAGAGCCCCAGCTCCCCTCCCCCTCTCTCTGCTCGGGATCGAGCCAAGCGCCGCCACCTCGGGTCACCGGTGTTTGCGCGGTAAGATCCTCCTCCGCCGCTCCATTCGCTCGATCTGGAACCACAGCGAGCCCCTGACTCCTTCCCTTCCGTTTCCCCTTTGTTTACAGCCGGAGTCGACCGGAACGACCACCGCCCGACGCACCTCCGCCGTGCTTCCTCGTCGCCGATGAACCAGGCAACTCCAGCGACTTCCACCACCCCCACCTGAACGGCGACTCCATGCTGAGTCCAACCGTGCTGTCAGCTCGACCCGCCATGCCCTGCATCGCCGCCGGTGAGCACGCCGGCCCTCTGGTCGCGAGGTCAGAGATGACAGGCGGGCCCCGCGTGTCATCCTCACCTCTCTCTCGCCCCTCTCTCTCCCACTGGCAGCTGGGCCCCGCCCATCAGGTTTAAAAAACCTAGCGCGCGCACGTGCTGGCTCGCCTGGGCCGATTTTCCCTCTGGGCCTGCTGCACTGTGGCCTTTCTGGCCCAGTGGCACAGTGCCGCTTTTCTTTTTCTTTTTCTGTCTATTTTATAAAAATTCCAGAGGATAAAATATTTATCCAAATGGAATAATTCCAACTCCTAAAATCTTAGAATAATTCCACCTATTTATTGATGTAACATTCATGCACATCCATCACACTTTTCTGTACTGTTCAAATTTAAATTCAAATTTGAGCATTTAAATCCTTCTTTGAAAATCCATTTCCACTATTCCTTAACCCCAAATCGAAAACTAGGAATTTTCCCCTTCTTAGATTTCCCCCTAGTATTTATCAAAAATAAGTTGACATTTTTCTGAGCACTTTGATTTTTCTGTTTTACTATTACCTTATTTTCCCGTCATTTCTTTTGCGACGAATAGATCCCGTATTTGACAAAGTAGTTGGAGAAGAAGAAGGAGAAGGACTTGAAGACTTTGAAGACCAAGGCAAGCAGCCCTTTGACCATGTCTATGAAACCCTTTTTATGCATGTCGTATAGCACCATATTGTTGTTTCAACGGAATCATGATGAGGTGGTAACCACTTTGATGGTTTGCCACCGTACTTCCTTGTTGATACTTGCATAAGGGTTATGCCGGTGGGAGTAGATAGGATGCTAAAGTAGTGCTACGCGAAAAGGGATGGGAATATGCATGGTGATGGGGACAAAGTATTTTCAAAAGACTTTTTGAAAACCCCATCGGGTGCCACTTATGCCCGGGGGAGATGAGTTGGGTAGCCACTTGATGACGAAGTGGTGTACCAAGGCAAGTGTGTGTTGTTTTCAAAATGGATTGGTTTAAGTTGCGACCGTTATTCCAACCTTACATGCGCAACCACTCTACCCTTGTATGGGAAAGGGCATTATTGATTACCTAGGCTGATACTAGCTTGGAGCCCGCATTACTAGTGACGGGGGAGAGTTGGTGCTCTCTCTCGGGATGGAGTCGTGACAGGTAGGGCGGCCATGACTATTTTTACAGGGCATCGAATACACTGTTGTGTCCCCTCTTGGATGTTACGATCTCGAGTGAGTCTCGTATGATGTACATCGTGAGGATACGGAACAACGAGTGGACTCCTTGTTAGTGTCGTCTAGGGAAAGGTAGTGATCGGGTGCTTAGCCCGGGTACTTGAGGTACCGCGGGTCGTGGATGACATGAAAGTTCCCTGGATCTTGTGGGTAAAGTGTGCAACCTCTGCAGAGTGTCAAACTATTCAAATAGCCGTGTCCACGGTCAAGGACAGGTTGGTAACCGCTCTTGGGCTACGTCCACATGTTTACCAACCAGTGTGTGTGTTTGGATAAGTGGGAAGATCTACTTGGGTCAAGTCAAAGGACTTGACATGATTGAGTTGGTTTGATGCCCACTCTATTTATGTTGATATCTGTAACCTGTCCTCGTGGTTACTTGAATTCTCCTGATGCATGTCTTACAAGTTGTTGAACATGTCATTGCACAAAAAACTAGCTTTCTGCGAAAATTTACCTATATCATGCATTGTTGTATCTTGAACCAAAACATGGGTTTCTTGCGAGTACATTCAAAGTACTCATTGGCTTGCCACTGGTTATTTAATTGACCAGGCATGGAAGAACAGGAGTTTGAAGAAGAGTTCTTTGGAGACGAACATGCGAACTAGGACATTTCCCAGTGAGAATGCATGTAGGGTTAAGGCAGATGGCGTGGGTTCTACTTATCGACGAAGATTTCCGCTGCTTAAGTTTATTTGGTATTCAGCCCTTGTGGCTTTACCTATGTAAGACTTGACCATAATTGTCATAAGTTGTGTAAGACGGTATGTATGGATGTAAGACTCTTGTTATTCAGCTTCTGTGTGTTTAGTGAGCATTGATCTCTGGGATCACTGTACACGTGCATTCAGTGATCACGACTTATGAGTCGGGGTCGCCACATGAGCATATACGTTGGATTTCTAGAATTAATGAGTTATGTAATGATTAATGGAAGTTAATGGGATGTTGGAGTTGATTCATAGGAAGGAAACAAGATCTTGGAGTGGCATACGGCATGTTTTCTTAGGATAGAGATGCACTATCTTGGACCTTGGGAGAATAGGCCGACCACTTGGATTGTCATGTTTAATTCAAGCTTGGAAGCTTGTATGCTCTACCCATGCATTTTTAGGGATAGACATGCATATGATTTTGGGTATAGTTGAAATGTATGATTTTGTTAGAACCCCTCTCGGGAGCCATGAGGATATGAATAGCATGAGTGCTGATTGGAGTTGACCTATATGAGATGATTCTTTCGGTAATATAATGTGATTTGTTCGGAGGCTAGATAGAACAATTGGCATCTCAGAAACCATGCTTTAAGTATAAGATGATAAGCATTCACCCACACACTAGAATCCTTGAAGCCCTTAAACCCTACGAAGCCACAACATGGTTGGATCATGACCACGGGCTTTGCCTCTAGGACGAGAAGACCTTTTCCAGTGCTCAATCGAGACCACCACCAATACCCAAGCCTAGTTTGCGTACCCCATAGACTTCATGGAGTACTTGGACAAGTTAGTTATCATCTTTATTTGGCGACATACTTGTCTACCCGAAAACGGAAGAAGTGTCGTTCAGCTGGTTAGAAGACATTTTAAGACCGCCATGTCCAGAAGGAAGAACTATACCAACCACCGTCATCAAGAAGTAAACATCCGCGTCGAAGACCAGGTGTATATGCAAGCCACTCCTCTCAAAGGAACCAAGCATTTCCATGTCAAAGGGAAGATCACACCAAGATTTAAGAACCCCCTCCGAGGTCACTGCAAGACGAAGAATAGTGAAAAGATCGAGAAGAGGTGTCTAAAGGGGGGTGATTAGACTAAGTGAAAAAGTTGCAGTTTTTAATTTCTTTAGGTTGAAGTGGATTTTTAGCACAAGTTTAACAATAACAATACACATCAAGCAAGCATGCAAAGAGTGTATCCACGAATGGTCCACGAAGAATCAACCTTGTCTATCCCACCATGGCCGTCGCCCACGAAGGACTTGCCTCACTAGGGTAGATCTTCACGAAGTAGGCGATCTCCTTGCCCTTACAAACTCCTTGGTTCAACTCCACAATCTTGTCGGAGGCTCTCAAGTGACACCTAGCCAATCTAGGAGACACCACTCTCCAAGAAGTAACAAATGGTGTGTTGATGATAAACTCCTTGCTCTTGTGCTTCAAATGATAGTCTCCCAAACACTCAACTCTCTCTGACGGGATTTGGATGTGGTGGAAAGAAGATTTGAGAGGAAAGCAGCTTGGGGAAGGCTAGAGATCAAGATTCATATGGTAGGAATGGAATATCTTGGTCTCAACACATGAGTAGGTGGTTCTCTCTCAGAAAATGTATGCTGGAAGTGTAGGCACGTTCTGATGGCTCTCTGTACAAATGAAGAGTGGGTGGATGGGTATATATAGCCTCCACACAAAATCTAACCATTATACACAACTTACCAATCTCGGTGGGACCGAATCGTGAAACTTGGTCTTACCGATTTAGCAAATAATGTGACCGTTAGGATTTTCGGTGGGACCGACATGCAACTTGGTAGGACCGATATGGTTAGGGTTAGGGCATAATGTAATCTCGGTGAGGCCGATTACACAAACTCAGTGGGACCGATTTTGGCAATAAGCTAACCAGAGAGTTGGTCAGGCAAACTCGGTGGGACCGATTAGCTCATCTCGGTTAGACCGAAACATTACGAAGAGGAGCAGAGAGTTTGCATTCTAATCTTGGTAGGACCTATTACGCAAACTGGGTGGGACCGATTTTGGTAATGGATACATACAGAGAGATTACAATCACATCTCGGCGGGACCGATATCCCTATCGGTGAGACCGATTTGCCTAGGGTTTGTGGCAGTGGCTATGACATATGAACTCGGTGGCGCCGGATAGAAAGAGCTGGTGGGGCCGAGTTGTACTTTTGGTTTGGGTCATATGTGGATGTGGGAAAGTAGTTGAGGGCTTTGGAGCATATCACTAAGCACTTTGAGCAAGCAAGCCATTAAGCAACACCTCATTCCCTCTTGATAGTATTGGCTTTTCATATAGACTCAATGTGATCTTGGATCACTAAAATAGAAAATGTAGAGTCTTGTGCTTGGAGCTTGAGCCAATCCTTTGTCCTTAGCATCTTGAAGGGGTTCCACATCCGCTAGTCCATGCCACTCCATTGTTGAACTTATCTGAAACATACTAGGTAAAAGTGTTAGTCCACCAAGAGATATGTTGACATTAATTACCAAAATCACCTAGGGAGCACTTGTGCTTTCAAATAGACATTTGCCAGCTAGAGTGACACCTAGCCAATCTAGGAGACACCACTCTCCAAGAAGTAACAAATGGTGCGTTGGTGATGAAATCCTTGCTCTTGTGCTTCAAATGATAGTCTCCCCAACACTCAACTTTCTCTCACAGGATTTGGATTTGGTGGAAAGAAGATTTGAGTGGAAAGCAGCTTGGGGAAGGCTAGAGATCAGGATTCATATGGTAGGAATGGAATATCTTGGTATCAACACATGAGTAGGTGGTTCTCTCTCAGAAAATGTATGCTGGAAGTGTAGGCACGTTCTGATGGCTCTCTCTACAAATGAAGAGTGGGTGGATGGGTATATATAGCCTCCACACAAAATCTAACCATTACACACAACTTACCAATCTCGATGGGACCGAATCGTGAAACTCGGTCTTACCGATTTAGCAAATAATGGGACCGTTAGGATTTTCGATGGGATCGGCATGCAACTCGGTAGGACCGATATTGTTAGGGTTAGGGCATAATGTAATCTCGGTGAGGCCGATTACACAAACTTAGTGGGACCGATTTTGGCAATAAGCTAACCAGAGAGTTGGTTAGGCAAACTCGGTGGGACCGATTAGCTCATCTCGGTTAGACCGAAACATTACGAAGAGGAGCAGAGAGTTTGCATTCTAATCTTGGTAGGACCGATTACGCAAACTGGGTGGGACTGATTTTGGTAATGGATACATACAGAGAGATTACAATCACATCTCGGTGGGACCGATATCCCTATCGGTGAGACCGATTTGCCTAGGGTTTGTGGCAGTGGCTATGACATATGAACTCGGTGGCGCCGGATAGAAAGAATTGGTGGGGCCGAGTTGGACTTTTGTTTTGGGTCATATGTGGATGTGGGAAAGTAGTTGAGGGCTTTGGAGCATATCACTAAGCACTTTGAGCAAGCAAGCCATTAAGCAACACCTCATTCCCTCTTGATAGTATTGGCTTTTCATATAGACTCAATGTGATCTTGGATCACTAAAATAGAAAATGTAGAGTCTTGTGCTTGGAGCTTGAGCCAATCCTTTGTCCTTAGCATCTTGAAGGGGTTCCACATCCGCTAGTCCATGCCACTCCATTGTTGAACTTATCTGAAACATACTAGGTAAAAGTGTTAGTCCACCAAGAGATATGTTGACATTAATTACCAAAATCACCTAGGGAGCACTTGTGCTTTCAAATAGACATTTACCAGCTAGAGTGACACCTAGCCAATCTAGGAGACACCACTCTCCAAGAAGTAACAAATGGTGTGTTGATGATGAACTCCTTGCTCTTGTGCTTCAAATGATAGTCTCCCCAACACTCAACTTTCTCTCACAGGATTTGGATTTGGTGGAAAGAAGATTTGAGTGGAAAGCAGCTTGGGGAAGGCTAGAGATCAAGATTCATATGGTAGGAATGGAATATCTTGGTATCAACACATGAGTAGGTGGTTCTCTCTCAGAAATGTATGCTGGAAGTGTAGGCATGTTCTGATGGCTCTCTCTATGAATGAAGAGTGGGTGGAGGGGTATGTATAGCCTCCACACAAAATCTAACCGTTACACACAACTTACCAATCTCGGTGGGACCGAATCGTGAAACTCGGTCTGACCGATTTAGCAAATAATGTGACTGTTAGGATTTTCGGTGGGACTGACATGCAACTCGGTAGGACCGATATGGTTAGGGTTAGGGCATAACGTAATCTTGGTGAGGCCAATTACACAAACTCGGTGGGACCGATTTTGCCAATAAGCTAACCAGAGAGTTGGTCAAGCAAACTTGGTGGGACCAATTCTCTCATCTTAGTTAGACCGAAATGTTATGAAGAGGAGCAGAGAGTTTTCATTGTAATCTCGGTAGGAACGATTACGCAAACTCGGTGGGACCGATGATGGTAATGGATACATACAGTGAGATTACAATCCCATCTCGGTGAGACCGAGATCCCTATCGCTGGGACCGATTTGCTAGGGTTTGTGGCAGTGGCTATGACATATGAACTCGGTGGCGCCGGATAGAAAGAATTGGTGGGGCCGAGTTGGACTTTTGGTTTGGGTTATAGGTGGATGTGGGAAAGTAGTTGAGGGCTTTGGAGCATATCACTAAGCACTTTGAGCAAGCAAGCCATTAAGCAACACCTCATCCTATAGACTCAATGTGATCTTGGATCACTAAAATAGAAAATATAGAGCCTTGTGCTTGGAGCTTGAGCCAATCCTTTGTCCTTAGCATCTTGAAGGGGTTCCACATCCTCTAGTCCATGCCACTCCATTGTTGAACTTATCTGAAACATACTAGGTAAAAGTGTTAGTCCAACAAGAGATATGTTGACATTAATTACCAAATCACCTAGGGAGCACTTGTTCTTTCAATCTCCCCCTTTTTGGTAATTGATGACAACATACATCAAAGCTTTAGATATGGATATAGAGAATAACAAGTAAAGCTTTGGAAAGACATGTAACATGCATAGGCTTCCCCTACATGTATGCAATCATTTAAATATGGAATATAGGAGCAAGTGAATGCATAAGCATGACAGAGTAAGCAATGTGTTACATGTATCTTGGCTATATGCATCAGAGCAAAAGATGTGAATATGGGAAATGTACCTTCATGCTCATGAGTCCTTCTTGCAAATAGTATGTACATCAACAAGAATTCCTCATAAACATGAATGTGATGCATATACTTACCTTGTGGTCTTGAGTTGGCTTAGGATGGAATGAACCTGCGTAAACAAGGTTAGATAACACAGATACACCTACTAGCCAGAGCAAATAAAAGAAACCACAAGAGTACCAAGACTTTGATGACATGTAGAGAGTGAGTACTAAGTACCACATTTGATATAGACATGTCCCCAAAGGTAAAGATGTGCAAAGAATTTTAAGAATTTCCTTCCCTTAGATGTCTTGCTCCCCCTGAATCTAGCATGGGATACTTGGAGAAGATAGGGAACAGAAAATCAGAGCTCACAGGAAAGAAACAGAGCTAATGCAAACAAACAAATATGAACATGTCTTTCCCCTCTTAAAGACATGTGACTTCTCTCCTCTTGAACATCAAGCATCTGGGGTCCTTGATGATTACTCTCTCTCCCCTTGAGTATTCTCTCCCCATATAGATATGATTAAGCTTTGATGTGATCTCTCTCTCCCTGTTTGACATCAATTTCCAAGAAGGGTTCTTTTGGATTTTTGTCACGAATGGGTTTGGTCCTAGAGTCAGAGAACAAAGCAGCAAGTTGAATGTGATGCTGGTAGAGGACAACATTCATTGAGTGGAGCTGGATCAAGAAGAATGCAGAAACAAGTGGCTAGCTCTCTTTCCTGTAGTGAAATCGGTGGCACCGAGTTGTATGTTTCGGTTGTACCAAAAGGTTTCGGCTGAGCCGAAGGCATTTGACCGATGTGACCGAGTTCATCACAGAGAAAACACTTGTCACCTAACCTCACTAGACATGTAAGATCTCACAAGGATTTGCAAGGAATTAACTGAAATATTTGCAATGAATTGCATGCGGGGAATGCAGAATAGAAAAGAAACAGAAAAGAAATCTAGATGAAGTTTTTTTGAAAGGGGAAACAAATATGCATGAGACAAATACAAGAGCACAAAAAAGAACACACGAGAACTTCATCTAGAATTGTTCGGCGACAAAGTCACCTATGTTAGAGTATATTGACTTAGGAGTCAAGTGAAATCACTACATCATGGGTCATACTCATCGTTTAAGCTCAAAATGGGGTTACCATTTTTAGTTTAAGCATCTTGATGTATTCACATCTTGTCGAGTTTCTTTGACTCATGACTTGGATAAAAGCTTCTCTAAGATGGAATAACATACCTTGGGTGGTGGTGTTGATCGCGATCATGTAGTTGAACTTATGTGGGTTGCTCGGGATTGATGTAGCTCATCAAGAGTTGGGAGCACCACTTGGAATTTGAGTTCATCTACCTACATGTGTTAGTTTTTGCAAGGAAAAGCACTTGTGTATCCAAAATGACAATCATCATACTCAATAACAAATTTGTCAAAGGATATGTTTGAATGGTTTCGTGCTTCCTCGTCTTCAACCACCATTGTGTAGAGACTTGGTGATGTAGAGATTGCTCAAGATGTTAGTGATTTGCAATCTCATAGATTTAGATTCATCCAAGTACCTACATGGGTTAGATAACTTGCAAGGTGCAAATATATCCAAGACATAATATTATCATCACAAGAGAATTATCAAGGATTAGTCATAGGCTCATGTCTTGCATGTATAAAATGGAGCTCCTACTCCAAGTTTAAAGCATCAATGATGTTCAATTCACCTCTTAACATGCAAAACACTTTCTAATCAAGTGGTTTAGTGAATATATCCGCTAATTGCTTTTTGGTGCGAACATGCTTAAGATTAATGTCCCCTTTGGCAACATGATCTCGAATGAAATGATGCTGAACTTTGATATGCTTAGTTTTAGAATGTTGCACGGGATTGTGAGCAATCTTGATAGCACTTTCATTGTCACAAAGTAATGGAACATGTTTCACATATATCCCATAATCTTTAAGAGTTTGGGTCATCCAAAGTAATTGAGCACAACATGAACCAGCGGCAATGTATTCCGCTTCAGTGGTGGATAAGGATACCGAGTTTTGTTTCTTGAAAGACCAAGACACAAGAGATCTACCAAGAAATTGATAGGTACCCGAAGTGGACTTTCTACCAACCTTGTCACTGGCATAGTCCGAGTCGGAGTAGCCAACAAGATTAAAACTGGCCCTCTTTGGATACCAAATGCCAAAATTTGGTGTATGGATTAAGTATCTCACTATCCTTTTCACGGCCTTAAGGTGACATTCTTTAGGAGCGGCTTGATATCGTGCACACATGCACACACTTAGCATAATATCGGGACATGAAGCACATAGATATAACAATGAACCAATCATAGAGCGATAAACCTTTTGATCAACCGGTTCACCATCTTTGGTCAAATAAAGATGTCCACTAGTAGGCATGGGTGTAGTCATACCTTTGCATTCTTGCATATTGAACTTCTTGAATAAGTCCTTGGCGTACTTTGTTTGAGAGACAAAGGTACCTTCCTTAGTTTGCTTGATTTGCAAGCCAAGAAAGAATTTGAGTTCACTCATCATAGACATCTCAAACTTTTCCGGCATTAGCTTTCCAAACTTCTCACTAAAGTGAGGGTTAGTTGAACCAAATATAATATCATCAACATAGATTTGGCACACAAATAGTTCTCCATTAACCCTTTTAGTAAAAAGTGTAGAATCAATTTTTCCAATTTCAAAGCCTTTTTCAATAAGGAACTTGGTCAAGCATTTATACCATGCTCTAGGAGCTTGTTTAAGACCATAAAGAGATTTGTGAAGTTTGTAAACATGATTAGGTTTCTTAGGATTGACAAAGCCGGGAGGTTGCTTAACATAAACTTCCTCCTCTATTTCACCATTTAGAAAAGAACTTTTAATGTCCATTTGGTACAATGTGATATCATGGTGATTAGCATAGGCATGTAAGATGCGAATGGACTCAAATATAGTAACAAGAGCATAAGTCTCACCATAGTCCATACCTTCGACTTGAGTGTAGCCTTGGGCAACGAGACATGCTTTGTTGTGAACTACTTGTCCATCTTCATCTTGCTTGTTGCAAAACACCCATTTGGTACCGATTATGTTGTGGTTGTTGTCGGGCTTCTCAACCAATGTCCAAACTTGATTTCTCTCAAAGTTGTGTAGCTCTTCATGCATGGCGTTTATCCAATCCGGATCTTCCAATGCTTCTTCAACCTTCATAGGTTCAATGCTAGAGATGAATGAATAGTGTTCACAAAAGTTAGCTAAACGAGTTTTAGAGCGAGTGATTCTCCCGGTTTGGATATTATTCTAGATTTGCTCGACGGGATGGTCTTTAGCAATTCTTGCTCGAACTCGTGAAAGCTTTTGCTTGGATCTAGGTGGAACATATTCTTCATCTTGTTATTCTTCTTGGCCTTCTCCATTGTTGATGTTGTTGTTCTCTTGTCGTGGTGGAGAAGGAGGTTGTTGACGTTCATCTTGGTGTACTTCCTTGTTTTCTTCATCTTGGTGTGTCCCACTTGTGGATGCTCCTGTATCAACTCTTGGTTCACCTTGTCGTGAGGTGGAAGCTTCCACTTGGATGGACGAGGTACTCTCCTTCACCTCTGTTGGACGAATCTTGCCAATAGACAAGTCTTGGATTGCTTCTGAAGGGTCTTTATCTCCTACATCAATTGGCAATTGCTCTACTTGCGAGCCATTAGATTCATCAAACTTCACATCTACCGTCTCATCAACCTTTCGGGTGAAATTGTTGTAGACACGGTAAGTGTGAGAGTTTGAGCCATAACCAAGTAGGAAACCTTCATGAGACTTAGGAGCAAATTTAGAATGACGATGCTTATCAAGAATGTAGCACTTTGAGCCGAATACTCAAAAGTATCCAACTTGGGGTTTGTTACTGGTGACGAGCTCGAACGCTGTCTTGCCGAGTAGCTTGTGAAGATACAAGTGATTTGTTGCGTGACAAGCCGTCTCAACCGCTTCCGCCCAAAAGTGCTTCGGCATCTTGTACTGATCAAACATGTTTCTCGCCATTTTGATGAGTGTCCGGTTCTTCCTCTCAACAACTCTGTTTTGTTGAGGCATGTACGTAGCCGAGAACTCATGTGAAAGACCTTCTTCGTCAAGAAAGGTGTCCATGTTTGCGTTCTCGAACTCGGTTCCATTGTCGCTGCGAACCTTCTTGATCTTCACTTCAAATTGATTTTGGGCCTTCCTAGCAAAGTTTTTGAAGATCTTTTGGACCTGTAATTTATCATCGAGAAAGAACACCCACGTAAATCTTGAAAAATCATCAACTATAACTAGACCAAAACAATTTCCACCGAGACTTTTGCAGGCGTTGGGACCAAAAATATCCATGTGAAGTAGCTCGAGTGGCCTCCTTGTGGTCATGATGTTCTTCACCGGATGCCTTCCTCCAATCTGTTTACCTGCTTGACAAGCGCTGCAAAGTCTATCCTCATCAAATATGACATCGTTAACGCCAAGGATATGACATCCTTTAATAAGGTTGTCAACGTTTCGCATGCCAACATGACCTAATCGTCTATGCCATAACCAACCTTTAGAGGATCTAGCGATGAAGCAAGTTCTAGGTTGAGCCTTTTTAGTGAACTCAACAATGCACAGATCACCTCTATGTATACCGGTAAAGACCATTTTATGATTATCTCTATGAAACACTTGGCAATCTAATTCAGTAAATAGGACATTGAAACCGAAATCAGCAAGTCTAGATACTGAAAATAATTGTAGCCAAGAGATTCAACGAGCATAACATTTTGAATGGAGCTATCATGTGAGATGGCCACCATACTGAGGACAACCACCTTACTCTTTGAGTTGTCACCAAAAGTGACATACTTTCGAGGGTCGTCATTTTCAGCAAGCTCACGAAACATATCTTTATCTTCGGTCATGTGATATGCACATCCACTATCAAGAACCCATTCCTTTCCGCCTACCATATATCCCCGAAGATTTGCCATAAGACCAAAATGTCTCATTGCATCATCAAGATCAAAGTCACTAGCATCATCCTCATCATAGTATCCATGTTCAACATCGTCATGTGGTGGATCGATTCCTAGAGAAGGTGATTCGTTAGAGTGAGTTTGAAAATGATCTTCTTTATGAATTTTAATAGCTTCAGAAATAATATCACTAATAATTCCAACATCTCCTTTGGCACGCATAAGGTTTGTAAGCTCAAATAGACAATCACCAAACATAGAATCATTGGAATTCATCTTACTCACGGCAATAGACTGATGGAGAATTTCATCTAGATTTTTCAAGGAATAATTTGGAAAACGTTCCTCAAGAAATTTACATATAGTGTAGGCACACTCAAGAGGAGGCAAACCTCCAATCAAGTTTCTAGGCAAGCCTCTACTGATAATATTAACAGTTCTAAGATTGCGAATCATGTCAATTGACTCATCAAGGGTAGGATGCATAGGATCAATCATGAGGTGCACAAGGGCTAGCAATGTACTTGTTCAAATGATATTCATTGAAAATCACAAGCATCTCATTTTCCACTCATGAAAATACTCTCCATCAAGTATAGGCACTCTATGTCTAAGACTCCCCAAAGTAGACTCATCCATCTTCCTCCAATGGTGTTTAAACCAAGGCAATGGAGACCAATGCTCTGATACCAATTGAAAGGATCGAGAAGAGGTGTCTAGAGGGGGGGGTGATTAGACACTAAGTGAAAAAGTTGCAGTTTTTAATTTCTTTAGGTTGAAGTGGAGTTTTATTACAAGTTTAACAATCACAATAAATATCAAGCAAGCATGCAAAGAGTGTATGAGTAGAGGAAAGTAAAGCATGCAAATTGCAAGAATGTAGAGGGATGGGATTGGAGTGTGCAAACGCAATTGGAGACACGGATGTTTTTGTCGTGGTTCCGATAGGTGGTGCTATCGTACATCCACATTGATGGAGACTTCAACCCACGAAGGGTAACGGCTGCGCGAGTCCACGGAAGGCTCCACCCATGAAGGGTCCACGAAGAAGCAACCTTGTCTATCCCACCATGGCCGTCTCCCATGAAGGACTTGCCTCACTAGGGTAGATCTTCACGAAGTAGGCGATCTCCTTGCCCTTACAAACTCCTTGGTTCAACTCCACAATCTTGTCGGAGGCTCCCAAGTGACACCTAGCCAATCTAGGAGACACCACTCTCCAAGAAGTAACAAATGGTGTGTTGGTGATGAAATCCTTGCTCTTGTGCTTCAAATGATAGTCTCCCCAACACTCAACTTTCTCTCACAGGATTTCGATTTCGTGGAAAGAAGATTTGAGTGGAAAGCAGCTTGGGGAAGGCTAGAGATCAAGATTCATATGGTAGGAATGGAATATCTTGGTATCAACACATGAGTAGGTGGTTCTCTCTCAGAAAATGTATGCTGGAAGTGTAGGCACGTTCTGATGGCTCTCTCTACAAATGAAGAGTGGGTGGATGGGTATATATAGCCTCCACACAAAATCTAACCATTACACAAAACTTACCAATCTCGATGGGACCGAATCGTGAAACTCGGTCTTACCGATTTAGCAAATAATGTGACCGTTAGGATTTTCGGTGGGATCGACATGCAACTCGGTAGGACCGATATGGTTAGGGTTAGGGCATAATGTAATCTCGGTGAGGCCGATTACACAAACTCAGTGGGACCGATTTTGGCAATAAGCTAACCAGAGAGTTGGTTAGGCAAACTCGGTGGGACCGATTAGCTCATCTCGGTTAGACCGAAACATTACGAAGAGGAGCAGAGAGTTTGCATTCTAATCTTGGTAGGACCGATTACGCAAACTGGGTGGGACTGATTTTGGTAATGGATACATACAGAGAGATTACAATCACATCTCGGTGGGACCGATATCCCTATCGGTGAGACCGATTTGCCTAGGGTTTGTGGCAGTGGCTATGACATATGAACTCAGTGGCGCCGGATAGAAAGAATTGGTGGGGCCGAGTTGGACTTTTGGTTTGGGTCATATGTGGATGTGGGAAAGTAGTTGAGGGCTTTGGAGCATATCACTAAGCACTTTGAGCAAGCAAGCCATTAAGCAACACCTCATTCCCTCTTGATAGTATTGGCTTTTTATATAGACTCAATGTGATCTTGGATCACTAAAATAGAAAATGTAGAGTCTTGTGCTTGGAGCTTGAGCCAATCCTTTGTCCTTAGCATCTTGAAGGGGTTCCACATCCGCTAGTCCATGCCACTCCATTGTTGAACTTATCTGAAACATACTAGGTAAAAGTGTTAGTCCACCAAGAGATATGTTGACATTAATTACCAAAATCACCTAGGGAGCACTTGTGCTTTCAAATAGACATTTAACAGCTAGAGTTACCACCTGAGTCACCCACTGTGCACAACGTTTTTCGACATGACACCACTCCGGAAACGTTTTCAGCTTCCTAACTAGCACGATCTCTATCAGGACATCGATCGCCGAGCCATCCACCCCCAGCTTAGCCTGACCCACCGTGAGAGACCCATTAGCAACCTAGATCAAGAAGAGCGTTATACACGAACCACGCCATACAATACTTCAAGGTTCGATGGAGCACCACTCGGAGGCACAAGCAGTATGAGGACGTGAAGACTACCCCAAGATCTAGTTTTCGTATTCCATTCCACGCCTAGTTTGGGAATCTCGGGGACGAGATTCTTGTAAGGGGGGTAGGTCTGTCACACCCTGATTTTCATCCCACAACACTTAAGCTAATAAATCTTGATAAAGTGTGGTTTGACAAAAACTTTTGCATTATTCAGCTTTTTATTTGAGTTGGTCTTTTTCTCTATGTTTTCAAGTGCTCTTTAAGGTCAACATAGCTTCAACTTCTATACTTCATGCCCTTGCTCCAAACTTATGCCCAATGACCATACCATTTGTATAGAACAGTATAGTATTTTATTACGAAAATAATTTGGCCAAATAGTATTTTCAAAAATTAGTTTTCCAAAAACCCCTGAATTGAGATTTCTACTACAAGTACTTGATTTGGGGTGTGAAAAGTCTTTCAAAAGGTAAATTTGAAACCTATACTCCTGAACGTTGGGCTCTCCATGCCATGAAACCTCCTGAGGGAAACGTGTCACGAAGCACGCCTCCAAGTGTTGCCCGAGTGCCTCCCTCGTGATGTTGGCAAAGTCCGAGGCCCTCCAGAAGAGAGCCCTCGAGCCCTGCCCAAGGAGGGCGCCGGGCGCGCCTTCCTATACGATGGAAGGAGGTGCCCCTTGCACGGGCGCTGATCCTGACGCAGTACCTCCTGAGATGCCAACCTCTCGAGGCCTTGAGCTGAGCAGTGTCTTATTCTTCTTGGGGACTACCTCAGGAGGATTCTCTCCCCTGCTGTCTGGGTCCTCGATTGATGCAGCTTGGAAGGCGCGCTCGAGGGAGCACACCGCATCTCTCTCTTCACAGGGGACCGTGATGATCCCGCCGCTTCCTGACATCTTGAGGACGTTGTAGCCATGGTGGGTCACTGCCATGAACTTGGCCAAGGCTGGATACCCGAGGATGGCATTATATGGCAGATGGAAGTTGGCGACGTCGAATTCGATGAGCTTAGTGCGGTAGTTGTCGCACTGGCCGAAGGTGACAGGGAGGCGGACCTGCCCTATCGGGGTGGTGGAACCGTCGGTGACTCCTGAGAAAGGCTTGGTTGGCTGGAGCTGATCATATGGAACTTGAAGGTTGTCGAACATCTCGACGGACAAGACGTTAAGTCCTACGCCGCCATAGATGAGGGTCCTGGTGACTTGCACGTTCCTGATGACTAGGGAACAAAGCATCGGGAGGATGCCAGAAGTAGCTGCGCACTTGAGTTGATCTGCTGTGCTGAAGGTGATGGCGCACTTGGACCACCTGAGCGGGTGAGGGAGTCCTGGATGAGGGGGTATCCGGACAGCCGGACTATATACTTTGGCCGGACTATTGGAGCGTGAAGATACAAGACTCAAGACTCTGTCTCGTGTCCGGATGGGACTCTCCTTTGCGTAGAAGACGAGCTTGGCGATCCGGATATGATATTTCCTTCCTTGTAACCGACTCCGTGTAAACCCTAGCCCTCTCCGGTGTCTTTATAAACCGGAGAGGTTGGTCCTTAGAAGGCCGATCACGATCACAACCATAATCATCATAGGCTAGCTTCTAGGGTTTAGCCTCTACGATCTCGTGCTAGATCTACTCTTGTACTACTCATATCATCAATATCAATCAAGCAGGAAGTAGGGTTTTACCTCCATCGAGAGGGCCCGAACCGGGGTAAACATTGTGTCCCTTGCTTCCTGTTACCATCAGCTTAAGACGCACAGATCGGGACCCCCTACCCGAGATCCACCGGTTTTGACACCGACATTGGTGCTTTCATTGAGAGTTCCTCTGTGTCGCCGCTGCAAGGCTCGATGGCTCGTCTCATTGTCAAGGACAACATCACTTCAGGGGGAGCGCTGGCTGTAGGCCAAACTCTCCGACTAGGCGGCTTCATCATGGCTGCCCCATCGGTTGTCGCGCCGACGATGGCCTCTCGGGTCATCATGCATAGCCTCCACATCGATTCGGAACTCGCCGAAGAGATGGATCCGATGGAGCTCTCCTCTCTTAATGTGCTCTTGGATCGCATCACCGCTTTGGGAGTCGCCACAGACTACGACCGGATTGGGCTTAAACCAAACCAAAGGGACATTAAATCTCCGCCGGTCACCCACGAGAGAGCGGTAGTGGAGGAGCCACATACGGATTAGCCCTCTATCTTGAGGACGAGTTATGTTCGGATCACCGAGCTCCCTGAGCCAAACACCTGCTCAAGGGAAGACATGACCCATACCCCGGACTTAGAATCGGGCATTGGGCCAGAAAAATTGGGCAGCACCCCGGATCCCGAGCTGTCGAACTCGGAAGCTCTCCTGCCCCTAGGTGCTAGATCGAATCAGAATCTGGATTCGGCTACAAACACCCGCCCGTACTTAAACCGTCTCTCCCATATCAGACAAGAGCCCCATGAGATAGTACATCGCTACTGGGCCAGATTCCTCCTTGTGTTAAATAAGGTCAAGGACTGTCGTGAGGAGGACGCAGTCTCACTTTTCTGCAAAAACTGTACGAACAAAGGAATCCTAAATGCCATAAGTCACCGTGACATAGTGCACTTTGCTGACTTGGCAACCATAGTACAGAAGTACTGTGCGATGGAAAGCGCCTGGAAAACCCAAACAAAATTTTGGGATAGTCCGGCTCTCACCAAAACCTTTGTCCGAGCTAAATGGGCGAACTCTCGTAAGTTGGCCAATCCAATCCCCAAGAAACCAAATCCCTCCCCGGGGCGTGGCACCGTATTGGAAGAATGGCTCAATGGGCCAGGTAAGCTCCACAGCATGCCGGACACTACACCAACACATAGCCTTAGAGCATGTTGGATACTCCGGCAGGTAGCAAAAAGTGGCGAGGATCTTCTTGAACAGCATCCCGCCAAAGAAAATAATACGGTACAAACAGTCTTCGAGACTTTCACCTCAAACGATAGGTGCAAGCGAGCTCATCGAAGCTCCGCTGAAATCTACCATGTGGCAAAAATAAATCCATGGAACGACACTGCCATAACTTTCAATGCCAGTGATGAACCTCGATTCCAGACCGTTCGGGCACCAGCCGCTCTGGTCCTTAGCCCAATCATGGACGGATTTTGGCTCACTAAAGTACTCATGGACGGCGGAAGCGGATTAAACTTGATCTACGAAGAAACACTCAACAAGATGGAAATTGATAAAAGCTGCATTGAACAAAGCGGCATAACCTTCAGGGGAATTATCCCTAGTAGGGAAACACGGTGTGCGGGAAAAATCACACTCGATGTGGTATTCGGCACCCCGGAGAATTATAGGTCCGAAGAAATCACATTGCAGGTGGCTCCTTTCAGCAGCGGATACCACGCCCTTTTAGGGCGGGACGCGTTTAGAAGCTTTCAGGCTATACCCCATTACGGGTACATGAAGCTTAAAATGACCGGACCCAATGGAATCATCACTCTAGCTAGTGATCCGGACGTCGCTCTTCGTGCCAAAAACAAAATCGTAGCACTAGCACTGGAAGCATTATCCAAAGCCCTACCAGCCGAAGAACTAACAACACTGCATGCCACCGTGGACAGGGACGACGTGATACTCGACAAGCAACCCAAGTCCACCTCATTTAAACCCGCAGATGAGATAGTAAAATTCCAAGTCCATCCAACGGACCCCATGAAGACAGCTTCCATCGGGACATAGTTGAGCCCCGCAATGGACGCCGCACTGCGAGACTTCTTACAAGAGAATTGGGACATCTTCGCCTGGCACCCATTGGACACGCCGGGCATCCCACGCAGATTGGCCGAACACAGCCTCAATATACTAAAAGGATACAAACCTGCAAGCAAACTCTAAGGCGGTTTTCGGAGACCAAACGGCAAGCCATGGGGGAGGAGCTAGCCAAGCTACTCGAGGCCGGATTATCAGAGATATCAAACATACGGATTGGCTGGCAAATCTGGTAATGGTACCAAAGAAGGACAAATCCTGGCGCCTATGCGTCAACTTCAAAGACCTCAACAAGGCTTGCCCCAAGGATCCCTTTCCCCTCCCTCGCATTGATCAAATCATCGACGCCATGCCGGGACACGATTCGCTGTGTTTCCTCAACACATACTCTGGATACCATGAAATAAAGATGGCAGAGTCCGACCAAGCTGCAACAGCTTTCATAACGCCATATGGTCCTTTCTGCTTCAACACTATGCCTTTCGGGCTTAAAAATGTCGGCGCGACCTATCACCGCATGATTCAAACATGCCTGGAAAAGCAAATCGGCAGAACAGTGGAGTCATATGTGGACGACGTGGTCATAAAAACAAGACACGTCGAAACCCTAATAGACGACTTGAGGCTTACGTTCGATAACCTCCGAACATACGACATCAAGCTGAACCCGGAAAAATGTGTTTTCGACGTCCCCTCTGGGAAACTGCTGGGCTTCATTGTTTCCAATAGAGGAATTGAAGCGAATCCAGCAAAAATCTGAGCTCTGTCATAGTTGGCTATACCAACAGACCTCAAGCACATCCAGAAACTAGCTGGATGCGTGGATGCCTTAAACCACTTTATCTCCAGGTTAGGAGAAAAGGCATTACCCCTTTACCGCCTTCTTCAGGGCACCGAACACTTCGTGTGGACGGATGCAGCCGCGGCCGGACTGGATGAAATAAAGACCTTATTGGCCAGTAATCCAGTCCTAACAGCGCCAAATATTCTCAAACATATGCTGTTGTACATAGCTGCAACACACCAAGTTGTGAGCGCAGTGCTCGTCGTCGAATGAGAGGTTGACGGATACAAATTCCTGCTCGAGAAGCCGGTTTATTGCGTATCCACTGTCCTCACCCCATGCAAATCCCGATACCCACACTATCAAAAAATAGCATACGCGGTCTTCATGGCATCCCGAAAGCTACGACACTACTTTCAAGAGTGTTCGATTATGGTGGCCTCCGAAGTACCACTCAACGACATAATAAATAACCGCGACGCTACGGGCCGGATCGCTAAATGGGCCATTGGGCTCCTCCCGTTTGACGTAACATACAAACCACGACGGGCCATCAAGTCGCAAGTACTAGCTGACTTTATCACCGAATGGATAGAAGCCGAACTCCCTAAAGAGTATGGTGCGTACTCTAACTAGATCATGCACTTCGACGGCTCTAAAATGCTGGCCGGATTGGGAGCAGGTGTAGTCCTGACGTCTCCCACCGGAGACACGGTCCAGTACGTCCTCCAAATATTATACACAGACTCCAACAATGCAGCCGAATACGAGGCTCTGTTGTACGGTCTTCGGATGGTAGTCTCTATGGGCATTCGATGCCTAGAAGTGCACGGGGATTCAATCCTCGCAATATCACAAATAAACGGAGACTTTGATGCCAAGGATCCAAAAATGGCGGCCTACCGTAATGCCGTACTCAAAATGTCAGCTCGATTCGAGGGGCTCGAATTCCACCATGTGGCTCGAGAAAACAATCAAGCGGCGGATATGCTCACCCGCATCGGCGCTAAACGCGACCCTGTCCCACCTAACATATTCCTGGAAAGGCTGTTCAAGCCATCCGTGGTATGGGAAAGGTAGTCCGGCAATACTAGCACGGATCCGAATACACCCCCAGATTCCGAACTATCACACATAATTGGAGGCTCCACCACCGAAATAATATCTTCGGCCCACGAAATCATGGCTCTAATCGCCCTGTGGACTGAGCCTTTCTTGACCTACCTAAATAGGCATTAGCTCCCCGAAGACCAAAATGAAGCACGTTGCGTTGTTGAGCATTCTAAAGCTTACAAAGTCCATGAAGGGGAACTCTATAAGAAAAGTGCGACCGGAGTGCTCCAAAGGTGCATCTCCGAAGAGGGAGGGTGGCAGATCTTGGCCGAAATCCATGCCGGACTGGGCGGGCACCATGCCGCGGCTCGAGCACTAGTTAGCAAGGCCTTCCGTACAGGCTTCTATTGGCCGACGGCCCGAGCAGACGCAGAGGACCTAGTCCAACACTGCGTCGGTTCCCAGCTCTTTGCCAATCAGAGTCATATGCCCGCTACCGCTCTCCAAACAATCCCCATAACTTGGCCCTTCGCGGTCTGGGGGCTGGATATGGTCGGACCCCTTAAAGGGGGAAGCCATAAGAAACAATACTTATTGTTCATGGTCGACAAGTTCACCAAATGGATAGAAGCCAAACCAGCCAAAAAGGCCGAATCCAGACCAGTAATAGACTTCATATCTGGGGTTGTACACCGATATGGCATCTCCCAGAGCATCATCACTGATAATGGCTCAAATTTCACAGTCAATGAAGTGAAAACTTGGTGCGGCAAAATGGGCATTAAGCTCGACTACGCTTCCGTCTACCATCCCCAAACAAACGGTCAGGTCGAACGGGCAAACGGTCTCAGCATGAGCATCATCAAACCCAGACTAGTGCGATCCTTGACAGAGTCGGACACACACTGGGTCGAAGAGCTCGACTCCGTACTCTGGGAGCTGCGGACCACGCCGAATCGCACAACTGGATACACACCATTTTTTATGGTGTACGGTGCAGAAGAAGTACTACCCTGCGACATAATACATGATTTGCCTCGCGTACGTATGTACGAAGAGAAGGAAGCCGAGTTAGATCGGCAGGATAACTTGGATGCCTTGGAGGAGGAGCGCGACGTCGCAAAAGCCCGCTCCGCATTCTATCAGCAGCAGGCTCGACGGTACCAAAGCAGAGAAGTGCGGGCCAAAACTTATATTATTGGCGATCTCGTTCTATGCCTACCGGAGAAGAAGAAGGACAAGCTCAAACCTAAGTGGGAGGGTCCCTTCATCATTGATAAAGTTCTCACCGGAGGAGCATACCGCTTACGTAATGCATTCGACAACAGACTCGAGCCGAACCCATGGAACACGGCCAGAGTCCGGAGATTCTATGCCTAGCACCAAACTCAGTGTTCGTCTCCTTACGCCCCCCTTTTCAACTATGCTCCCTCCCTTTTCCTTTCTCGCCCTTTTTTCCTCTTCACACAAATTATTTAATGTAGTACGGACGCTCGGATCACTCCGGCCGCACTATGTGTGTAAGCAATACCTGGGGGTTCCTATACGGAAGCTAAATATAATTACTCTAATGGCTTTTTGCCCATCACATATGCGTTCCTTTTTTCCATATGTGCCTTTTCTTCACAATTATATGCATCGATATGACTTAAGATGTGGCCAAGCTGGGTTGCCTGGCTCTTGTGTTTATGCCCTACGTTCCCGTTAATTCGTCTAGGGCATAAGGGGAGCACCTCTGCGATTGTTGCTGCCGGTTCAGCCGGCTGTGTACCTCAGACTGGGTGAAGCCGAAAGCTAGCGTCCTTAAGGGAATATTCGGTCGGTGAACAAAAGATGTATTCGTTTATTACAACGTAAATCCCCAGAAGTTTTGTATCCTGCGTCCTTGTTCGCAGTCCGGACATGTGCATCGTCGCGTGCATACCCAGGGAAAGGAACCCCTAACGGAACTATTCTCCCTGGAAGATGTTTCTTACTATCTATGTAATATAACATAACTAGTTGGGTACTTGTCTGTTCAAGCACTTATGGCCCCTACGCCTGGTTTCCACACATACCCAGATTCTGTATAACTGAGCGGGTATTCGGACACACCCCAGACTCTAGGATCCGGGGGCTGAAGCGAAAAGGTCTGCCATGACAAATGATTTTAATCCGGCTAGGGACTACTTACGTCCATTGAATTACACAGTCACTTGGACTAACTATATTCCTCCTCTATACCATCCAACAGGCTATCTAGCTTACAATCCTATTGGGAATACTTTGCAGCTAACGCTACCTGGTCATACACCAGACTCACTGGAATTTCTTGCCCATCTGGCCCTGCCGGTCCGACTTTGGCCATATGGTTCGAGCCAAGCTTGGTGTAGCGCGTCTTCACCATAGCCCAAGCTTCTCTTGCACCTTTTCGGCAGGCTGACATCTTCCACAATAGGAAGCGCCACTGTGCACCTTGGAGCATATCCACAAGCTCTCCCATACCCTTCGGCAAGAAGCTTGATGGCCACAAGGCCTGTGCAATGCCCTGCATCACCTGCTGAGCTCGCTCGTGCAGTTGTGAGAGGACTTGTAGCAAATCGCCTGCAGACGCGGGCATCTCTTCTTCAGGACGGCCTGTCAACATACCTACAAATAAAAATTCTTTCAATATGCTTCCTCGCCGAGCTGTATTACAGTTTGTCTAGGCACTTACTATAAATGCCGCGATGAAGCCTTTTGCTTTCCTTCACAGAGTCCGCCAGCTGAGCGCGGACATCTTTTAATTCCACGTCCAGCCG
Organism: Triticum aestivum; assembly: GCF_018294505.1. Classification (NCBI taxonomy): domain Eukaryota; kingdom Viridiplantae; phylum Streptophyta; class Magnoliopsida; order Poales; family Poaceae; genus Triticum; species Triticum aestivum. The sequence continues at coordinate 339,083,200 of NC_057804.1, forward strand.
AATATTGGCGTCTTGAAGATTGTTCTTCTCCTACCTAACTTGCATAAGAACACGCTCGCCAGCATTTAGCTGCCTTCGGAGATGCGACTCGTCATCTCCTACAAACCCCGGATTCACCCCGGGAATGTCTGCAGAATTTTCTGTTAGACTTATCATATGAGCCACTTACTAACTGGTACATCTCCGTACAAATGAGACAAATATTACCAGATGAGGCCTTCTGGGATTCCTCTAACTTCGCAACCGTGGCCCTCAGCTGGGTCTTGCACTCCTCCAGCTCCCGAGACAATTGCTCATTCTTATCTACAAGGACCTGTGCATAAATTGATCCTTAAAACAGTTGTTCCAACCGTTTCAAGTCTTAGGGGCTACTGCTATACATGCTTATCAAATTTTATTACCCGTATATCTTTGGTATATTGGTCCGTCGCTCGGGCGATCCCACCTTGAGCAGCTCGGATATATGCGTCTCCCGAATTGAAAGCATTAAATGCCTCTTCGGAAAAGATGTTGTGGCAAAGTATGGCTCGTTGGCGCCGATGATTCATGGCGCTCTCTACTTCGGAATTCGTGACGGAGAGCATATCCGCGTCCTCTGTCGGAGGACAATGCGGCATCGGCCCCACGTCCGCCTCCTCTAACGAAGCCGCCTCCGGAATCCGGCTGGTGGAGGCGTGATTGGCAGGATCCCCGGATATACTCCGGCTACTCCTCTTCCTGCCATGACACGAAGGGCGCTGTCACATTTCAAATTCAATAATCACAGAAAAGGTTTTTACCTTACCTCTGTAGAGGCGTTTCGTCCCTAACCGCCTTCCTCTTAAAGCCTGCCCGATTCGTACACTCATTGCCGATGGGCCCCTAGGGGCTCGGCCCCGCGCTCTGATCGCCGTCTCTGCAAAAACACGACACTTCAGATGCAAGGCACGACATCAGAAAGGAATCCTCTTCGGAGGATAGGGTTTTCGGCTTGGCTTACGCGCGACGTGGGTAGCAGTCCGGGATAGTCGGTGATAATAGCCACTGAGGCGCCATCACAGCTCGCCTGATGAAATATGCCATTGACAAGCTCCAAAGTAATATCTGGATCCTCTTTGAGCCCTGGATTGAGGGCCCTTCCGGGGTCCTCTGGCTGCGGGGAAGGGCTGGAGATTCCTTCTACGAACCTCCTCAGTTCCTGCTCAGAAATATCGAGGTAAATAATCTTGGCAAAGAACGCCACAATAAGTAAAGCAGGGGAAAGAATGACGACTTACCTAGTTTGGGGGGTTGTACATAGAAAACCCATCCCCGCGGTTTAATGTGAAGGAATTCTTCTTCTTCCCCTTTATATAAATCGGACAATATCCTCGCCAGAGCCTTGGCAGAGTCCGGACCTTTACGGCCACAGCAGGTGGCATCATCTTCCCCATTGTAATGCCACATGGGCTTCCCCCGATATTGAAGCGGCTGCACTCCCCGTATTATGCATATTGTGATGACCTCGACTATCGTCAGCCCGGATTTGGCCAAAAACTTTATCCGGCTCATCATAAAATGTATTTCTCTGGTATCCTCCTCTTGGGGGCCCCGAGGGCACCAGCTTTGACGCGCCTTTGGTAGAGCGTTGTTAAACTCAGGGAGACCTATCCAGACTGGATCCGGAAGGGGAACATCGTTAACATAAAACCATTCCGAGGGCCAGTTCTCCGGTGCCTTCTTGGGAGTGCCGGAGAGATATCCAGTCTCGGCGATGCGCCATACTTCGGCTCCGCCTACTTGACATAGGGATTCTCCCTGGTTGCGAGGGACAAGGCAGAACAACTTCCTTCATAACCCAAAGTGAGTCTCGCAGCCTAGGAATAGCTCACAAAGGGCGACGTATCCTGCTATATGCAGCACGGAGGCAGGAGTGAGGTTGTGCAACTGGAGGCCGTAGAACTCTAGGAGCCCGCGAAGAAATGGGTGGATAGGAAACCCGACGCCCCTTAGCAGACGTGGGATGAGGCATATTCGCTCCTCTGGGGAAGGATTAGGAGAACCCTCCGCTTGCTCCCTGCCATTATAAGTGGCTAATCCGGCTCGAACAGAGACCATGAACATCGGTGGGAGAAACCCTTGGGTTTGTAACTCTATCAAACAGCTATGAGGAACTGAACACTCTTCCCAGTCACCCGGCTTGGAGCGGGGAGAGCGAGAAGAAGAGCTGCGATGACCGGCCATGTTGGAATGGTTTTTCCGGAGCGCTCTGTTGGATGCTTGCTCGAGGGAAGAGGATGAGGTTTGGATCTAAGAATCCCCGTCTCCCCAAATAGACGGTCAACCTGCCTGACCAGAGGGTGGCAAATGCAAAAATGCCTCGGCCCCTCGCATTCGCTCGACACGAGGAAAGGGTCATTATTGAGGCATAGAAGCCGAGGAGTATAACATTAATGGGAAGCCGGACACTGTTCGTCATAACAGGTACTTTGGAGTATTCGGAGATGGAACCCACCTTGCAATGCCGAAGACAAGACTGCGCACCGGACTCATCGTCATTGAAGCCTGGTTCAGGGGCTACTGAGGGAGTCCCGAATTAGGGGGTATCTGGATAGCCGGACTATATACTTTGGCTGGACTATTGGAGCATGAAGATACAAGACTCAAGACTCTGTCCCGTGTCCAGATGGGACTCTCCTTTGCGTGGAAGACAAGCTTGGCGATCCAGATATGATATTTCCTTCCTTGTAACCGACTCCGTGTAAAACCTATCCCTCTCCGGTGTCTATATAAACCGGAGAGGTTGGTCCTTAGAAGGACGATCACGATCACAACCATAATCATCATAGGCCAGATTCTAGGGTTTAGCCTCTACGATCTCGTGGTAGATCTACTATTGTACTACTCATATCATCAATATCAATCAAGCAGGAAGTAGGGTTTTACCACCATCAAGAGGGCCCGAACCTGGGTAAACATTGTGTCCCTTGCTTCCTATTACCATCAGCCTAAGACGCACAGATCGGGACCCCCTACCCAAGATCCGCCGGTTTTGAGACCGACAGTGGGCGCGTGGCCTCGAGCTTGGGGAGTACTACGTTCACCTCGCGAGCAAACTGCTTGAAGATGCGCTGAGAGGCTGCGGCCTGAGCTCCGCCCAAGATGCAAGTGATAGCACGTGGTTCCTGGAAGCCCACAGCCCCCTCATCCTGGTGATGGTCGTCATTCCTTCTTCACGGTGGCGGTAGAGGAGGAAGGCCTGCGTTGCCCTGCGGGCTTTCCTCGCGAGGCTGATCCCTCCAGGCTCCCTCGCGAGGCTGGTCCTGCCAATGATCCTCGCGAGGTTGGTCATGCCACTCCTGGCGAGGGCAATGGTCGTCCCATCATCCTCCGCCATGTCCTCCTCCTCGTCCGTAGCCCCGGTCGTTGCGCTCGGGGCATCGACCGAAGAGTTCTTCTCGAACGGCCCTGAGCTCTTGGCATTCGTTGGTGTTGTGGGTGCGGAGGTTGTGATAGGCGCAGAACGGTCGGCTGCCCTTGGACCACTCCGGCTGGTCCCTGCCGCACTTCATGTCTGGTTCTGCTGCAAGAAGAGTTGCTCCTTTGCACTTCACGTACTTGGCCTTGGCCTTCTTTTCTTCTAGGTCAGCAGCTGGAAGTTCGAGGAGGGAGAGGCGTCTCTCCTTAGCTCTTGCGCACTTGGTCGCCAGGTTGAACAGCTCCTGAGATGTGCACAACTCCTCGTGGATGGAGAGCTCCTCCTTCATCTTGATGTCGCGGACGCCATCAGAGAACGTTGAGATGATGGCCTTGTCCGTCACCTTGGGGATCTTGAGGCGGGCGCTGTTGAGGCGCTGGATGTATTTCTGCATGGTCTCTCCAGGTTGTTGCTTGATGCGGCGCAGGTCACCCGCGGCCAGAGGGCGGTCGCGAGTGCCCTGGAAGTTGGCGATGAAGCGGCTGCGCATCTCTTCCTAGGAGGAGATCGAGCCGGGAGGTAGGTTCAAGAGCGAGGTGCGGGCACCGTCCTTGAGCACCATGGGAAACCAGTTTGCCAAGACCTTCTTGTCTCCGTTGGCCACCTTGATGCCCAGCTTGTAGAGATGCAAGAACTCCACGGGGTCGGCTATGTTGTCGTAGCGAGGAGGCAGGTCCAACATGAACTTGCCCGGCCAGGCGACGCTACGCAACTCGGTGGTGAAGGCACGGCAACCTACTGTGGTCACCGGAGCCCTTTGCTGAAGTGGGGCTTGCTCTTGGTGGTACCGCGCACTGCCGCCAGGGGCAGTATGGGGTCTTGACGCACCGGTGCAGGGACGCGGTCTTGTCGTGCTCATGTAGGAAGCACGGGAGCGCCTTCTTGAGGTCGAGGGATTTCTTGGCAGCTTCTTTCTTGTCGCGCGTGCGCTGGATGCGGTGGGTCACGTACAGGAGCCGCGCGCCTTGGAGCCAGGGCACCGTCTTGGGGGAGAGGTTGTGGAGGTGCTCCCTGAGCTGCGTCGCCCATGCCTGGAGGGCGAGGCAGCAAGAGGGAAGGCGCGAGCGAGCCCCCTGCGGTGCTGACAAGCTCGGTGATGCGAGCGATCCATTCTTCGTAGAGGTGGTCGACGGGGCGGTAGTGCAAGAGTTCATGTGCCAGAAGTAGCGCGGCTTGCGCATCAGTGGGGGCGCAATGAGCATGAGATGACGAACCAGCTGGAGTCAGCGACGAAGCAGCGGTGCGGCCTTCCCGCCGCACCGAGGGGTGCAGCGAAGATGCTTGCTGTTCGTTCCCCGTCAGGCCGGTGGCGGCATTGGCGGCAGGCGATGAAGAACGACGAGGAGGCCCGCCGACAGGAGCCGTCTAGCTACGCGAGCAGCGAGAGCAGCTCGGCGCTCGGCATGGGCTCGGTGGGCGTCCGACATGGATGCGACAAAACGATGGGATGTAGATCAGCGGATAGAAGATTCCGGCGCACCCCTATCTGGCACGCCAAATGTCGGATATCAGGTTCCAGCAAAACCCTTAAGGTTCGAACACTGTGGTGCACACGAATATCTCCTCCTACCGAATCTTGCTCTCAGCCTCGCCGCGATCCCTAAGCAAGATCGATGAACAACACAAGAGACACAAGATTTATATAGGTTCATGCCACTGTTGTGGTGTAATACCCTACTGCTGTGTGTGGTGGTGGATTGCCTCTTGGGCTGATGATGAACAGTACAGGGGAAGAACAGCCTCGCGAGGAGAGGTGTTCTTGTGGCGGTGTGGTGTTCTGTTTAGGAAGGATCCCCCCTTATACTGTGGTGGCTAGCTCTATTTATAGAGGCCCTAGTCCTCTTCCCAAATATTGAGCGGGAAGGGATCCAGCAATGGCCATTTTGAAAGCAAAGAACTAGTACAAGCTATCCTGACTAAAGGTGGTCTTTGCCTGCCCAAGGTGCTGGTGATGACGCCGTCTTGGGCTCCACGGTGACCTCCGTCCTGCCGTCCTATGGGTCTTGGTCTCGTTGCACCGATATGGAAACCTTTGCATGATGCCACGGCACTCCGCGCCTGCGCTTTCCCCCTTTGCACCAAAGAGGAAACGAGGACACTGCGCAGGCTGGCGCCCACCTGGCGCCCGCATCATCTCGATCGTCATGGCTTGTGTTATGGGCACCTCGCGAGGTACCCCTTGCCTTGATCTCTCTGCCTCCTCGTGAGCCTGCCTGGCGACGCCACTCCTGAGGAGGTCTTATGCCGTCCGTCCAGCGAGGCTTGGCCCCTCACGAGGGTCTTGAATGTTGGTTGATGAAGACGGGCCGTACTGGGCCACCGATCGAGCCACGCTGCAGGCCGCAGGTAGGCAAGTCTGGGGACCCCCATTCCCAGAACACCGACATCTGCCATGTAGCGATCACTAGGACCCTCATCGACGGCGGAGCCGGCCTCAATGTGCTCTCCCCGGAGGCGTTTGGCCTGCTCCATGTACCGCACAGCCGGCTCCGCCCCTCCAAGCCCTTCTCTAGAGTTGGAGACGGTTCCACCAGGCCCCTGGGGCAGATACGCCTCGCTGTCGCCTTTGGGACCCGCGACAACTACCGCACCGAGCTCGTCGACTTCGACATCGCCAAGATCAACTTGTCGTACAACTCTATTCTAGGATAACCAGCCTTGGCGCAGTTTATGGCTGTGACCCATCATGTGTACAACCTCATGAAGATGTCGGGTAGTAACGGTGTCCTCACGGTGGCAGGAGACACCAAAGGTGCGCTGCAGGCCCTCAAGCTCGCCTTCAAGACAGCCGCGACCGCGATACCCGGCAAGAAGGATGATCAGGAGTCCCCAGAGGCAGCGCCTGCCAAGAAGAAGTAGTTGTTCTCCCAGGACCGAGCTGAGACGAATCAAGTGTCGATCTGGAAGGATGGGACGTCCAGCGCCACCTTCACCATAGGGGCTGGCCTCCCATAGGATCAAGATGAGGCATTGATCAGCTTTCTGCGAGCGAACAAGGATGTATTTGCCTGGGAACCCAAACAACTGGCCGGGGTCCCGAGGGGGATAATCCAGCACCACCTGAGAGTATGCCCAAATGTGCGGCTGGTGAAGCAGAAGGCTCGCCGGTAGTCCACCGAAAAGCAGGCCTTCATCATCCAAGAAACCCGTAAGCTACAAGCTGCATGGGTCATCAGAGAGGTGCGTTACCCAGAGTGGGTGGCGAACCCCGTCATCGTCCCCAAGAAAGGAGGAAAGGAGCGCATGTGTGTTGACTTCACCAACCTCAACAAGGCCCGCCCTCAAGATCCGTTTCTGCTCTCCCGCATCGACCAGATCATCGACTCAACCGCCGAGTGTGACCTGTTGTGCTTCCTGGACGCCTTCGCCGGCTACCACAAGATCAAGATGCCCATGGAGGATGTGGAGAAGACGACATTCCTCACCCCATGCGGGCTGTACTGCTACACCTGCATGCCCTTCGGGCTGCGCAACACCGGGGCAACATTCCAGTGGTTGATGCACATCGCCTTGGGTTCGCAACTCGGGAGAAACACGGAGGCCTACATCGATGATATAGTGGTGAAGTCTCGTGAGGCCAAGACCCTGATAGAAGATCTGGAGGAGACGTTCGCCAGCCTACGCACGGTGGACCCTCGGCTTAGCCCTAAGAAGTGTGTGTTTGGGGTCCCCTCCGGCAAGCTGTTGGGCTTCTTGGTATCGCACAGAGGGATCGAGGATAACCTCGAAAAGGTCAAGGCAATAGAAGACATGACACCCCCCCCCGCAGACCCTAAAGGAGATGCAGAAGCTGGCTGGCTGTGTAACCTCGCTTGGACGCTTCATTTCCAAGTTGGGGGAGCGCGGCCTCCCGTTTTTCAAGCTGATGAAAAGGAAGGAGCCATTCAAGTGGACCCCCGAGGCAGACGCAGCCTTCCAAGACCTCAAGAGATATCTGACAAGTCCGCCCGTGATGGTGGCACCACGCCATCTCGAGACCTTGGTGCTCTATCTGGCAGCAACCCCACACTCAGCAAGCACCGCATTGGTTGCGCTAAGGAAGGAGTGCCCAGTCAAGAAGCCGCAGCAGGATGCACATCCAGCAAGAGAAGTGCAGCACACCTCAAGGAAGGCATCTGAAGTCTCAGCTGGCGCAGCGGCAAACATTCCTCCTGAGGCTACGAATGGCCCCATGGCTATCAAGGCTTCGGAGCACAGGCCTCATGAGGCCGAAAGGGACCTGAGCCCCCGTGAAGAACAAGATTCTGCTGATGCCTCCTCCCTCATTGAGCACCCCGTTTACTTCGTCAGTACAGTACTAAGGGAGGCCCGATCACGATACCCCATGCCATAGAAGCTCTTGCTCGCACTTCTAGTCGCCTCCAGGAAGCTACGCCAGTACTTTCAAGGCCACCCATCAAAGTTGTCTCAGCATATGTCACATCCCTAGTTCTGACAATGTCTAGTGCATGCATTAGGGTGTTACATCATGTTTAAATTTCATTAAACCTGAGATGGGGATGGACTAAGCCCTAACACCAAATGAATTCAACTAGGGTCAAAATAAAACCCTTTTCATTGAACTCAAAATGTCCTCTAAAAATGTTCAACATTTCTGGTTTGAGGTGGAAGCATCTACCAAAAATGGTTTATATTTTTGCAGGGCATATTTGGTCACTGAATTAAATCATATTGTATTTGACTTGGGCATTTAAATATTATAAATAATTTAAATGCTCAAATAAATGTTGGAAATTGATAAGGGTCACTGGAATAATTCAGAAAGCACCCACAATTATTTCCAGGATTTTATAAAATGATTTGATATTAAAACAAATCAAAAACAAATTGCAGAAATAGAAAAAAAAATAAAACAGAACAGTAAATAGAAAAAAAGAGAGAGAGAAGCCCAGCTTACCTGGCGCCACGAGCCGGCCCAGCTCCCCCCCCCTGGCCGGCCCAGCCCACCAGCGCCTCCCCTGTCGCCTTCCTCCTCTGCCAGGAGGACGGGCACGCGCCCGGCGCGCGCGGCCACGCGCCCCGGCCACCTCCTGCTTCCGGCCACCTCCTGCGTCCCCCCGGCCTCTCTAGCGACGCCACGCACCCCTCCTGGAACCCGTCGCTCACTCTCTCGTCCCCATCCTCTCCTCTGCTCCCTCTCCCTCCCGCGACCGAGCGGAGCTCGTCGCCGCCGACGCCGCTACCGCGGCCGCAGCCATCCCGCAGCCTCTCCGACACGCCCTCGAGCTTCGCCTCGACCCCCTCCTCCTCTTCCACCGAGCCACGCCCCTCCAGAAGCCCCGAACATCCTCCCCGAGCTCATCTCCTACCTCAGACCCGCCGGTCGCCGTCGCCCAAATTCGTGGAACTCCGGCCATCCCCGAGCAAGCCGAGCCCCTCTTCGTGATCGCTGTGAGCTCCTCCACCCTTTCCCCCTCTTCCCCGCTTCATTTGATCGCCGTAGCCGTCGCCCCCTTTATGGCCGAAACGCGCCGCCGCCTGAGCTCAACGTCGGCGTAGCTCCGGTGACCATTTGGTCCCGGGCATGCGCCCAACGCGCTCCCCGCATCGCGTAGAGCCTCCGTGAAACCTCGCCGCGCTCGTTTGCGCACCGCAGCCCCATCCCCACTTGCACCCGAGCTTCGGCCGCCGCCGAGCTCGTCGCCGGCACCACTCCGGCCACTCCCCGGCCGCGCCACCACCACAGTTGGATGCGGACGAGCGTCCGCATCCCGAAGCTGTGCTCCGCGCGCCAAACTGAGCCCTGTGGGCAAAACCCGAGGCTCACCACCGCGGCTGGCCTCGCCGGCGTCAAGCCGCCGGTGGGGTTGACCACTTGACCACGGCGTAACCCCCCCTGGGTCGATGACAGGTGGGGCCAGCCCCCTGTTAATTAGTTAGTTTAGTTTAATTAAATAACCCCCCTGCGGACAATGACATGTGGGCCCTTTTGTCCTAATCCTTAATTAAACTAAAATAAACCCCCCCTGACGCTGACCAGTGGGCCCGACCCCCCCTAACCTTTTTAATTAAACTAAATAAACCCCCCTGTTAACCTGTGACGCTGACATATGGGTCCCACAGGTCAGGTTTGACCTGGGGGCGCCCTGTTGACCTGCTGACGTCAAGGTGATGTCATGCTGACGCCATAATTCATTTTCTGGAATTATCTTAATTCTAAATAATCAGAAAATTCCAGAAAATGCCTAAAACTTTAATAATTCATAGAAAATTAACCGTAACTCCAAATTAAATAAATTATATATGAAAAATTATCAGAAAAATTCAAGGAATCCATCTGTACCATTTTCATGCATGTTAGAACAACTTATAGGTGCTGTTTAGCACAAATCATATAAAGGGCATTTAAATAATCACATATGGAGTTTGAATTTGAATCTTGTATTCAAACCAACTTCATTTAATCTGTTGCTAGTTGCATTAGCTCAAAACACATTCATTTTGCCATGTCATGATCATGCATCATATTGTGCATTGCATTGATTGTTTTCTCTGTGTTGCCGGTATTTGTCCCCTCTCGATAGACGCGATACCGACGATGTGATCGTTGACACTGATGAAGACTCAATGTTATCTTCAGAAGTGCCAGGCAAGCAAAACCCCCTTGTTCATTCCGATACAATCCTACCCTCTCGCTCCTGCTCTCTTTTACTACATTAGGACAACACCGATTCATCTGTTACTTGCTGCGGTAGCTGAACCCCTTTATCCTTTGCATGACCTGTCATTCCACAGTAAATAGATGAAACCCACTAGTATGAGTAGGAGTTGTTTGAGCCCTGTTATGCCTACTCATTCATGCTTGTTTGTCATGCCTGCTACTGCTTAGAGTTGAGTCAGGTCTGATTCATCGGGGATGAATCAGAGGCGTGTGAACATGTCCTACTGTGTGTGAGCTAAGTGTGTGAACACGATTTGGTAAAGGTAGCGGTGAGAGGCCATGTAGGAGTACATGGTGGGTTGTCTCATTGCAGCCGTCCCCAGGAACTGAGTTCTGTGTTTGTGATCCATGATTCAGCTACTACCATACATTGGGCCCTGAAATATGACCCCGCTCGACTTCTTATTCACCCTAGTCCTCTGTCCAGGAGTTGCAAGTAGTTTCTGGTGTTTGTAGTATGCTGGAGGCCATGGACAGCACTGACCGTAGGGGTGGGCTGTGATGCGGTAGGCACGTGGCCGGGTAACCCGGGCGCCCGTTTGGTGTCACGGAACCCTGTTCACATCGTTTGGGGCTGTGAGCGAAACTCCGGCCGGATCTCCTCATGGATGGAACCCGAATAGGCGATAAACCTGGACTAGAGACTTGAGTGTTTAGGTAGGTCGTGGTCTACACCCACGTCGGCTTTCGCTTGAAGTCTGCCGAGCACATGTCGTGTGCAGACGCTAAGTGGTGGAAACATGTACGAAGAAGTACACCCCTGCAGGGTTAACATCATCTATTCGAATAGCCATGTCCGCGGAAAAGGACTTCTGGGTTGCTTATATCAGTTCATAGACAAGTGAAAGTGGATACTCTAAAATACGCAAGATAAGCGTGAGTGCTATGGATGGCGTTCTCGTAGGGAGACGTGAGCGGATCCATAGTGGTGTATTGATATGGTGAATATGTGGACTCGTGTGCGCCACCTCAAAAGAGTTACATTGCAGTCGTAGTTTAGGATAGCCACCGAGTCAAAGCTGGCTTGCTGCAGTTAAACCCCACCACCCCTTTGTTGATAATGATGCATATGTAGATAGTTCTGATGTAAGTCTTGCTGGGTACATTTGTACTCACGTTTGCCTATTTTATGTTTTTGCAGAGAGACTTCGGTCTCGCTAGTAGTTTCACGTGGACTTCGACGTTTAGCTTGATACCTCAGCTACGATCTTGTGCCCCGGCAGGATCTGATAGATAGTCAGGCTTCTCAGCCTTTTTCATTTATAGATGTCTGTACTCAGACATGATAGCTTCCGCTTGTGCTTTGATTTGTATGCTCTGAGTGTTGGGTCATGAGACCCATGTTTGTAATATCGCGCTCCTCGGAGCCTATTGAATAAAATACTTGAGTCGTAGAGTCATTTTGTGATGCCATGTTGGATTGCACATATCGAGCATATTGTGTGCATGTTATTGAAATGCTTGGTATGTGTGGGATCTGACTATCTAGTTGTTTATCTTTAGTAGCCTCTCTTACCGGGAAATGTCTCCTAGTGTTACCGCTGAGCCATGGTAGCTTGCTACTGCTCTGGAACACTTAGGCTGGCCGGCATGTGTCCTTCTTCGTTCCTGTGTCTGTCCCTTCGGGGAAATGTCACGCTTTGAGTACCGGAGTCCTGTTAGCCCGCTACAGCCCGGTTTACCGGAGTCCTGCTAGCCCAGTGCTACAGCCCGGACCCACTTGCTGATGACCGACACGTTCGAAGCTGGGTCATGGATGCCTGTCCCTGTAAGTCTGTGCCACTTTGGGTTTACGACTAGTCATGTCAGCCCGGGCTCTTTATCATATGGATGCTAGCGACACTATCATATACGTGAGCCAAAAGGCGCAAACGGTCCCGGGCAAAGGTAAGGTGACACCCGTGGGAACACCGTGCGTGAGGCCGCAAAGTGATATGAAGTGTTACCGGCTAGATCGATGTGACATCGAGTCGGGGTCCTGACAGCATTGGTATCAGAGCTTGACTGCCTGTAGGTTTACCAAGCCAAACTGGTCGAAGTTGAGTCTAGATATTCTTTAGTTATATAAGGGAATTGATTGTGGGATGGAACGTAAGGCTCTTTTTACTCCTTATACCTCATGCCCTTCTGATCTGAGTCATCTTACCTTTCCTACGGGGATTAAGAACTAGGCTATCTCTTTTTTCTATCAGGATCACGTGTTACTAATCCGTAGACTTATAAGATTGTTGATTCAAGCCTCAGTTCAGCTCCTACTACTTCCGTATGTTAGCTGTTGATTTCGAAACCTTGATATTGTGCTTCTGAGTGGTTATGCCACCATTTTTGTGAATGTCTCAAATCTTTTTTGAGCATTTACAGCCGTTATGCTGTCCGAGTCATCCCAGGTTTCCAAACAGTCTGATGCATTTGCAAATCCCTTCCTCCTGTTTCCGATGTGCCTTTGGTCAGATTAATCACACAACTCAGTGAGTTGAGGTACTTTACTGCCTCGACCTTTATGTTGGAGTTATTATTATGACTCTAGGTGTCTTAGAGGATCATCTAGTAATTTAGCCATGATTTGTGTTCCCAGTGTGATGATTCTGGCCATCATTCTCGAAAGCATCCCGTGATGCTACTTAGTAGTAGGTATTCTACTCCTGGGTTCTGAACCGAGATTCACTCTACCTACTTCATGTTGATAGTAATTGCTAGTTCCTTCAGGATATTAGTAACCTTTGCATTAGTCCTCAATGTTCGTGGTATTCCTTTCTCCCAAATACTATGAACCGCTTATGGCAGATGTTCCTCGCTGATCGAAAGATCACAATCAGAGTGCTCTCGATGGGTTCTCGATTCTACATTGTGACTCTGCCAGTTCTACCTTTCTGCATGGGTTATCCGGAAGAAATATGTGGAATTCGTTCGACATGCTAAACCATGCCTCCACAACTCAGAAAATCGTATGTTCCTTTGAGTTGTCCCTCTTTAGTTGTTTTCTGACCCTCGTCTATCAGTTGATAGCCAAGTTGATGTCGTGCATTCGTGTTCACCGATGCCCGTTATTCTTGTGGTCCGTCAAGCTGTTCTAGTTCGGAATGACTTGGAGAAACAAACTCCAGTACCTCTTCCATATCCAGGATTGGGTCAAAGAAGTTGTGCTCCGCAGATCAAATTGGTAATCCAGCTTTTGTTCTGCTCTATCTTGGAGTATTACCATCTTTATATCGGGATGTTATAGGAATTGCACACCACCCTATGCACTCTTGGTACAGTGATACTTCTTGCTATCATTGTTCATTCCTCGGTTCCTGTATTATTGTAACCGGAATGCCGACAAGCGAATCGTGATGTGTGAAATCAATACTCCTAGCAACCTTGTTGCTTGGTAGTTAAAGGATAATAATTTCATTCTTAGTATGTTGGTTTTCGAATCATCCTTCTAAGACTGATCGTGCTACCTAGTCCTTATTTCCTGGTGCACTCTTTGATTGATGAGTTAGGATTTTGTCAAGTCCTCACTCATTTGATCATATCGTCTTGCCCTCAAAAGCGAGATTGTTCTCGAGCTTAGTAACATATCGGTGGTTCGTGATTTTCCGAATATCTTCTCGGAAGTATTACCGGGTTGTCACCTGACCGCTATGTTGAGTTCGTGATCAAGTTGGTTTCTTGTGAACCACCTTCTCTCCAAGAATCGGTGTTAAATACCCCTGAGCTAGTTGGTTAAGCTAAGCGACAACTTGGAGAGTTGGAAGATAAAAGCTTGCCTGACTTAGTTCGTTCCAAAGGGATATTCTTGTGTAGTGTGTGTTGAAGAAAGATGATATCTTCATCGATTGGTCCTTGTGATCAGTTGCTGGACCTATCGTTTCATCAATCCTTTGATTTGAGTGTGGGCTATCGTCAAATCAAATCAGAACCAACGATGTTCGTAATGTTGTCTTACTCATGGTTGATCCCTCGAGCATACGCCATTATATCTTTTGGGTCTGATCAATGCTATCACCATGTTCACACGATGGTGGAAGTCCAATGATATGGAAATTCCGATGAGTTGTTGTTGAGCCCATTAACAACATTCTTATCTCCTCCATGATGTTGTTGAACATTAAGTTAGTGTTGGAAACTTTTGAAAGCATTTTCTTCATGCCCCGTTCATGAAGTATATGTTTGGATGAAAGGAGTGACTTCCTTGATTCACGTGCATTTTGATGTAAGTTGCCGTCGTGAACTCGAGAAGGTTTTTTTTTTTTGCCTCCTCTGGAACCATCCCAAGTCAGTTACGCACGTGCGAAGTATTCTGTGGTTTGATAGACTGATCATCTTCATTCCATATGAGTATCCTAGCACATCAAGCCACCGACTGATTTGTTCAAGGAGAAGGAGTATCTTCATAAGAGCTAATCTGGACTTATGAAAGAACTTCGATATCCTCGTTGATGGTTCCCCCTCCTGAACTCGGTAGTGTTTTATTATAAGACTACCACATGGTCATGCTTGTCTGGGACAACGTGTTCACATGTTTGTAGCAGAACCAGCTCATGTTTTGGAGCTTGCTATCGTAGTTCATCTCCCGAGAATCCCGCAACGTCATCTCGTCGATTTGTGTTGCAAACTTTCATTTTTCTTCCTAAGACTCGATGAGCCTGGAATATCCTGACACCAATCAGATCTGAGTCTCAGGCAGATATGATGGTTGGAACATTTCCCAAAAACTATAATATTGGTCCCTCGATAACCGGTAAAGTGGATGTCGTGGCCAACACACCCAGCCGGAAGACCTATTATTGTAGTATCTTGGTTGAGGAAGTTGGCCACCTCCCCATAAGGATTTCGTAGGATTTACCTCCGTAACTGTTCCTTATGGATTCTATTGCTCCCGAAGTCCGACCTTTACTTGATGTTCTAGTTAGCAAACCATATCTAAGAATGGGTTACACTAGCACGTCAAGGAGAACATTAGAAGTGGAGTGCTAAATGTCTCTCGGTCGATCATCCAGATTTTGTTTCCTTGGCCTCGCTAGGGTGAAATCTGAGAAAATGTTATCTTCCTTTGCATCTGCATCATCCATCACCATTCATCATGGTAGCAAGTTGTGTTGCCAGGATCTTCGACACGGTTGTTGATAAAACCTTGATGATTGTGGAAATGCTCAAGTTCTTGAGAGCACGCACAAGCGCTACGTGTTATCATCGGCACTAACTGGGTTTGCACTCAGTTCCCTCGGCAATGCTATGACCTTTTCAAACAGTGAATTCACTCTCTATTGTTGGGTTCTTCCCCAGTTACCAGAATCATTCCCAGCATTTGCATTTTGTTCCCAGCTGGCACCGCCAATGTGTCATTCTACTATGGGTCTCTTCCATTTCTGGTGATAAGCAAATTCATCCATTACGTTGTCTTCAACAAGGTAATCCACATCATCCAGGTT
Organism: Triticum aestivum; assembly: GCF_018294505.1. Classification (NCBI taxonomy): domain Eukaryota; kingdom Viridiplantae; phylum Streptophyta; class Magnoliopsida; order Poales; family Poaceae; genus Triticum; species Triticum aestivum. The sequence goes on from NC_057804.1 coordinate 339,098,714, forward strand.
TGAGTATGCCATTCTACCGACCCCCTCCAAACGATCGCTCGAGAATTGTCTTAGGCTGGTTTAAAGAGTTTCAATGATCTTTGAATCAAAAGTAATTCTTTTTGCCACTTAAGGGGATATCTCTACGAGTCACCTTCCCTAAGGTGTATCGTTATGGTATCATGGCAACTCAACTCCTCGCTACGTTGACAACCGATTACCACACTCTTAAGCGTGAAATTGTTGTCCACCTAGTGAACCTTCGTCATCCGTTTCTTTCCACCCCTCTTGATGTGTATCTCGTGTCTCAACCCGAGAGATGGTCCTATGTCTCATTCCGTGAGTTGTTCGATCTTCAAGAAGATCGACCCTTCTAAAGTCTCCTTCTTCCCTCCATGTCATGTTGACAGGATTTCTCAGAGCAAGACTTCAAGACAATGATGGTGATCGAATCAACGTTCAATTGAAGTGCACCCTGGATCGTGAAGATTATACTAGTCTGCGTTACCCCTTCACCTTACCCTACGCTTGAATCTCGAGACGAGATTCTTGTTTAGTGGGGGTGAGTTGTCACATCCCTAGTTCTGACAATGTCTAGTGCATGCATTAGGGTGTTACATCATGTTTAAATTTCATTAAACCTGAGATGGGGATGGACTAAGCCCTAACACCAAATGAATTCAACTAGGGTCAAAATAAAACCCTTTTCATTGAACTCAAAATGTCCTCTAAAAATGTTCAACATTTCTGGTTTGAGGTGGAAGCATCTACCAAAAATGGTTTATATTTTTGCAGGGCATATTTGGTCACTGAATTAAATCATATTGTATTTGACTTGGGCATTTAAATATTATAAATAATTTAAATGCTCAAATAAATGTTGGAAATTGATAAGGGTCACTGGAATAATTCAGAAAGCACCCATAATTATTTCCAGGATTTTATAAAATGATTTGATATTAAAACAAATCAAAAACAAATTGCAGAAATAGAAAAAAAAATAAAACAGAACAGTAAATAGAAAAAAAGAGAGAGAGAAGCCCAGCTTACCTGGCGCCACGAGCCGGCCCAGCTCCCCCCCCCTGGCCGGCCCAGCCCACCAGCGCCTCCCCTGTCGCCTTCCTCCTCTGCCAGGAGGACGGGCACGCGCCCGGCGCGCGCGGCCACGCGCCCCGGCCACCTCCTGCTTCCGGCCACCTCCTGCTTCCCCCCGGCCTCTCTAGCGACGCCACGCACCCCTCCTGGAACCCGTCGCTCACTCTCTCGTCCCCATCCTCTCCTCTGCTCCCTCTCCCTCCCGCGACCGAGCGGAGCTCGTCGCCGCCGACGCCGCTACCGCGGCCGCAGCCATCCCGCAGCCTCTCCGACACGCCCTCGAGCTTCGCCTCGACCCCCTCCTCCTCTTCCACCGAGCCACGCCCCTCCAGAAGCCCCGAACATCCTCCCCGAGCTCATCTCCTACCTCAGACCCGCCGGTCACCGTCGCCCAAATTCGTGGAACTCCGGCCGTCCCCGAGCAAGCCGAGCCCCTCTTCGTGATCGCTGTGAGCTCCTCCACCCTTTCCCCCTCTTCCCCGCTTCATTTGATCGCCGTAGCCGTCGCCCCCTTTATGGCCGAAACGCGCCGCCGCCTGAGCTCAACGTCGGCGTAGCTCCGGTGACCATTTGGTCCCGGGCATGCGCCCAACGCGCTCCCCGCATCGCGTAGAGCCTCCGTGAAACCTCGCCGCGCTCGTTTGCGCACCGCAGCCCCATCCCCACTTGCACCCGAGCTTCGGCCGCCGCCGAGCTCGTCGCCGGCACCACTCCGGCCACTCCCCGGCCGCGCCACCACCACAGTTGGATGCGGACGAGCGTCCGCATCCCGAAACTGTGCTCCGCGCGCCAAACTGAGCCCTGTGGGCAAAACCCGAGGCTCACCACCGCGGCTGGCCTCGCCGGCGTCAAGCCGCCGGTGGGGTTGACCACTTGACCACGGCGTAACCCCCCCTGGGTCGATGACAGGTGGGGCCAGCCCCCTGTTAATTAGTTAGTTTAGTTTAATTAAATAACCCCCCTGCGGACAATGACATGTGGGCCCTTTTGTCCTAATCCTTAATTAAACTAAAATAAACCCCCCCCTGACGCTGACCAGTGGGCCCGACCCCCCCCTAACCTTTTTA